>NC_136484.1:193338017-193895517 GCF_053919585.1 Euprymna scolopes
TATTTGCCAAAACTGGTGGGAACCAAGCCGCTGATCAGCTACCTTGGATTTAACAGACTGGGCATATAGCTCTTTTGCATTTTTTATTACTCTTTTACAGTGGTTGCTGGCAGACCTGAAAGCAGCTTTAGTCTCAGTGCATCTATTACGTTGGTAGCTATGGAAAAAGTGATTTCTGTGCGCGATAGCAGCAGCACATTCTGGGGAGAACCATGGCTGGCTGTTAGGTTTTTGTTGGAATTTTTTAGATGGTATGAATTGGTCTATGCCTACAATTAACCATTCGGTCAGATCTGATACTATAGAGGACACTTCCTTTTTAAACATGGAGTGCAGAGGTAAATCAGATATGAATATACGGAAGCTATGATTTTTATTATTATTATTATTATTATCATCATCATCATCATCATCACATGTTTGGCTGTTGCCGATGCTGATAGGCAGCTCATCACAAATGGCTATCAGCATCTTTTTTTCTCAGACTTCCATCACTTTCCGTAAGATTCTGACAATTCCCAACAAGGCAATCTTCTTAAGCACCCCAACAATGGATCCCAATTTTGTCATCTAACAAATCCCTTTGTCACACTCCCCTGCCATCACAACAGATACAACTTCAACTTTCTTCAACTTCCACAATCTTTTTATCTCCTTTTTCAAGTCTTGGTATTTTTCGACCTTTTCTGTTTCCTCCACATACACATCAGCTGATGAAGCTATATCAATGATTATTGCCTTCTGTTCCTTTTCTAACAAAATTAAAACCGGTTCTCTTGCTCCAATCAAATTATCACATTGCATATTCATATTTGTTGCGGACCAGGATATAATAATACCCTAACTCGCTACAAGAAAATAATGAAACGAATGGAATTGAAGGAAACAAAAACTCGATTGATGGATAAGATAAACGTCGTTTATTTACTGTTGAAAGAATGTTTTAGATATAACATGTGTTCATGTCCGCGCGGGTGTAACCATCGTTTTTGTTTCTCTGACATACACTATATATCAATCGCCACTGATTTTTTTTCATCTCTTCATTTAAGAAACCTTCTCAGCTATTTACTGTTTTCCTGTTTTCTCTATTTTAGCTTTAATCTGGTTAGTTCTAATTGCATTGTTCTGTGCAGCAGTCAGTAAAAACTTTGTTTCTTTGTTCATGTGTCCTTTTCTCAGCCACATACAAGTGTTTTCGTGATTCTCTTTTCTTATTTTGCATTAAGACAATGCAAAATAAAAAATTAGTAATGAATGAAAGTAAAAACAGAAAGTTTATTTTTAATGAGAACGATCAGATGAAATTAATGCTTCCTGCAAGAGGGATATTTCCTTGCAAGAGAAAAAAATGTTTTTATTTCTGACTATTATAAACACGCTTATCTTAGTTTAAGAATGTTCAGGTACCAGATTTAATCGCTTCCTCCCACGATTCTGGCGGTTTCCATCGTGGAAAGAACGGCTTTAACCTGCAACTGTCTTCCGTGGTTTTTTGTTGCAATGCAATTTATATAAACTGGTTCACGTGACTCTAAAGGTAGAAGTAATTTTATTATTTTTTTCTTTTTATGGTGACCTTAATCGGACAAGGGCGATAACTAAGTGACTCTTAAAGAGTTAAAGGGAAACAACCACGTTAGCCAATTGTGTTACAAGCAAGATTGCAGAGTTGGATAGTAAAAGTCCGACTCCAACTCCTAGAATTCCTAGGATACCGACTCCGACTCCAACTTCTTTGATATCTTCGACTCTGACTTCAACTCCTTGACTCCTATGTGTAAATCTATCCTGCAGATCCATATACCAGCCTCCCACACCTATTCAGCATTTTATAAATACTTTTCATGTATATTATTTTTTACGTTTAACATTCACTTGCATGATAAATATACTCACATATACACGCAACCAGCTTTATAGAATAAGTTAAGATAACAAAGCGATAAAAAAAAATTTTACAATGAAATTTTATTATGCTATCAGTTCAAAAGGGAATGCAATATTTAGGGATAGGAAAACCTCTTTAGGCCATGGCATTTCGAAAATCATACAAAAACTGCTAAATTGTGCAACTGGTTAAACCAAACAGGAAGACCATGAAAAAAAATAAATTTATTGGACTTAAGGAGTCGGAGTCAGATAAAAATTCTGACTCCAACTCCGACTCCAACTCCAGCTTAAACCTCCGACTCCAAATCCGAATCAACTCCTCAACCCTGGTTAACTTCTAACAAATCACATTCTTTTGATGGCTTCTTTTTTTTTTTTCGGAAATTATTGGAAATTTAAAACAAAAAGAAATTTTCAATTTTATGCCATATTTGCGAGGTTTTCGTATTTCCTAATTTTTATTTGATGTCTCAAAGGATTTATGTTTTTCGAAATTAAAAAAATTTACATTAGAAAGATGATTTTATGTCATCAAACACGTTTCTCCAAATAAAGAAAAAATTCCGAGGATAATATTTTGTTATTCCAAAAACTACAAAAAATTTAGAAAAGTACAAGTAAAAATAGAATTTATCGAATTATTAATTTTATCGTATGTTTTCATGTGAAAGAGTGGTGTGACCAATACAGTACGACAAACTGACTTACCTCCCTTGACTTAAATTGCCTTAAATTAAGGGTGCTCCATTTTTATACCAACGCATTTCAGAACGTTATTGTAGATGACCGTTTTTTTAACAAAAAAATACGTCTAGCACATCTTATATTGCTTTTTGTTGTTTTTGGTGTTTACACTAATTTCGAAATGTCACATAAGTACGCAATAATGTTTTCACCTGAAATGTGTGGATTTAAAAGATCCTTATATAAGTAAATACCAGTAGTTATTAAAAAATGTTTATCATGTACTCCCGCATGTTTTCTTTTTAGTGTTTTTTAAAGAATGGCTTTAATTTTAATAAAATATGATAAGAATATATTTTTTAAGTAGTTCACATTAAAAAAGATAGTCATTATTTGAACTTTTTTATATATATGTCTGCAATATCATAAAAAAATTAGACACCACCAAGAGGTGTGGGCCTGATTTCATCCTTACTATACTAATTAAAAAATGCTAGCTCTCATACTTTACAAGCTCTACAATAAATGCTTTGCTGAATCTTGCTTCCCTAATAGCTGGATGATGGAATCAGTGGTACCAGTGTACAAGAATTCTGTTTAAAGGACTGCCCTCTCAATTACTGACATATCAGTCTCCTCCCCCTTATCACTAAAATCTTTGAGAGTTTAATTAATCAAGCACTAGTCCGCCACCTAACAAAAGCAATTTTTTTCTCTGACAAACAGTATGGATTTATGAAAATGTTGTTATGCTGCAGATATTTTAAGTCACATTTACCATGCACTGGATAAGGCAGACGAAACCAGGGCTATATCCCTTGATATATCCAAAGCCTTTGACAAAGTCTGGCATGAAGGGCTGCTAATGAAAGTTAAATAACTGGACGAATACTAAATATAATTAGATCCTTCTTAGACAATAGGATCATCCAGGTTGTCATTGATGGATGTTCATCCATCTAGCGTAACATTAATGCAGGAGTGCCTCAGGGGTTATCCTTGGACCATTATTATTTCTGATATTCATAAACGACCTCCCTAATAATATCGTGTCCGAGATGGGTATATTTGCTGATAATACAACACTCTATAACATGGATGAGGGAATAATGGATGTACATAAATCTAAGACAATGGCTTAATCGTTAGAAAATGACCTCCACACCGTAGTGGAATGAAGCCACAAATGGATGGTAACATTTAATGCTAGTAAGACTAAGCTGCTCTCTTTTAACAATTACAATAGGCCTCTTCAATCACTGATATCCATGACCAATAACACCTTACTTGAGAATTCTTTCTTCATTTTCCTCAGCCTAACATTTACGGGCACTATGAACTGGAACAAATACATTGAGGACATTGCAAAGGTTGCTGCAAAGAAGGTGGGTTCCCTCTATCAAGCTTGAAGATTACTCACACCTTTAAGTATCGTGTACCTCTACAAAGCACCATTCACATACCATGCATGAAGTATTGTTGCCACATCTGATGCAGCTACTACTAGCCTCTCCCTTTTGGATAGGGTGCAAAAAAGAATTTTCAATCTAATACATCCCACTTTGTCAACTCAGCTCCAGCCCCTGTCCCATCGCTGCAATGTTGCATCTCTGTGCCTAATTTACAAATATTTTAATGGAATGTGCTCTGATGAACTCGTTGCACTTGTTCCCCCTCGACAAACATATCTCCAACAAACTCGCTTAGTAACAATATTTCAGCCTTCATTATTTTATATATAATATATATATATATATATATATATATATATATATATATATATATATATATATCGCTTAAGAAAAAAAAATTAAACCTTTATAAAGTTGATTCTCCCCTTAATCGTCAAAACAAACATTAAAAATACATGGAAATTTACAGGACAAAACGAAAAAGGCTGCCATAGTTTCTTCCAAACTATCATTAAATTTTGGATTTTTTAATTTCATCATGCGAAATCTATATAGACATAAAAGATGGAATTATTTGAAATTCAGGGACTTAGGTTATAATATTCTTGCATATTCTTATAGCAAATCATCTTAAATCTTATTTAGACAAAAAAATAATTCAAAAATCTTTTTCCAAAAATGTTTAAATGTGTTATCCATCGAGTGGATGATGTTTTTTTTGTTTGTTTTTTGAAAATTGAAAATTGAAAATTTTAAATTCTATTAAAAAAAGTAGAAAAAGTTTTATATTATTCTGCTTTTCATGTCATAAAATTCAGATTTTTATTTCTGGAAAAAAAAAGCTGATCAAGAATAATGGATTTTAACAGATTTTAATTTGTTTTTAAAAAAAAATGTTTTTATGAAAGTTTTATTGTTGATATAAAAATGTTTTCTAAATCGTTTGATAAAGATCGTATTATAGCATTTTGTAAACTGATCCAAGGGAGATAATTCAGCTGATTCTAATAACTGAGTTGTTTCCCTTGCAACGTTAAACCCAAATTAAGATTATACGACAGTTTTGGTTCTTTTTTCAGACACAAGTTCCGGTGTGATTTTGAAAAGCCAGCGTGCTAGAATTATCACACTGTGATTTACAAAAAATGCCTGAGCAGTCTCGTTGGCATCTCAGACGATTAATAATAAACTAGACTCTTCTTACAGATAAGGTAAAGATGGAAGGGTAGACTTGACACTGAACAGAACCATACGTCAGTCCGACAGAGAAGAGACAGAAAACAATAACAATCCTATTCCTCTGTTGTACTGCTTGTCGAGGTTGTATCCCTGATTGGTGCGAACATCTAAATAAGTCGATTCGTTCTTATCGTTTTAGCCAGTCACCCGACCTACATCCCATCAGAAATCTATGGAAAACTTTGAAGTTAAGCGTGCATTCAAGAGATCCCAAGAATATCAAGGAATTGAAGACAATTTGCGAAGAAGAATGGCTAAAACTACCAGAAAGTGTTTGTAAGAAACAAAAGGCAATTATGGAAAGCGTTTGGCAGCTGTAAGGCAGAACAGAGGATGTACAACTAAATATTAGTAAATGTGTTAAATACTTTTGCATATGGGTAATTTAATTTTTTGTTTTTTCATTTTTGATTTTTGTTAAAAAATATTTGTCAACTAAGTATATCTTCATTCCCGGTTTATTTTTGGATAGACTAGCAGTTCAGCTCGGCTTTGCTCAGGCCTTATGTACTGTTCATAACTTGCCCTACATGTGATTACCCTTTATGCAAGATTTTAAATGTTTAGATCAGAAATTGTCTGAGTTATTTGGTAGAGACCACAGAGGTAATTTTTTTTAATCTTTGACCCCAATTTTGACCCCTTAGCATTTACTGTTTTGGTTTAAAATCAAAATAAAGTTTGACCCATGTCTAAGTTATTTACATCTAAAATTTCAAGTGTTTAGACCCAAAATTTGCAGAGGAGTTTGGGAGAATCTGCAAAGGTCAACTCTTCCAACTTTGGTAGTGAAATTTTCGCCCTAAAACTAATTAAAATGCTTGCCACATGTCTGAATACCCGTTATGTAAAATTTCAAATGTTTAGACCAAAAATAGTTTGTTATAGATCGCAAAGGTCAAATCTTTTGAACTTTGACCCCTTGACAGCTCAAATTTTCGACCCAAATCGATTAAAAAGCTTGCACTATCTTTGAATGCCCGTTATGTAAAATTTCAAATGTTTAGACCAGAAATTGGCTGAGTAATTTGGTAGAGACTGCAGAGGTCAAATTTTTTAAAACTTCGACCTCAATTTTAACCCCTTAACATTCATTGTTTTGGTCTCAAATCAAATTAAAAAGTTTGACCCATGCCCAAGTAACCTACATTTAAAATTTCAAGTGTTTAGACCCCAAATTGGCGGAGGAGTTTGGTAGAGTTTTCAAATGTCAAATCGTTGAACTTTGACCCCTTGACAACCAAATTTATGGCCGAAAACCGATTAAAAAGATTTTCCCTAATCTCAATACCCCTTATGCCAAATCTCGAGTCTGTAGACCGAAAATCGACAAAGTATTTTGGTAGGGAAATGTACACACACAGACAATTTCAATGGTCAACTCAGTCTATTTGCACTGGCATTACGGCATTCAAGCACTTCCATGTGCCCAGTTTAAAGGGATAGGATGTGTTGGGAGTGGGGAAAACGGCGTTCATTGCCCTAGTCAGGAAACAAGATCGATCACAGAGTTTCTGTCGAAATCCTGGCTAATAGACAAAGAAGGAGTATGAAAGCGATAGAGAGTGCCTATCTACTCCTTGAGCAGTTTAGGTTTGCAGGCCGGTAATTTGTTTGAGTCACCAGCTCCAGGAAGGTTGTCATCCAAGACTGAAGAGGCCTCCCTCCCTTTAGGTTTAGTTTCAGAGTTTTTCTTCTCCTAGACGGATGACCTGGGAAGATCTATGGGTCCATCAGCACCGAGAGGATTTGCCCCACGCCCGGGTCCTAATCCAGGCATTTCTGCAACTCCCCTGGGATAGTTAATGTTACTGGGTTAGTTTGTAAAGGTTATATATCTACTGTAAAATAATACTCCTCAAAGTGATTAAGGGACATTGCTATTTCATTGTTACTGGAGGAGGGGGTGAGTAAGAGTTCATGCAGTGGAAGCAGCTATATTTATGGCTTAGGAATAGAATAACACGTTACAGAATGCTTGATATTAGGAATTAGCTACAAATTTTGTTGGCCCAACTTTGGATATTTCAGATGGCAGGAGGGTTAAGATGTATCTTCAATGTAGATACAAGTAACGTCATTTTTGATATGAAGTACAATACAGTACAGGTATAATTGGAAGTAAATTATAAGTTATGGCGTATTCGGTATGTATAATAAAGTAAATATATATATGGGCAGATTTCCATTAGATGCGAATATATGGAGGTTGTAGGTATTAAGTATGTTTCTTCTTCTAATGAATATATCTTCAGCTTTCGTTTAAAAATCAGGGAGTTGTATTTTGCATTACAGAGTATTGGTTCAGTTTTTGTATTTAACATTGCAAAGCTAAGGAAGAGACAGCTATTGCTATGTAATGTAGATATCCGTAAGTCTAAGTACAAACTGTAGCTAGTATGTATCTACCTGGATAAGAATAAGCTAATGCATGCCTTAGAGGTAGAAATGTGTAGATGTTTAGTGATAATGACTTCCAATCAGTCAGCATGTGAAGGTTAAGGGTTGAAAGCTAAGGACCTCCGCCCCCAAGGCGTGTCTAATGTACGAGTGTTAGTGGCAGATTGATGAGTAGCGCTGATTGTTAGTTTTCAGGAGAGGATTAAGCTGACAGAATACAGTAAAATTAATTGCTGACTGATCAACCGAAAGCGCGCTTGGATGCAGCAAGACAATGTCAAGCTACACTCCGCCAGAAAGACAATGTCAAGCCACACACCGCCAGAAAGACAATGTCAAGCCACACTCTGCCAGAAAGACAATGTCAAGCCACACTCTGCCAGAAAGACAATGTCAAACCACACTCTGCCAGAAAGACAATGTCAAGCCACACTCTGCCAGAAAGACAATGTCAAGCCACACTCTGCCAGAAAGACAATGTCAAGCCACACTCTGCCAGAAAGACAATGTCAAGCCACACTCTGCCAGAAAGACAATGTCAAGCCACAGTCCGCCAGAAAGACAATGTCAAGCCACACTCTGCCAGAAAGACAATGTCAAGCCACAGTCCGCCAGAAAGACAATGTCAAGCCACACTCTGCCAGAAAGACAATGTCAAGCCACAGTCCGCCAGAAAGACAATGTCAAGCCACACTCTGCCAGAAAGACAATGTCAAGCCACACTCTGCCAGAAAGACAATGTCAAGCCACACTCTGCCAGAAAGACAATGTCAAGCCACACTCTGCCAGAAAGACAATGTCAAGCCACAGTCCGCCAGAAAGACAATGTCAAGCCACACTCTGCCAGAAAGACAATGTCAAGCCACACTCTGCCAGAAAGACAATGTCAAGCCACACTCTGCCAGAAAGACCAAAAACAAGTTTGAAGAGCTGGATGCTATTGAGGTTCTGCCACATCCAGTCTAAAGTCTTGACTGTGCTTCATCAGATTACGACCTTTTTTCACTCAATGCAAAACTTTCTGAAGGATTCCGATTTGACTCGTGTGATGAAGTCGAAGAAGCTTGTCAAGAATTCTTTGATTTGAAATCAACTGAAAGGTACTTTGACCAGATCCAAAAGCTTGCAGATCGATGGCAGAAAGTCTTGGAAAATGATGGTTTTTATTTTAAGGATTAATTTTTGTTTTGTTTTTTGTTATTACTTGGCAAGTAAAATTTCAATTTTTTGCAAGTTTTTACGAACTTTGGGGACAACTTAATAATAGGCAGAAATAATTGTTTGAATTTATTTTTTTAAACGAATTCGGAATATACTTAATTATTATATTATATTTATAGCTCTAGTAGAGTATATACTATTGAGCTATTACAACAACTTTTGTATGAATTTCAATGAATTTGATTTAATTGGACTAAAGAAGAGGGTTGTGGATGAATAAACCTTTATTTCAAAATGTTTACTTTTTCGCCTCAGCCATAAACAGTGGCAGCTGTGTGTGTGTGTGTGTGTGTGTGTGTGTGTGTGTGTGTGTGTGTGTGTGTGTGTGTGTGTGTGTGTATTTCATCTGTTTTTTTTTTTGTTTTTTTTTTTTGTTGTTTTTGTTTTGTTTTTTATGGGAACAGAATGTCGTCTGTATTTTCAATTGAACAAACTGGCACGAAAGGTCGAATTTCTTGTAAACAAAATTCCTCTGCCGTTCGCCATTTCACTTTTCCATCCTCTGAAATGCGTCCCCGTTTTGACCGTTGGTCACGTTTCGTTTTAAAATAAGTTTCATCGCTAAATGCGCACATTCAATGGGTGCATCTTACTCATTAGTTGCCTCCAACAATCGCGGTTCAGCCGTCGTTCTGTCACATTAATATGAAATAGTATTTTCATTTGTCTGTCACGTATGAATTTAAAATAGTGATTTTGTTGGTTACGTTTGTGTTTGAAATAGCATTTACATTAGTTTGTCGCGTTCAAATTTGAAATAACAATCTCGTTGTCTGTCACTTTTAAATTGTATGGCATTTTGTTGGTCTGTCACGGTTCAAAAAAGTTAGAATAAACAAAAAAGTTTAGAATCAACAAAAAAAGTTAGTATCAACAAAAAAATGTTTAGAATCAACAGATTAAACGGACGCACCTTCAAAATGAATTCGTTTGTATTTATTGAAAAACAAATTTCAATTTCGAATAAACAAATAATTTTTTTTTCTTTCATTTCGACTGTCTTTTAAAAAAAAAAAAAAAAAACTTTATTAATTGACATATTTTTAAAGAAAAAAAAACAAAACGGTAAAAATCTCATAATTGCTTACCTTAATCTCATCCACTAAGAAATCTCATCGGATCTTTTTGAAACGAGGCCGAATTTTTAGTGACTTTATTTACATTTCAGACTTTTGTCCACATTTTATTTATATTTCAATTATCTTCAGGCGAAGATCATCAATACGGAGTGTCCAGTGGACAGGGACGAGAAAAAGAAAGAAAGAAAGAATATCTTTATCGTTGCTTCGAGGGTTATCTCTGCTGACCGACTGTGATTCCCAAAAACGAGAGTTGAAACTTTTATTCACTGAAAGATAAAATTAATGCATTCTGCAGGCTATTTGGTCAGTATGTGACCAAATCACCGAGCAGGGACATTTCTCCGTGAGAAACAATACGTTTTTACTTAAGATTGGTATGTGTGTATGTGTCTATGTGTACAAGTGTGTATGTGTGTGTCTGTATGTATCTATGTGTGTATGTGTATATGTGTGTATATGCGCATATATATATATATATGTATGTGTATGTGCATATGTGTGTATGTGTATATGTGTGTATATGCGCATATATATATATATATGTATGTGTATGTGCATATGTGTGTATGTGTATATGTGTGTATGTGTAAATGTGTATATGTGCCTATGTGTGTATGTGTGTATGCGTGCATGTGTCTATGTGTGCATGTGTCTATGTGTTTATGCGTGTATGTGTGTATGTGTGTATGCGTGCATGTGTGTGCATGTGTCTATGTGTGCATGTGTCTATGTGTTTATGCGTGTATGTGTGTATGTGTGTATGCGTGCATGTGTGTGCATGTGTCTATGTGTGCATGTGTCTATGTGTGTTACAATATTAAATCCATGTCTGTGTGGAGGTGGGCATTTTGGATTCTGGGATCTTTTTGTTGAAATTAAAACTGTAACCCAAACAGTTCAGGACGAAGGGAGATTTCATCTCAAGAGAGAAGTTTTCAGGCTAGTCCAACGAATGTGATGAGTTGTTGGTCTTTTGGCCAAGAAAAAGGAGGTAAATAATGTGCTATCATTTTTATAATTTTTTTGTCAGTTGATCAGCTCGCCTGAAAGATGGACTCAGATTGGACAAATTAGAAAGTTGAATGCTCGCACCAATCAACATTGAGCATGGATTCAACATCGTAAATCAGGAGCTGCCAATATTGTTGTTGCGATCCATAGTACAGCCGCTACACAACCATCCAGCTAAATGCTTGTACTGTGACACCTGGCTTTGATAACGGCCTTTTGGGATAATTGCCAACAATCACATCAACAATTACTACAAATTGGGTGGAAAAGGCATGTTTTATGAAAGGAGAGAAAATGATGACTATATACAGGTGGTGTATATAAAAATGTAAATAAATAAAATATTGAAATAATAGATAATAATAAATAATAGAAGGGTCACCAGTTAGCAAGTGCTAACTAAAAACATTATCAGAGTTTTCTCAATTTTTAATTGAGAAAACGAAATTTTATAACAAAGCATTTTTATATCTCTCATATTTTATAATGATATAAAAGTTATTTTCAATCAGTAAATGTTTGGTAGATAAAATTGAGTGAAAATGTTCATAGTTTTCAAACTAATAATCTAAGTAAAGTACATATGTGAGTATTTGGCAGCGTGGCATTGTGTATGTGTGTTGGTTTACTTTTTCTTGTTAGTGTGTGTATAGATGTGAATGGCAATTCGTTCCTGTTCACCTGACTAGTGTATAAGAATGTGCACATGAGATAAAGCAGGCTTGTATGCAAGTCGCTGAAGATTCTTTTGTGACTTATCTCGCCTGGCCAAAGACACGATGGAAGGTTCTGAACATTTGTTCTTGGATCCTGCTTGGTGCGACACGCTGATGAAATTTCTCTCTCTTTAAGTTTTGGTTTATAAGATTTTCTAAGTCTGTGTTGACTTATTACTTTGACATAGACTAGTTATTTTTGGTGTTTGAAACGATTTTCATTAGTTGAAAATACTTTTGAGTTAACATGTTCCTGTAAAAACTTGCTTGTTTTTGGGGGGGGGTGAAGAGGAAAGTATATTCCAACAAAGCAGAAAAAGAAAGAGTATATATTTTCATAAGACAGGGATACGTTCAAAATGAATGTTTCTGTTTAGAGCACAATTGAAGCATGATACTTGGCTTTTGCATTTTAAACTTTAGTTCAAGCCATTATATATAAAAAATATTTTTATAAAATCAACAATAAGTTCTCTACAGTGCAATATAGACTGCAATGTATTGTGGACTAAGTCGCTGCAAGGAAGTGAAGCTGTGATCGGATCCTGACTTGAGCCAGCAATCAATCGATTTGATTGGAAAATGAACGATTTCACAAATTTCGATGACAATAAAACTATTGGAAATGTGGAACATTCATTGATGCTCATTCGATCCCGGGCAACGTTGGTGCTCCCTACTAGTTATATTATATTGTTACTTACGTCATTGCAGTCTGATTGAAGTTGCATATGATATGATATTTCGATACCTTTCTCCTTCATCAGATGTGTTCAATTTTAATTCGAACGTGCACGTGGAGGATTTGAAATAAAAAATTACATATTTTAAAACTTTTAAAATTTTTGGTTTCAAATCCATTTCAATTTTTGCCGAAGTGTTCTCGTTTACAATGGCTTTCACGTGCACGTTTGAATTCAAGTTGAAGGTACGTGTGACGAATAGAAATATTCCTGAACTATTATATTATGCAGAACTTCCATCAAACTACACTGACGCAAGTAAATGTTATATATCCTAATTTTTTTTTTGTCTCAGGTTGTGTCTAACCGTTATACCTCTGCATTGTATTGCTGTCTACAACTACCTTTGCATACACACTAAACAATGCTTTAAGGAAATTACATTAACCTCGTCCAAGATTTCAAAATTAATTAATGAAGAGAATTGAATGCTGAACTGACTCTCTTGAAGATGACTCTTAATATGAGAATCAAAAGTAAAAACATCTGTTCTATCCAAACTTGTAAGTTTATCCAAACGAAATAATCCTCTAATTAAGTAAGTTTATTTATTTATTTATTTTGATTAGATCCATATTTTCGAACCTCAACCTTCAAATAATGTTTTAACAAACTTTCGATCAAAATTTTGTTTGAACTGCTACGACATATTGACGGAAAATATGTAAACTCGTTTAATGACAATCACACAAGTATACAGAATTTACTCGATCGAAAATAACTTCCGGTCAACAGATGGATTCTGAATAAAGTCACTTCCGTTGGAACAGCCTGCAGTTCAATTGAAGTTCCTTCAATAAAGGATTGAAGTGGCTTCATGCGTACAGTCATGTTTAATCTTCTTTGACGAACTATGGATCTGGCTTTAAAAATATCTCACAAATGCCACACAATTACGCCTGATGGAAACGACGAATAACACCTTACCTGAGAACTCATTGTTCAAATTCCTCAAACAACATGCACTGGAGCAAATACATTCAGAATATTGCCAAGACTGCTGCAAAGAAGATGGGCTCTCTCTATCATATTAGACAGTTATAGACATTTTGTTGCCACATTTCGGCTCATGCATCCACCACTTATCTCTCACCCAGAGTTAAAAAAGTTTCACATCTAATAGGTCCCGCTCTGTCAGCCAAGCTCCAACCTCTGTTCCATCACCACAATGTCACATCTCTGTGTCTGTTTTACAAGTACTTTAATGAAATGAGTTCTGATGAACTGATAACACATGTGCCCCTCGACATATATATTCTGATTAACCCAACAAGCAGCAAAAATCCTATCCCTTTAATATTGAGGTCCGTAGATGCCGGAACGCCTTCTATTCTAATAGTTTCTTGGACTGCTGGATATGGAAATTCCCTCCCTATTTCTACTTCACTGACTGTACTGACATGCAGAAGTTTAAATGTAATGAGAACAGACATCTCACTACTCAACTCCCCACAATCCACTGTTAGATACTATCCCAAATAGTAGCTCCTTACGTTGCAAGTGGCAATATGCCTTATTTGGTTCAAATGATGATGATGATGAATGAGATCAAAAAAACTATTTTATAAAGAGCAGTTATCTGTGTATGTCCGGCTAAAACTCAAACACGACAAAACAAATACCTAGAAAATTGGTATTTTTTTATAAGCGTTACGTGAAAACTATCTAAAATTAAAAAAGAATATTTTTTTTACCGCAGATTTCATTAGGGGGTCGGTTTTCCTGACAGATTACGTACTAAGTAAAGGGAGGTAAATAATTGTTTTAATCAGGGAGTTACTTCCCTTGTGTAGGCTCATTCCTTTAGGAATCTATAAAAACGTTATCTATGCGTGTGTGTGTGTCCATAGAGAGGAATGAGGTGATTTTAGTGGAATGATGGGGGAAAGGAGAAACACTAGAAAACGAGGGAGGAGGAAAGAGAAAGAGAAAACAAAAGAAGCTTTAATAGAAATATGCTACATTTTTGTCCTGGGCAACACTAAGTAACCCGGCTGATATCTTATATAATAAAATAAACTTTCATTTATTTGAAAATCGCTAAAAACTGTACAAAACATCAAAATCTAATGCATTAAGTTTTAATGAAGATTTTAAAGAAACAGAAAATGGATGTTGGGTTTATTTTTCGTATCCACATAATTCTCGCTTCCTTTAGTTTGTCTTTAAGTTCTCACATTCCATGAGCTATGTTTCTGACAAAGGTAGGACAATTGCTGTTTTTTGGGTCAGAATCTATTCTATTTAACACTCACTGTTGGCAAGTTTTTTATCTTGAAATAGTATTTTTTAGCTCCTTACATCAAGTGATTTCATGCCTTGTCTGGAGCGATTTCCATTAAAAAAAAAGATTATTCTTAACTAATGGAGCATCACACAAAAAAATGGGTTGATTAAATTTTTATGTGTGGAGGCATTCTGATAAAAATACACTTAAATGAGATTCTTGATAATAGAAGCCATCATGTACACACATTAACACGGACACACACTCATACACAACCAAGGTATATATATATATATATATATATATATATATATATATACATATATATATATATATATATATATATATATATATATATATAGAGAGAGAGAGAGAGAGAGAGAGAGAGAGAGAGAGAGAGAGTAAGAGAGAGAGAGAGATGATGATGATGATGATGATGATGATGATGATGATGATGATGACTTGTTAATATTTAGTAGCAAAGAAAAACAACTGCTGATAAGATACAAAGAATAAAGCAAATCATAAAATCTATTTTTAAATATAGAACTTGATGTAGATATAAAAATAGTTAATATCAGGAATGTAACCTTAAACCTTGACATGAATAATTATCAATACAGATCGGATCGTAAGGAAAAGCATAGAAATGAGAGATGTACGTCTATATTTTAGTAGCATATAACGAAAACCATAACGCAAAAGTTTTTTGTGTCGTTCCTGGTTTTGATAGAGACCATTTTGAGCAACAATAACGGCTTTGAGCCAAGAATTATACCGACATTTAATATGGAGTATCAAAAATGATGCCGGCATTTGAAATCGGGTATTGTTTTAGCAAAGGAAGAAAATAAAGAATATATATATAGAGAATATGCATAAAAAATTTAAATAAATGAGATATTGAAATAATAAAAGGGTCACCAAGTAGTAAGTGCAACCTAAAACACAAACATTGTAAATGGAAAAATTGATGAAACGAAATTTTGTAACAAGATATTTTTATACAAAAACAAGAATAATGACACGTTTATAGTGCAAGCACATATTTGAGTAAAGAAAGTTGAGAAAGTAATTACAAGTCAAAACATTCATTGTGTAAATGATATGCATATGTGAGTGTTTGGCAGCGTAGCATTGTGCTTTTTTATTGGTTAATTTTTTTTCATTAGTTAATTATTTTATGTTTTCATTGGTTATTTTTTCATTTGTTAATTATTTTTTTCATTGCTTAATTATTTTATTTTTTCATTGGTTAATTAATTTATGTTTTCATTGGTTGATTTTTTTTTCATTGATTAATTTTTTAATTTTTTTATTGGTTAATAAATTTATTTTTTCATTAGTTAATTATTTCATTTTTTTCATGGGTTAATTATTTTATTTTTTCATTGGTTAATTATTTTATTTTTTCATTGGTTAATTATTTTATTTTTCATTGGTTAATTATTTTATTTTTCATCATTGGGTAATTATTTTATTTTTTCATTGGTTAATTATATTATTTTTAATGGGTTAATTATCTTATTTTTATTGGTTAATTACTTTATTTTTCATTGGTTAATTATTTATTTTTTCATTAGTTAATTATTTTATTTTTTTCATTGGTTAATTATTTTTTCATTGGCATTTTTTAAAGCTGAAAATGGGAAATGTAAAGAGTGTTTGAATTTTGCATTTTTTAAGCTGAAAATGGGAAACATCAAAAAGACACTATTTTTCATGAATAAAAATTATTTGAATTTTGCATTTTTTGAAATCTCCCAATGTCTTAGTCAGATTGTGTTGAAATTACATAAAGATATAATAAAAAAATATTTAAGTTCAGAATCCTTCAGTGACTTTTTGGACGCGCTGCATATATATATATATATATATATATATATATATATATGTGTGTCAAACTTCCAAAGCATGTGGACCCGACCTCATCCCTGCTGTGCTATTACAAAAGTGCTCAGCCGAAGTAGCTCCAGTTCTCTCCAAACTCTACAACAAATGCCTTAATGAATCTTGCTTTCCGAGCTGCTGGAAAACTGCTTCTGTGGTACCAGTATTCAAGAATTCTGGCGAAAGAACTGACCCATTAAATTATCGCCCTATTAGCCTCCTCCCACTTTTTGCCAAAATATTTGAGACCTTAATTAACCATGCTCTAGTCCAGCACCTTACAGATGCTAAACTTCTGACCGACCATCAATATGGATTTAGACAAGCCCGTTCCACGGCAGACATCCTCACTGTAATCTCTGAACGCATATACCATTCACTGGACAAAGCGGGAGAGGGCAGAGCGGTAGCTCTAGATATATCTAAGGCTTTTGACAGGGTATGGCATGAGGGTCTCCTCAGGAAGATTAGATCTTACGGTATCACTGGTAGAATACTTAACATAATTAAATCCTTCTTAGATAAGAGAAAAATCCAGGTTGTCCTCGACGGTCGTACGTCTAAACAATATAATATAAATGCCGGAGTGCCCCAGGGATCTATCCTTGGTCCTCTGCTGTTCCTGATATTCATAAATGACCTCCCCGATAAAATTGCCTCTGAGATGGGTATATATGCTGATGACACCACACTCTATAGCAGGCACGACAGGAAAACAAATGAACATATATCTAAAGTAATGGCAGAAACACTAGAGGATGACCTCAAATCAGTAGTGGAATGGGGACAAAAATGGATGGTAACGTTCAATGCCACCAAGACAAAACTGGTTTCATTTAATAATTACAGGAAACCTTCTCTACCACCTATAGCAATGGCCAACAACTCTTTAGCTGAGAGTACGTCTTTCAAGCTCCTTGGCCTAACGTTCACAGGAAACATGAGCTGGAACAATTACATCGAGGGCATTGCCAGGGCCGCTGCGAGGAAGGTGGGCTCTCTCTACCGTGCTAGAAAACTTCTAACACCCGAAAGTATCCTGTACCTCTATAAGGCCACTATTCGCCCATGTATGGAGTATTGCTGTCATATTTGGGCCGGTGCATCGGCTACTAGTCTCTCTCTCCTTGACAGGGTTCAAAAGAGAGTCGCAAATCTGATAGGCCCTAAACTGGCATCAAAACTTCAGCCTCTGTCCCATCGTCGAAACGTTGCATCCCTCTGCCTGTTCTACAAGTATTATAATCGTGAATTCTCTGAAGAACTGCAAGCACTTGTGCCCCCACGACGTGAACACCCTCGACAGACCCGACAAGCTGCAAAATCCCACCCCCACACTGTAGAGATCCCTAGATGTAAAAGATCGTTCTACTCCAGTAGTTTCTTCCCCAGAACTGCTAGACTTTGGAATTCCATTCCAGGTCACTGCTTCCCCAACTGTACTGACATGCATAAGTTCAAGTGCAACGTGAACCAACATCTCGCTGCCCTAATCCCTACATAGTGCCCCAGTAGATGTTTCCCCTGATAGTAGCCCCCTACACCAAAGTGGCAATGTGCCTTGTTTGGGGTGAAAATATAATAAAAAAAAAAAAAAAAAAAAAAAAAAACATCGTTAATTTAATTCATTACCCACACAGCAGCAGTTGTATAGTGCTATGGTAAGAATCGAATCCTTGACTGTCATTTGGGTGGTCGGGTTCCGATCCTGGCTTGAGACAGTTGCCTGTCTAACCGCACTGATGAGCGAAACAGTACTGTATGGGGTGACTATATATATATATATATATATATATATATATATATATATATATATACATGAAATTTGCTTTTGGAGTATTCTGTAGAATAATCAATTTAATTGTAAACTTTAATTTACAGTTTTAAATGCTTTTGTTTTCCTATATATATATATATATATATATATATATATATATATGTGTGTGTGTGTGTGTGTGTGTGTATTGTTACAAACGGCCACCTTGATATCGGGTATTTTTTCTTTATTTCTTTATCTGCTAGCGATAGGATAAACATTTGATTGTATGTTCAAACTGAGCGAGAATCCACTAATTCCTTTAAAACCCAATATTAAATCAATCTGAAGGAATTCTCTTCCACTGACCGAGGACAGAAAAGGTGAAGTATAACGGCAGAACAGTTATCACACTGTGATCCGATCTCGAAAACCAAAGATTCAACCAGCTAGAAATATTTCATCAGCCACAGAAAAAGAAAGAAAAACGATTTCGTCCATTCTATTATTAGATCGAGATACGAAACAAAGAAAAAAAAGCAGGAGGCAAAACCCCTTCCCACACCGATTCCGACTAGAGTCCAGTCTCATTCTTCTCTGGAACCCTTAAGCATTATGACGCATTTTCAAATATGGAAGAGTCGAAGGAAAAATAATATACCACCCAAAGGCGAACCGCAGAAAATCTGTTTTGGAAAACGAATGCAGATATGATATGAAAAGGGGGATTAAAAAAAAGTATTGAAAAACTGTGAATTTGTTATTTGGAACTTTCTTCCACCACAAGAGAACTCTCTCAGACTGAATGTGTCGCTCATAAGTTGTGAAAAGAAAAAAAGGACAAAATAAACAAAAAAAGAAGACAGAAAAAAAAGGATTGGGAGTGTAATTTTTGTTTCTCTTTCTGTTAACTCGAAGATTGAATTTTTTCTTGTGGTCGCGTGGAATCTAGTTATGCTTTAATCCCTTTTCTTTCTTTTGCAGGATTTTCGCTCAGTTTACACGTTAGAAATATCCCAAACTCCATAAATTTTGAATATATATTTTTTTCTCGTTAAATCTTTCTTTCGCGATTAAATTTATTAAATTTATTTTATATGTGGAAGTGTTTGTTCTCGTTCTTTCTCGCAATTTTATTCTTATTATTATTTTCAATTCTTGTGTTTATTTTGCATTCCGCTTGTCTCGTGCGATCCAATTGCCGTTTCTTGTTTCAACCTTTTTTGTAATAAAAAGGAAATTTGAACCTTACTAGGACCTTGACCCTACTCCTATGCAGAAAATTTGTCTGCCTGTGATAAACGTTTGCTTTTCGTAGATTCCTTTCCATATCCTTTTGTTTGCTGATTATTAAAACTCCCCCCTCACATGTGTGACAATATATATATATATATATATATATATATATATATATATATATATATATATATATAGTCATCCACATACAGTACTGTTTCGCTGTTTCACAGCTCATCAGTGCGGCTAGACAGGCAACTACCTCAAGCCAGGATTGAAACTCGACCGTTTGTACGGTAGTCAAGGCTCCTAACCATTACGCTATTGGCGGCTGCTTGAACGAGTAGTGAGTTTAACGATGTTTTGATATCGTTCGAAATACCTCCGCTCGATTTGTTTACACAAAGAGCGTCGCTTATATGCTAATGGTAATTTGTGTTTCACTTCTCAATATGCTCAACTCAAGGTGAGGAGCACTATAGTCATCCACATACAGTACTGTTTCGCTGTTTCACAGCTCATCAGTGCGGCTAGACAGGCAACTACCTCAAGCCAGGATTGAAACCCGACCGTTTGTACGGTAGTCAAGGCTCCTAACCATTACGCTATTGGCGGCTGCTTGAACGAGTAGTGAGTTTAACGATGTTTTGATATCGTTCGAAATACCTCCGCTCGATTTGTTTACACAAAGAGCGTCGCTTATATGCTAATGGTAATTTGTGTTTCACTTCTCAATATGCTCAACTCAAGGTGAGGAGCACTATAGTCATCCACATACAGTACTGTTTCGCTGTTTCACAGCTCATCAGTGCGGCTAGACAGGCAACTACCTCAAGCCAGGATTGAAACCCGACCGTTTGTACGGTAGTCAAGGCTCCTAACCATTACGCTATTGGCGGCTGCTTGAACGAGTAGTGAGTTTAACGATGTTTTGATATCGTTCGAAATACCTCCGCTCGATTTGTTTACACAAAGAGCGTCGCTTATATGCTAATGGTAATTTGTGTTTCACTTCTCAATATGCTCAACTCAAGGTGAGGAGCACTATAGTCATCCACATACAGTACTGTTTCGCTGTTTCACAGCTCATCAGTGCGGCTAGACAGGCAACTACCTCAAGCCAGGATTGAAACCCGACCGTTTGTACGGTAGTCAAGGCTCCTAACCATTACGCTATTGGCGGCTGCTTGAACGAGTAGTGAGTTTAACGATGTTTTGATATCGTTCGAAATACCTCCGCTCGATTTGTTTACACAAAGAGCGTCGCTTATATGCTAATGGTAATTCGTGTTTCACTTCTCAATATGCTCAACTCAAGGTGAGGAGCACTATAGTCATCCACATACAGTACTGTTTCGCTGTTTCACAGCTCATCAGTGCGGCTAGACAGGCAACTACCTCAAGCCAGGATTGAAACCCGACCGTTTGTACGGTAGTCAAGGCTCCTAACCATTACGCTATTGGCGGCTGCTTGAACGAGTAGTGAGTTTAACGATGTTTTGATATCGTTCGAAATACCTCCGCTCGATTTGTTTACACAAAGAGCGTCGCTTATATGCTAATGGTAATTTGTGTTTCACTTCTCAATATGCTCAACTCAAGGTGAGGAGCACTATAGTCATCCACATACAGTACTGTTTCGCTGTTTCACAGCTCATCAGTGCGGCTAGACAGGCAACTACCTCAAGCCAGGATTGAAACCCGACCGTTTGTACGGTAGTCAAGGCTCCTAACCATTACGCTATTGGCGGCTGCTTGAACGAGTAGTGAGTTTAACGATGTTTTGATATCGTTCGAAATACCTCCGCTCGATTTGTTTACACAAAGAGCGTCGCTTATATGCTAATGGTAATTCGTGTTTCACTTCTCAATATGCTCAACTCAAGGTGAGGAGCACTATAGTCATCCACATACAGTACTGTTTCGCTGTTTCACAGCTCATCAGTGCGGCTAGACAGGCAACTACCTCAAGCCAGGATTGAAACCCGACCGTTTGTACGGTAGTCAAGGCTCCTAACCATTACGCTATTGGCGGCTGCTTGAACGAGTAGTGAGTTTAACGATGTTTTGATATCGTTCGAAATACCTCCGCTCGATTTGTTTACACAAAGAGCGTCGCTTATATGCTAATGGTAATTCGTGTTTCACTTCTCAATATGCTCAACTCAAGGTGAGGAGCACTATAGTCATCCACATACAGTACTGTTTCGCTGTTTCACAGCTCATCAGTGCGGCTAGACAGGCAACTACCTCAAGCCAGGATTGAAACCCGACCGTTTGTACGGCAGTCAAGGCTCCTAACCATTACGCTATTGGCGGCTGCTTGAACGAGTAGTGAGTTTAACGATGTTTTGATATCGTTCGAAATACCTCCGCTCGATTTGTTTACACAAAGAGCGTCGCTTATATGCTAATGGTAATTCGTGTTTCACTTCTCAATATGCTCAACTCAAGGTGAGGAGCACTATAGTCATCCACATACTAGCATTTCAGCCCGGCGTTGCCCGGGTGTTTGGAGGTGTATGCTGAGCAAAAAAAAAAAAAGAGTAAATTTTTTTTTAATTTGACCCCTATTATGACCTCTTAAAATTTATAGTTTCGGGCTAAAATCACTTTATTAAATTAGATCCAGGTTCAAGGAACCTATATCTAAAATTTCAAGTGTCTAGACCCAAAATTGTCGGAGGAGTTTGGTAGAATTCTTAAAGATCAAATCGTTGAAATTTGACCCCTTAACAGCCAAATTTCTGGCTGACACCCGTCACATCGATTTTCCCAAATCTCAGTACCCGGTATTTCAAATTTCGAGTCTATAGACTAAAAATTGACAGAGTTATTGCGTAGGGAAATGTACACAGACAGACAGACAGACAGACACGTTCACTTTTATAGATATATAGATATATATATATATAATGCTTGTGCCGCATCTATATATATATATATATATATATATATATATATATATATATATATATATATATATATATATATATATATATTATGCTTGTGCCGCATGTATGACACGAGGCCATTCTGCTCCCACAAACCAAGCCGCACAACTCACAGGATACAGGCTGGGAAGATTTGTTGGATTCGATAGCCGTGTGTCAATGTTTGTATTAATGCCCGCAAAACATTTTCCCTCCACAATTTTCTATACGCAGCATCTTCTTCAAAGGTTTTTGGGTTCAGGCATGCGTGCTTAAGATTGTCTTTCAGCTTATCCCTGTACCTCAGAAATGGACGACCCACATTTTGATTATCCTCTTTCAGTTGACTGTATGCTAATTGCTTAGGAAGACGGTTTTCATTCATGTGAACAAGGTGACCAGCCCACTGAAGTTGAAACTTCATCAAGAAGGCGTCAATACTTAAAATGTCACACCCAGCAAACAATCCCGAGTTAGGAGCCTTGTTTTTCCATGTTAATCCACATATACTGCGAAGGCAATGCTTATGGAATGTATCCAGTTGTGCAATCTGCCTACGGTATGGGATCCAGGCTTCCGATCCATACAGAAGTATCGAAACAATCACTGCACGATAAACTGAGATTTTTGTCTTTAGAGTCAAAGCTCTTTCATTCCATACTCTTGACCGCAGTTTGCCGAAGGCATCAGTCGCCTTTGAAATTCTGCTCAATATCTCATCATCAAGTGATGCTGACGAATTCACCTTACTTCCGAGATATGCAAAGAATTTAATATACTTTAGAGACTGTCTATTCACTAAGATTTTCTGAGGCGGCTCCACATATTCTGGTCTTGGAATATTCACACAACCTTGCTGCAATGGGGTGGGCTTTGGTTGGTAGATAACTTCCGTCTTTTTAATACTAATCGTCAAACCAAATGCTTTTGTGGCATTGGAAAACTTGTCAACTAATTCTTGTGCTTCTTCAAATGAAGTGGCCACGAGTGCAGCATCGCCTGCAAAAATAAAATCACGAACCATTTTGCTTCTTGTTAGTGTTTTAGCTTTGAATCTTTGATGATAAAAAAGACTCCCGGTAGTTCTAAACTCAAAATGGACACCTTGCGTGTAATTTTTAAAAGCACGTTCGAGCATGATTGAAAAGAAGATGGCGAAGAGCACAGGTGCCATAACACAACCCTGTTTCGTGCCTGTTTTTACCTTGAATGACTCAGAGAACTTTCCGTCTACTCTTACACGTGCCTCCATATTCTCGTGAAATGATATTATTACATTTAACATTTTTTCAGGGATTCCAACTTTATTCAAAACCTTCCAAAGTGCGGCTCTGTTGACAGAGTCAAATGCCTTGGTGAGGTCGATAAAAACGATTTTTTTCACATGCCTTCTCTGCAACTTGGCGTAAACAGTAGATCATGTCGATGGTTCCCCTTCCAGATCTAAAACCACACTGTGTCTCAGGATAAATTATGTCTACTAGATGAATGATTTTCCTGTTTTTTTGCAAATGGAGTTGGCAGAATGGAAATCATAGAAGGGAAAATGAATGCAGCAAAATACACAAAGATTTTGTCAACACATTTGTTCAAGAGTGCCGCAGAATTAGGATTGGGCTGTGACTTTATCTTCCAGCAAGACAATGATCCCAAGCACAAGGCTAAAATAACTATTAAATGGTTTAAGGATAATGGGATTAGTGTCCTATTATGGCATAGCCAGTCACTCCACCTACATCCCATCGAAAATCTATGGAAAACTTTGAAGTTAAGAGTGCATTCAAGAGATCCCAAAAATATCAAGGAATTGAAGACAATTTGCGAAGAAGAATGGCTGAAACTACCAGCAAGTGTTTATAAGAAACAAATAGGCAATTATGGAAAGCATTTGGCAGCTGTAAGGCAGAACAGAGGATGTACAACTAAATATAAGTAAATGTGTTAAATACTTTTGCATATGGGTAATTTAATTTTTTGTTTTTTCATTTTTTGATTTTTGATTTTTGATATTTTTGTTTTTTGATTTTTTTGTTTTTTGTTTTTTGATTTTTGATTTTTGATTTTTGATTTTTTGATTTTTGATTTTTTGATTTTTGATTTTTTGATTTTTGATTTTTGATTTGTAATTTTTTATTTTTTTATTTTTTATTTTTTGATTTTTGATTTTTGATTTTTTGATTTTTGTTTTTTGATTTTTGATTTTTGATTTTTGTTTTTTAATTTTTGATTTTTTGATTTTTGTTTTTTGATTTTTGATTTTTGATTTTTTGATTTTTGTTTTTTGATTTTTGATTTTTTGATTTTTGATTTTTGATTTTTTGCTTTTTGATTTTTTGATTTTTGATTTTTTGATTTTTTGATTTTTGATTTTTGATTTTTGTTTTTTGATTTTTGATTTTTTGATTTTTGATTTTTGATTTTTTGATTTTTTGATTTTTGATTTTTTGATTTTTGATTTTTTAATTTTTGATTCTTTGATTTTTGATTTTTGATTTTTTGTTTTTTGATTTTTTGATTTTTGATTTTTTGATTTTTGATTTTTTTATTTTTTTATTTTTGATTTTTTGATTTTTGATTTTTGATTTTTTTATTTTTTATTTTTTGTTTTTTGATTTTTGATTTTTTGATTTTTGTTTTTTGATTTTTGATTTTTTGATTTTTTGATTTTTGATTTTTTGATTTTTTGATTTTTGATTTTTTGATTTTTGATTTTTTGCTTTTTGATTTTTGATTTTTGATTTTTTGATTTTTGTTTTTTGATTTTTGATTTTTTGATTTTTGATTTTTGATTTTTGATTTTTGATTTTTTGATTTTTGATTTTTTGATTTTTGATTTTTGATTTTTTGATTTTTGTTTTTTGATTTTTGATTTTTGGATTTTTGATTTTGGATTTTTGATTTTTTGATTTTTGATTTTTTGATTTTTGATTTTTTTATTTTTGTTTTTTGATTTTTTGATTTTTGATTTTTGATTTTTGTTTTTTGATTTTTGATTTTTTGATTTTTGATTTTTGATTTTTTGATTTTTTTTTTTGATTTTTGATTTTTTGATTTTTGATTTTTGATTTTTGATTTTTGATTTTTTGATTTTTGATTTTTTTATTTTTTATTTTTTATTTTTTGATTTTTGATTTTTTGATTTTTTGATTTTTGATTTTTGATTTTTTGATTTTTTGATTTTTGATTTTTTGATTTTTGATTTTTTGATTTTTGATTTTTGATTTTTTGATTTTTGATTTTTTGATTTTTGATTTTTTTGATTTTTGATTTTTTGACTTTTTGATTTTTTGATTTTTGATTTTTTGATTTTTGATTTTTTGACTTTTTGATTTTTTGATTTTTGATTTTTGATTTTTTGATTTTTGATTTTTTGATTTTTTATTTTTTGATTTTTCATTTTTTGATTTTTCATTTTTTGACTTTTGATTTTTTGATTTTTGATTTTTTGATTTTTTGATTTTTGATTTTTTGATTTTTTGATTTTTGTTTTTTGATTTTTTGATTTTTGTTTTTTGATTTTTTGATTTTTGATTTTTTTGATTTTTGATTTTTTGATTTTTGATTTTTTGATTTTTGATTTTTGATTTTTGATTTTTGATTTTTGATTTTTTGTTTTTTGATTTTTTGATTTTTTATTTTTTGTTTTTTGATTTTTGATTTTTTGATTTTTGTTTTTTGATTTTTGATTTTTGATTTTTTGATTTTTTGATTTTTGATTTTTTTATTTTTGATTTTTGATTTTTGATTTTTTGATTTTTGATTTTTTGATTTTTTGATTTTTGTTTTTTGATTTTTGATTTTTTTGATTTTTGTTTTTTGATTTTTGATTTTTGATTTTTTGTTTTTTGATTTTTGATTTTTTGATTTTTTGATTTTTGATTTTTGATTTTTGATTTTTTGATTTTTGATTTTTGATTTTTGATTTTTGATTTTTTGATTTTTGTTTTTAGATTTTTGATTTTTTGATTTTTGATTTTTGATTTTTGATTTTTGATTTTTTGATTTTTGATTTTTTGATTTTTGATTTTTGATTTTTGATTTTTGATTTGTCAACTAAGTATATCTTCATTTCGTTTTATTTTTAAATAAAATCTGTTCAAAGATTGAGTGTAAATCTCATTTAATTTGATATTTTTTTGAGAAATACAAAAAAAAAACAATATACCAAATACGCATATACTGTATCTATCTATCTATCTATCTATCTATCTATCTATCTATCTATCTATAAAAGTGAACGTGTCAGTCTGTCTGACTGTCTGTCTGTGCGTGTGTGTCTGTGTACATTTCTCTACGCAATAACTCTGTCAATTTTCAGTCTACAGACTCGAAATTTGATATACAGGGTACTGAGATTTGGAGAAATCGATGTGATCGGGTTTCAGCCAGAAATTTCGCTGTTAAGGGGTCAAAGTTCAACGATTTGATCTTTGAGAACTCTACCAAACTCCTCCGACAATTTTGGGTCTAAACACTTGACATTTTAGATATTGGTTCCATGGACATGGATCTAACTTAATAACTCGATTTGAGCCCAAAACAATAAATATTAAGGGGTCATAATAGGGGTCAAAGTTAAAAAAAATTACCGTTTTTTTTTTGTTTTTTTGCTCAGCATACACCTCCAAACACCCGGGCAACGCCGGGCACCCATGCTACTATATCTATAAAAGTGAAAGTGTCTGTGCTGTGCTGTGCTGTGTGTGTGTGTGTGTGTGTGTGTGTGTGTGTGTGTGTGTGTGTGTGTGTGTGTGTGTGTGTGTGTGTGTGTGTGTGTACATTTCCCTACGCAATAACTCTGTCAATTTTCAGTCTACAGACTCGAAATTTGATATACAGGGTACTGAGATTTGGGAAAATCTTTTTAATCACTGTTGGGCCAGAAATTTGGCTGTTAATGGGTCAAAGTTCAACGATTTAATCTTTGAGAACTCTACCAAACTCCTTAGACAATTTTGGGTCTAAACGCTTGAAATTTTAGATATAGATTCCTTGGACATGGATCTAACTTAATAACTTGATTTGAGCTTAAAACAATAAATGTAAAGGGGTCATAATAAGAGTCAGAGTTTAAAAAATTGACCGCTTTTTTTTTCTCAACGTACAACTCCAAACACCCAGGCAACGTCGGACTGAAATGCTAGTATATATATATATATATATATGTATATATATATATATATATATATATATATATATATATATATAAACTAGTCCGATTTCTTGCCATCAACACGCAAATCACGGTCAGAAATTCAAAGCTTCTGATAAAATTGTGTTGATAAAAACTATTTATCTCGTGCATATCAACCCTTGACTCGTTCCATGGTGACTTGTACATTTTTAACAGCAATTAACTGTTCTCAACCTGAGATCACTTTGTAAATAAGTGAAGCGGCAAAGGGTGAGGGGAGTGAAATTTTTAAACTGATAAGATGACTTATCTTAAACTCTTCCAAGGCCAACTCAAAATACCTACTCTTCTGTCATTCATCTTGCTATGTGCATGAGCACATAACGGTGAGGGAAAGGTTATCCGTTTTCCATTATCATAAATGACCTCTCTGATAACATTGTGTTCATAATCACCGAGATAATCAGAGAGTAGTCGTCGTGTTGCACAAGCTTTGATCCCTATAATCCTGTTCCTGTACTGGTACTTTTGACTTTTTTGATTTATATGTAAATATATGTGAATCTAATTTATAAAACTCACTATGTCTGTCGTTCTATTGGTCTGATTCCATATTTTCAACTCTATCTCTTCCGAAACTAAAAGTTGCTGAGTGGCGTTAGGTGCCTCAAATGATTGGATGTTTTATGGACCGTTCTGTTATAGGTGTTTAGCCAGTCAAAATAGTTTTTTAAGAGGCCACAAAGGGATCAAAACTAAAACAATCATGAAACATTTTGTACATTCATTTTAGTTTATTTCTAATCAGTTCATATGCATGTCACGTTGATACAGTGGTAACGTCACCAGCTTTGAATGCTACAGTTTTGCTTTCGGTTTCGATTCTAACTGATGGCACCAAATTACTTTTTTTTTTACTTTTTAAATCACGACTCAATAATAATAAATACAAAATCTAGACAAATCAAAATATCATATTTAAGCATATTTCACGACCAGGTAAAGCCGGATGCACCCCATCCCTGCTAGTACCATATGTAAATACCATCCGTAGATACGAACTATTTGTCTAGCTTAGCAGGATGAATATAATGAGTTATACATTTAATTTGAAAATTAACATTAAATTGGAACGTCAGAACCTTACTTGATCGTTGGACAATTGAACAACAACACTGTTCATGTTTTAATATTGATATAACAGTCTTGTCAAAGACAAAATGGTTGGAGGATGGTAGTCGTGTAAACTCTGACTATGCATTTTACTGAATCAAGAAACAGAAAGGAGAAGAACACAACGATGGCGGAAGATTTGCTCTTAAGAAATAGATTTTTTCTAAACTCGAGAATCTTCCATGTGGTCTTTTTTTTTTTTTTACATAGGCGGCACCACTTATCAAGGCCGATAGGCCACTCAAGGATGAGGGTTAAAGAGTGTAGAGTAGTCAGAAGGACAATATAGTAATCGATAGTAATGGAAGTTCGGTAAAAACAAACACATTATGAGCATAGACTTTCCTCTAGCTAAATAACTCTTTTTTCTCTCAACATAAAGCAGGTGAAGTTAGAGCTGTAGTCCTTGATGTATCTAAAGCCTTTGAGAAGTTCTGGCATGAAGGGCTATTCATGAAAATTAAAACATATGGTATTTCTTGATGAATACTTAACGTAATCAAATCCTTCCTAGAAAATGGAAAAATTCAGGTTGTCCTCGATGGTCGTTTGTCTAAATATGATATTAATGCAGGTGTGACCCAGGATTCGTTTCTTAGATCTTTATCATTCCTGATATGCATAAATGATTTTCCTGATAAAATTGTGTCTAAGATGGGTATATTTGCTGATGACACCATACTTTATGATAGATGTGTTGCATTTGTGTGCGTTTTTTACCCATATTTTAATGGAATGTTCTCTGACGAACTATTAATATTTGAAATGAAACCCACTCAACGTAAATACACCCGACTAACATGATAAGCAATATGAAACTTTGTATGAACCTTTATTATGATAAGGTGCAGCGAACTAAGTATTATGGTATCTGTTCAGTGCACAGTTCGAGATTAATATGGATTAATATGGATTAATATGGATAAGTAATTGATGCAAAGAATGAGTACAAATTTAACCAAACTCAACCATGAATTTGGCATAAAGCATCATTTGACATAAAGCATCATTTGAATTCAATAACTTTTTCCCGTTTTTATTTTATAAAAAAATAATATATCACGAAGATGATATACTCAGCTGAGAGCCGCTGATTTTGTCCGTTCTTTGAAATCTCTATCAAACTTGGCAGAAAGCATATTTATTTCATGAGGACACCAGAAACTAATTAGACTGTCTTTCCTAATTATATCTCATTAAAAGCACTGCGTCTTTTTATGGACAAAGGAAAATGAAATTCATTCTTTATGCTGAACCCAACAACTCGGTTGCAAATAATAAATCATTGTTTTTAGTTTTTGAAGGTTTTTTTTGTTTTTTTTACAGTTTTAAAAAAAAAATTTTTTAATTTTTTTTTAATTTAAAAAAAAAATTTTTTTTATTTTTTAAAAATTTATTTTTAAATTTCCAAATTAAAAAAAATGTTTAAACTATGAACATAATTAATTTATTAACAAAAAAACAAATTCTCTAAAAATGACGTCATTATGTAAGCATTTCGTACATGTTTAGATTTAATGTTAGGATTAGGGTTGCTATGCTGATGTGTCATTCTTCACTCTAGGGTTGAACTGACTTCCTCCACAGAAGGAAGGTTCATGGGAATATTAAATACACAAATGGTCATCAGTCACTTGTATTGTTATGTAGTGGGGACAAGACATTCATATAATGGGGACGACGATGAGATAATTATATATGATTACTACGCTATGACAACAGCATATTCTTATCATTGTTTTGACTCTCGAGTATATACCCAACACAGTTAGACGCAGTTAATCAACCGAGAACCACATCACTCTATCTAAAAGCATGTATACACACTCGAGAGTCACAACAATGAAAAGAATATGCTGTTATCTTAGCCCTAATGATTACACACACTTCATATTTATGACACATAGGAGATGCGAATTCATTATTGAAGGAGGGATTCAGTTAACATTATTGAGGAAGGAGATGCAGTTACAATTTGGAAGGGTGGTGGTTCATATAATGTTCAAGATTCAAGACAGCAGGTAAAAACATGCCTTTAATACCTTTCAGTAGATGAAATAACAACGAAGACAAAGGTTTACAAAATACATGTTTATTCTCTCAGTTGATGATTGTTGTTCAAGAATTCAATTGCCTTTCAGAGTTACATTTTCTTGTTTCCCTTTCTGGTCGCTTCCAAAAGGGTGTCAGCTAACTCCACTACTGTATCTGAACTAACTCCCGAACTCGACTCTGACTGAACTGACTCTCTAAATATATTGTAAATTACCTTTCTTTGTGACGTCAAAACGTGCTTCAGCCATGTGAGTCCTCAACTGGATTCTACATATTACACATGCTTTTGCAACACAAAGAAAATTCCTAAATTGAATTGTTCATTCTACTAACTCTGACATAATTAATATATTTAGTTATTTCTAAACACAATAGACAATGCTCTACATTCCTAAAATCGTATCTAAATAGCAATATGTAATCGCTTTTAACTTTTGAATACTGGGTTCAATTCTAGCCTTTTCCTTTAATAAATATTATTTCCAAACTTACTTGCTTTGTTTATCTAATTACTGGCATCTGTCTCCCTTCCGTATATAACAGTATATCAGGATCAGGGGAGATGACGATGTTAGCTTTTTTACAATTCTTTCAGGAAGTTGTCAATGTCTTCCTGCATACCCTGTGTCCTAGTATTCCAAAATATTCACTGATCTAGTACTGACCAGACTGATCCCTGATAGTAGCCCCCTACAACAAAGTGGCAATGTGCCTTGTTTGGGGTGAAAATGCAATAAAAAGAATTTTTAAAAATTATCCATTCTTAACTCTGGCAATCATACTAACATTGATTGAGGTTTTTCAAAAGTTTTATTAACTTAGTGATATCCTTATTAACAAGATAAAAAAACTTCCAACCTCAATAACCTTTCCATCCAAATATATTTTCTTCACATTTAAGTTCTCCATTCTCTTACACATATAGGTAATTGCCAAGGCTGCTGTAAGAAAGGGTTTTTTCTACCGTGCTAAAAGGCTACTCATGCCTGAGAGTATCCTGTATCTCTACAAGGCCACGGTTCACCCATGCACAGAGTATTATTGCCACATTTGGGCTGGTGCATCTGTCACTAATCTCTCGCTCTTAGACAGGGTTCACAAAAGAGTTGCCAACCTAATAGGTCCTGAACTATCAACTAAACCAGGCCCAAACTCAAACAAAACCAACCTGCCTTCTCCCTTGAGGCTTGCATTTACGAACATCCATGGGCTTAGAACTAATTTAAATGACGTTGAAGTATTTCTCCTAACAACCACCCTGGATATCTTAGCACTAAGTGAGACTAACCTACACTCCTCTATCCCCTCTAACTACTTTAACATGCCTGGATATCTCCCACTCTGCCGTAAGGACTCTGACAGACATATGCATGGGCTTGGAGTATATATTCAGAACACCCTCCCCCTGAGTAGAGAAACTAAATTAGAATCGGACGATGTCGCCTTTGTGTGCTTTAGACTTAACATGCAACATAACATTAGCTACTTTTATTTTCTCTACCGCTCTCCCTCGACCCAGGACTGTACCCTAATAAACAAAGTCTCTGACAGCATAGATACAGCACTTTCCCTCGACACTAGCGCACAAGTGCATGTATTTGGTGACTTCAATGTCCACTACAGAAACTGGCTTGGATTTTCTACTCACACAGACGCAGCTGGTATCGCAACATATAACTTCTCTATATCTCATTCCCTATCACAGATAGTTACGTTTCCAACCCGTTTCCTAGACCAGCAAGAACAACATGCATCACTTCTAGATCCGTTTCTGACCACAGTTCCCGATGACTGTGTAACTAATGCCCACAGCCCACTTGGGAACGCTGATCATGTAGTGGTAATGGTTGAAATCGCCCTAAACTTTGGAGCCAAAACTGAAGAGCCACTGCTCAAAACAATGAGATATTATAAAAAGGCTGACTGGGAAGCCATCAGGGATGCCCCATGGCAAAATATCTTTTCACTTCCTGCTGAACAGTGTACAAATGAGACCAATTTTTGGTCTAAACACTAGAAATTTTTAATGTAGGTTATCTGTGCATAGGTACAAACTTTTTAATATATATATATATAAATATGCATATAAAGTTATTAACAGTACATAGGGTCCAAGCAAAGCCGGCTGAACTGCTAGTATATATATAAAAGTGAAATTGTTTGTGGGTTTGTCTGCGTGTGTACATTTCCCTGCCAAATTATTCTGTCAATTTTCAGTCTACAGACTCGAGATTTGACATAAGGGGTATTGAGATTTAGAAAAATCTTTTTAATCGGGTTTTCGGCCAAAAATTCGGCTGTCAAGTGGTCAACGTTCAATGATTTGATCTTTGAAAACTCTACCAAACTCCTCCGCCAATTTTTGGGTCTAAACACTTGAAATTTTAGAAGTAGGTTACTTGGACATGGATCAAACTTTTTAATTTGATTTGAGACCAAAACAGTAAATTTTAAGTGGTCAAAATTGGGGCCAAAGTTTTAAAAATAATTCTCTAAGCCAATTTTTGGTCTAAACATTTGAAATTTTACATAAAGTGTATTCAGACACAGCATTCTCCACAAGTTTTTAATCCGTTGCTGGCCGAAAATTTGGCTACCAAGAGGTCAAAGTTCAAAAGATTTGAACTTTTGCGGTCTCTAGCAAACTATTCAACAAATTTTGGGTGTAAACATTTGAAATTTTATATAAAGGGTATTCAGACGTGCAGCAAGCTTTTTAGTCAGTTTTTGGGCGAAAATTTTGCTGCCAAGAAGTCAAAGTTGAAAGAGTTGATCTTTGTAGACTATACCAAACTTCTCCACCAATTTTGGGTCTAAAGACTTGAAATTTTAGATGTAGGTTACCTGGACATAATCAAACTTTTTAAGATATACATATGCACATAAAGTTATGAACAGTACATAGGGCCCGAGCAAAGCTGGGCTGAACTACTAGTATATTTATATATATAAATGTTGTTCTATAGTTCTATATGTATAGGCCAGAAAGGAGTTATCTCCCTTTCTCTCAGACTTTGCATAAGTGGAGTTATCCCCCTTATAAAAGGACAGAGGAATCGCCATTAGTTGTTTACACTCATTCACGGCGACACGCTGTCAGATTGGAAAACCAGCTTGCTTCACGCAAACTTTACATGGCGCTACGAACATATTGTCACTTTAAAACGTGAAATACTTATATCGCAGTATTGAACTAAAGATATCGGATACTATGGAACAAGAAAACGTTCTCTTATTACGTCAACTAGTCGAGTTACAAAAAGAAAACATCGAATTACGGAAGGACATCTTACATGGACGAGCGACCACGTCGCAAACAAAAAGAATGCAGCGACCTTCTGTAGGTCTGGACTCAACAGAGAGCAAATGGGCACTCTTTTTAGACACCTGGTCACGGTACAAGGAGATGTGCAGACTCGAAAATCCAGCTGTAATTCGAAACGAACTGCGAGAAGCATGCACACCGGAAACGAACAGGTTACTGTTTGAGCTCGTTGGACCAGAACGACTCAACAATGCGGCAGAAGAGTACCTTCTTCATCAAATACGACTGGTGGCTGTTCGAGGCTTACACAAGGAAGTCCACCGACAAACGTTTCACTCCATGAAGCAAAATGAGGGTGAGTCAGTGACCCATTTTTTATCGAGGTTACGTGGCCATGCGAAATTTTGTGAATTTCGTATTCAGTGTCCGAACGAACCCACTTGCCGGTAGCAGGTTAATTACTCAGACGATATGGTTGCCGGGCAAATGATGGCAGGGTTAAGAAATATCGAACACCAGAGAAGGGTACTGGCAGAGGCAGCTACACTTCCTACCTTGGATCTAAAATTTTCTCGGTTGGTTTGCCTGGAGCCAATGGACGAAGCAACTCCACATTTTTCCGATACCACACAACCTCTCGCGATGTCTGGGGTACAAAGGTCGAATCAAGTACAACAAATGCATGAGGCAAAGGCCCTGTCGACCCCACGGGACACCAAACCTTGCAACGGTTGCGGAAAAACATCACACCGAGGTGGATCGATGAACCGGAAAGATTGCCCAGCAGTGGGACTCAAGTGCCACTTTTGTGGAATAGTAGGGCACATTAAAAAGGTGTGCCGGAAAATTAATAGGTCCAAAACGGAGGCTATAAAAAGCGGGGAGTCATTCATGTTTTGCACCACGGATAAAGCTCCTACTCACAGACACAATGAGAGACAACCGGCAAACATTCCTCACCTTGAGTGGAATGGGAAACAGTTTCAGGTGGGCGCCCCAGAACCGCCCCCCTCAGTTACAGCAGAGGTAACTGTAATGAACACGTGCCATGCGACCTTTGGAAGGGTGCCAAAGAAGCCGATGAAAGTGAGCACCCACGCCATCCAAGCCTTCGCGGACACAGGAGCCCAAACTTGCTCTGTTGGCCCCGAGATTCAAGGACTCCTCGGGTACCCAAATGGGTACTTGGTTCCAACTACCCATCGGATAAGGGGTATAACAAATAGCCAGTTACACATCAAGGGGGTCCTGTTTTTACATATTAAGGTGGGATAAAGAGAAACACGACAGGCAGTGTATGTGTCTGACAACACATCCGGGCTCTACCTATCACAAACGGCACTTAAGGAGTTGAAATTATTGCCATCCAATTTTCCTACATCATTATCGCAAAGCAGCTCAGCGGAAACAGAAGAGACGGCCCCTTGCGGGTGTCCGCGCAGAGCACCGGCTCCGAAGAAACTAGCAGCAATCCCATTAAAGCCAACCGACATTAACAGAGAAAAATTGGAGCAATGGCTAAAGGAACATTTCAAGGCTAGCGCATTCAATACCTGTCCACACCAACCACTCCAAGTAATGAAGGGTAAACCCTTAGAAATAAAATTCCTCCCAGATGCGACACCGACGGCAATCCACACACCAATACCTGTCCCCCATCATTGGAAAGAAAAGGTGAAACAAGATATAGACCGTGACGTGGCACTGGGGATAATCGAACCCGTACCGGTAGGCACACCAACTACTTGGTGTTCGAGAATGGTGGTCACACCAAAAAAGGATGGATCCCCAATGCGGACGGTGGACTTACAAAAGTTGAACGAGGCGACCATGAGGGAGACGCACCACACTTCGTCCCCATTCAATCAGGTCTCGGTAATACCTGCACATACCAGGAAGACTGTACTCGATGCATGGAACGGTTACCACAGTTTACCGCTGTCTCCAGCTGCACGAAACGCCACCACGTTCATCACTGAATGGGGTCGATACAGGTACTGTCGAGCCCCTCAAGGATTCCATGGATCAGGAGATGGCTACACCCGTCGATTTGATGATATCACCATGGACATGGCTCGAAAAACTCGGTGTATAGATGACAGTCTCCTGTGGGACAACTCAATGGAATCCTCATTCTGGCACACAATTGAATATATAAACCACTGCGCCGATAGAGGGATTGTGTTTAACCCAGACAAGTTTCACTTTGCTGACATGGAAGTGGAGTTCGCAGGGTTTCAAGTAACAGCGAACGGGGTCAAACCCACAAGGAGAATGACTGAAGCCATCCTGAGCTTCCCCACCCCGACAAATATTACTGGGGTTAGGTCCTGGTTCGGACTCGTAAACCAAGTCTCCTATGCATTCTCACAAGCGGAAGTTATGGCCCCATTCCGAGAGTTGCTGAAAACAAAGGACAGGAAATTTTATTGGGATGAGACATTGGAACAGGTATTCCAAGAGTCGAAAAAAATAATAGTGGAAAGAATTGAAAAAGGCATCCAAACGTTCGAAATGAACAGAGCAACAGGACTCGCGACAGACTACAGCAAAACAGGGATATCGTATTTTCTGTTTCAAAAGCACTGTAGATGTGAGGGGGAATTAAACATGAGTTGTGGGGATGGCCATTGGAAACTCATCCTGGCGGGATCCCGTTTTACCAACGACGTGGAATCACGATATGCACCAGTGGAGGGTGAAGCCTTGGCTCTGATCTATGGGTTGGAATCATGCCGCATATTCATACTCGGATGCCCAGACTTGGTGATTACAGTGGATCACTTACCGCTCATAAAGATATTTTCAGACCGAGCCCTGGAGAATATAAAAAACCCACGCCTGTTAAACTTCAAGGAAAAGTCACTCATGTATAAATTCAAGATAAAACATCGACCGGGGAAACTCAACTTGGCCCCTGACTGTGCATCTCGGTACCCAGCGGGCACCCCACCAAGAGACCAGGACCAATCCATTGACACCGCAGTCAAAGCCGCCCTAACATCGATGTACGAGAATGATACTACGTTAAGAGCCATCACATGGGGAAGGATTGTGGCTGCGGCAGCCACAGACGAAGAATGCAGGACTTTGAAAGAGCTGATTCAAAATGGCTTCCCCCAGTCACGTAACAATATCCCAACCGTAGTTCGAGTCTTCTGGCCTATGTGTGAGGAATTATATTGCCTGGAAGGAGTGATCATCAAGGGGAACAAAATCCTAATACCTCGACAACTCCGCGCAGAGGTATTGGAATCTCTTCATTCCGCTCATCAGGGTGTGAACGGAATGCTGGCGAATGCAAGACAACGACTATTCTGGCCAGGGTTGGATGCTAACATCAGGCAAACAAGAGCCCAGTGCCGCACATGCAATGAAATTGCACCGTCTCAGCCCAGGGAACCCTTGATGTCCCCAGCAGACCCAGAATTTCCATTCCAACAATTGGTGGTTGACTTCGTCCAGATGCAGGGTAGACACTTTATGGTATACGCAGACAGGTATACGGGATGGGTTGAAGTGGCCCTAATGACGTCGGGAAGAGCCAAGACGGTGTGCGATACCTTGAGGACTTGGTTCTGTACCTACGGCGTACCGGAAGAGATTTCGTCGGATGGTGGACCACCATTTGAATCCCAGGAATACGACTCCTTTTTGAGGAATTGGGGCATATGAAAACGTACCTCATCAGCGCATTATGCCCAAGGCAACGGCCGCACAGAGTTAGCGGTCAAAACCGCGAGACGTATACTGGCGGACAATACGGACAGTTATGATCGGGCGGCCCGAGCACTACTGACCTATAGGAACACGCCTGTCCAAGATCTGGACATGTCCCCGGCCATGATGCTGTATGGTCGGGTCATTAAAGACCACCTTCCTGTCCTGCGGGACAAATACCAGGTTCGAAAACAGTGGACAGAAATAGGCAAACTAAGGGAAGTGGCAATGGCCAAAAGACACATGAGGAACGAGCAGTATTACAACCAACATTGTCGCCCACTCCGGGAACTCCAGGTAGGAGATTACGTCCAGATCCAGAACCAGGACGGGAACCACCCACTTCAATGGACAAAGACGGGGAGAATCGTGGAGACCCAGGGGTACCAACAGTACCGAGTCCGGGTCGATGGAAGCAATCGAGTGACATTGCGCAACCGTCGGTTTCTCCGCAGAATACACCCGGTAGTGGATGGTCCTCGTAACATCAGACAAGAAATCCCGAACCCACCTATAAATGTGGAGACCCCACAGGCACAACCTCCGGAGGAGGCAATAGAGGTGGAACAACACGCCGACACGGAATCCCCAAGCGAGCACGAGGAAGAAATGGAAGTGGAAGATACCACGGGAGGAGATACCCAAAAATACAGTCCTCCTCCGTTAAGGGAACCGTCAAGTCGGAGGACGAGAGCCCCAAGGGGTTTGTCGCCGCAAATGCGGGGGAAATCGCACGAGTATTTCTCCACATAAAAGATGACCACAACAACTTGCTTTTGTGGTCACCAGGGGGAGGGGCATGTAGAGGCCAGAAAGGAGTTATCTCCCTTTCTCTCAGACTTTGCATAAGTGGAGTTATCCCCCTTATAAAAGGACAGAGGAATCGCCATTAGTTGTTTACACTCATTCATGGCGACACGCTGTCGGATTGGAAAACCAGCTTGCTTAACGCAAACTTTACACTATAGGCTTATAGTGTAAACATAATAAATTTGTATGTGCCATCTGCTGTTGTAATCCTACCGTATTTTGGTCCAGAGGGTGAAAACCGCGCCTCTTTTATTATATATAGGGACAACAACAAAAACAAAAGCGTCAAGATAAAAACTTGCATACAAGACCGGTAATTCCAGCTTAAACTTCTTGCTTTAAGAACTACAACTCACGTCCTTGATATATATTACACCTTAGACCATGGGTTTCACGGGGAGACGGGGGGGCATTTTGCTGATTTTTTTTTTTTTTTTTTTTTTTTTTTTTTTTTTAGAGTTACACGGGCAAAAAAAACAAAAAACAAATGGCTTGGATGTGCTTTATACTTTTTTGCTCATTAGCTTTGCTTTTTAGCAAAATTGGTTCTCCAAAACCTCATTCTTTTAATCATTTTTTGAACAAAAGAAAAACCACCACATATTTTCATTCAAAAAATTTTTCCTGAATATTTTTACGTTTTCAATAAAAATCCACAGACTCGATTAAAGACTTTGGCGGGCTGGATTTGGCTTTTGGGCCGTAGTTTTGGTGCGCCTGCCTTAGATGTATCTTGAAAAGTTAGAAGAATTACAGCGCAGCAATTTATGCATTGCAGTATGGCTGATAATTAAATAGAACTATCCATGTGTTGTTATTAATATTAAAAAATGTCTTGTGTAATTATTATTCAACACTGAATTCTTTAATCGAAATATTCAATTTGAAATAATTACACAACACCTTCAATTTTTATTTCGTTTCAGTTTTTAATATAAAACTTGAATTTTGTTCCTAGGCCGCGACAGGTGAATGTTACCTCTTTTAAACATTCAAGCTATTAAAACTATACCAAATGTCCCCCTCCATACACATGCGCGTGCGTGCGTTCACTCTTGATGTGTACTTGCAGTAGTGCCCTGAGCACAATACGTAATGTTTCCATTGTCATCATGATGATGATGATGATGATGATGATGATGATGATTTTTTTTTTTTTTTTCTTCTACTGTGGTTCACGGCGTCTGGCCGTTAAAAAAAAAAAAATGAACAGGGAGGTTTCTCTTTCCACAGATAATCCTTTCTTTCTGACCGTTCTTTTGTTTTATCTATTATCTCTTTTGTGCCTTAAGTCCCGAGTGTTATAATCTAGGGGCGGCGAAAGGGTGGGTGAGAGTGGGGCCACAATAAAACCAAAAGGATGCTCAGCTTAAAGATGATTGATGACAGGCGACGTGCACGATGGAGCGCGTATCTCCAATAATCTTTTTTTATTTATTTTTTTTTTTTTTTTCACAGCAGCAGATATTGTCTTTGTTTGAAAACACACCTGTTGAAAAAAAAAACCGTTGCGATTACCGACTAATAACGATTTCGATTAACTTCCTTTTTTTCTCTATTTTTCCTTTTATTATTATTATTATTTTTTTTTTTTTACTAATTTTTTCTTTTCTTCTTTTTAGTCGTTACAACACCAGTTGACCTGCAAATAAAAATAAAACAAAAGCTTAGCTTTTCAAACCACAAATATGAAGGAAAATCTTTGGTGCAAAAATGGGCCACAACAAATCTTTTATACAATAAAAATCTGAAAAAAATCTTTATAATGTACGTACACATAATAAGCTGCTTGCTTGGATAACAATCGTTGGTGATTACAATAGTGTAGTATCTGTTATTCAGATGCTGATGCTGCACTTCTTTTTCTTGTTCTCTTTCGGTGGAGGAGAAATCCTTCACGACTGAGACAATTTTTATTTTTGTACCTTTTCTCCACGTTAAAAAACGACCCTGGTGTCTAACTCTGTCCCGTGGGGAGGCATAGTAAATAGGTACAATAAATATGATTCTAATTTTATTTCGTGCAGATTTTTTTTTTTTTTTTTTTTTTCGCGTTGAAAATGAATTTTTAGTAAAAACGAACGAGCACTATTATTTAAGATTGAAATATTTTTGCATTTTGGGTCCAAAGACTTTGTAAATGCTTATTATTTTTAATGCTTACGAAGGACGCTCAACTGGGTTCGAATCCTTTAACCTGCAGTAATTATCGCTTCCCCCACTGATGATTGCGTAAGCGTGAAACAGTAAACACTAAGTTTTCTTCTCTTTTTTTTTTGCCTTCGCTCAAGGATTGTGTTTCTCATGAAATAGGAACTTTACGTCACCCGATGAGGTCATTATTTGACTAAAACATTGGCATTGTTGCTGTTGTGACTAATATATATATACAGGATGGACAGAAAGTCCTTGGACCAATTCAAAAGTGGTTTATTAATAGAAAATTACAAAAATATATGTTAAACATGAATGAAAATTATAAGTTAGGAAACCAAGAATAAATTCAAATTATTTATTTTCAATGTGATGTCCCTTCCTTTCGATTAGACGTTCAATTCTCTGTCTGAAGTTACCAACCGAGGCACGCAGCGTTTCCTGAGGTATTTTAGCCCATTCACTCAGAAGAGATGTCTTCAAAGCATCATCACTTGGATGAGCAACAGAACAGACCTTTGCCTCCAACAAAAACCACACCGAAACATCCATGGGATTCAAATCAGGCGATACAGGAGGCCACATCTCCTTACTCCAGAATCTTGGAAAATGACGTTGGCACCAGTCCTGAGTTTTTTCTGGAGGTGTGGGATGGTGCTCTATCTTGTTGGAAGGTGAAAGGCTGATCTTTGAAGTGTTTCTTCATCTCTTCAAAGGCTGGAACCAAAATATCGTTAATGTAGCGATCTGTGTTGATCTTAACCCCCTGCTCCACGAAAATCAGAGGCAACTTCCAAGATTTGGAGACTGCAGCCCACACCATGAGGGAAGACGGCTTTTGTTGGCGGAAAACTATTCTCACGGAGTCATCAATGTCTGCTGAAGATTTTGCGTAAACTCTGTCGTTCTGATTGTTAACAGTCGCTTCAATTGTGAAGAGTTTTTCATCAGAAAAAACGATCTCTCGCTCTGCTGTGCCAGCCTTCAGTTCTCCAAGAAGAAGCTTTGCTCTTTCAAGTCTCTTGTGCTTTTGGGCAGGTGTGAGGTACTGTCTCTTTCTCATCTTGTAGGGGGACAACTGGAGATCGTTTTATACGATGGTTCTCATCGAGGTCACGCTCACATTCATGTCTTTAGCCATTTGTCTTGCAGATCTCTTCGGGTTCCTCCTTACCCTCTCTCGGACAGCTTTAATCACCTTCTTTGTTCGAGCAGTGCGAGGTCTTCCACTCCTAGTATGGTCTTCAGATGTACCAAGTTCCTTAAATCTGTTCACAACATGGTACACGGTGGATTTAGACACTTTCAAGAGCTTAATAATCTCTGAGTTTGTCCTTCCCGCGCAATGAAGCTGAATTATGGCCTCTCCTTTGCTCATTTTTCTGAAAGTTTAAACAAAATTATTTTAATATTTTTGTTGAAAATAATTAGATCAATAGTTAGACTTAATACTTACTTTATTCGAAAAGAGAAAAAGTGATTTTAACAATATTTAATTTTAAAATTAAAAATGGTCCAAGGACTTTCTGTTCACCCTCTCTCTCTCTCTCTCTCTCTCTCTCTCTCTATATATATATATATATATATATATATATATATATATATATATATATATATATATATATATATATATATACCTAAAGTTCCTATTTCATGAGGAACACAATCCTTGATTGAAAGCAAGAAACAAAACTGTCAAGTTTTTAAATATTGCAATTAAGGACACGGATCAGGGGTTATCAAATCACAACACAGAGAAAGGAGGGGGATGGGGGGGTAAAAGTGGATAAATGTGAGGGTGGAGGAAGGAAAGGAAGATGACGAAGGACGTAGAGAGTTAGACAGAGAAAATGGTTGATAAAGAGGGAAAGAAATAAACAACCAGGATCGTCTATGAAAAACTTAGGTTAAAAACCTGTTGTCACGATTGCAGACAGTGATATCAGATAATTTGCATTATAAAAATTTATGATATTTGTCTGAAGTTTGATGTTAAAACCAAAATTATTATTATACTAGCATGGGTACCCAGCGTTGCCTGGGTTGACATGAAGTTCTGTTTGAAACACATTTTCATCATGGGCAACGTGGATACGCCCACAGCAAAAATAAAAGAACGGATGAAAACATGTAAATGTAATCGCCCAAAAAAAAAAGAAGTATGTGATACCCTCTCCACCAGATATTTCGGCAGAAGGGCTACAAAGAGAAGAAACTATTCTCCGGATATTGAGCACTGGAAAGACCCCCCCTCCAAGAAAAGATAATTAAAAATAAATCATTACAACTTTTGTTTCAATAATAAAAAAAAAAGCAGTGAATGCCCGTGCGATCACAAAAAAAATAAAAATAAAAGATCTACCAAAATTAATTCAAAAAACAATTAAATGACATTTTCGTCATTTTATATTTCTAATGTAACCCCCCCCCCCCCAATTGAATTTGTCATATTTTGGGGTTCGTTCTGTTTATAAAGTTGTTAGGTGAAAGTACAGAATAGTTTTGTAAAATTAATTAAATTTATCGTTATTTTATGTTTCAAATGTAATTCACGCCCCCCACCACCACCACCACCACAAAAAACGAAAAAATTTTGTATTTGTCATGTTTTGTCCACCCACCCCCTCGATCGCCAAACTTGAAAAAATACTAGAGATGACATGTCTGGTTGAACGCTTTGTGTCCGAAAAGTGGGTGTTCATTTTACGTTAAATTTATATAGAAAAGTTATCCCACACGCTAAAATGTTACTTTTTTTTTTCAAAATTTCTTCTTTCATATTATTTATAAAGACTACTTAAACGTATTAGGCCACAAAAAAACAGGTCTTAATTTTTTTGGTCAATGTCAAGTTTCTTTCCAACTCCCCCAACAACTTTAAAATGACGACTTTTAATGGTTTTCGGTGCTGCTGAAAACGAATATTATGTTTAAATTTGGGGCAGATAAGTAGTTTTCATGATATGAAGAAATTACTTTTTGGAAAAGTGGGGGATCACTTTCCTATATAAATTTAACATAAAATGAGCACCCATTTTTTGGTCACCTAGTAATTTCTTCATATCATAAAACAAACTTTACATTGACCATTTTTTCTAGGGGTTAAACGACGCTGGGTCACGTCGTAAAAATTTACCATTTTTAATTTAAGATATTAAATAAATTATAAAGAAAATCTGTTTTGCAGGCAATTAAACACACTTGCTATGGTATAATTATTATAATAAATCCTGGACAACACTGATTAAATGTTATAAACAAAAAACAAAAAGAGCAGGGGATGATGGATTTTTGTTGACATGTGTCTCTGACTAACTCTGCCCTCGTGAGGATGAAAGTAAATGAGGACATTAGTTTTAATTATTTTTCTCTAACAAATAAAAAAGGTTACTTAAAAATTAAGAATAAGCTAAAAAAGATTTTCTTATGAATAAAAAATAAAAATAATAATACAGCTTAGAATAATATTTCGAAATGAAAACAAAAACAGGAAATATTTAATAACGTGTTCCGTTTAAAACATTTTTTCAATTAAACTATCACAGTTATTTTCCCTTTTGGTTTTCTGGGTTTTGGTTTGAAAATAAAACGGTTTCAGATTTCAAATAAAATAAGTTAAATCAAATATAACTTGAAATTTAAATAAACTAAATAATTTTAAAAAATTTAATTAGTACAGTTGAAACAAAGCTATTATGTCGAATAAGTAATGTCATGGAGGTAATTATTTAAATAGATTTCATTTGATGTAATATGTTAATGACTGTAACTCAATAATGTAGAAATGGTTTGAAGAATGCTATATATTTAAAGTCGGTATACAATATAATGTTTTCTTTGACAGAAGTATCCTAACATGGGCATTAATATTTCTTGACCAGGAGAGGTGTACACACATATGCCCTTTATATTTCTTTGATGATTAGGAGTTGTACACACAGACACACACACACAAACGCTACTACTTTATATATATATAGATTTGAAATAAAATATCTATTACTAATATTTACTCACTAGGTGTTCTTACACAGATCATCATCAGAGATTGCTTAGTGACAAAGACCAGTCATGTTATTATTTACTCACTAGGAGTAGTCATCATCATCAAAGGTTTCTCTTTAAGAACAAGTTCCAGTTTTCTGGATTCCACGTGATGCTCTTGTGTTTAACATCTGTAGCATTTTCTGCATGTCCAGTTTACATCTGTAGTTCATGTGTATTAATCTCCACATTCAAGGGTTTTCCTTAATATTTCAGCAGTTTTCATTACTATTATCCGTTGTATCTTATCGGCCATCCCTCTTATTTCGATCTCTTCCATTATCTTTTCAAAGTTTTTCAGTATTGTTTCTAGTGCTCATATTATTTTTGGTGTTATTCTGACTTTCTTTATCTTCCATATTCCTTTGAACTCTCTGGCCAGTTCAGTGTATTTGCTCAGCTTCGCCGTCTTGTTGATCTTCACTCTGTGGTCTGCTGGGACAGCGAAATCTACAATCTTACAAGTCTTTTCCTTCTTATCATCTGCTTGGATGAGTTTAACCGTTTGTATAATCATGTTCCATAGAAGTTTATGTTTATTTCAAGTACTGATGCCAGTTTGTGCTTATACTATTTGTCTGGATGTTCAAGATTCAGCATCTGCATAATTGCCAGTCTACTGCTTTCCACACTTGACCGTGTCTATTCTTATACTCTTTTTGGACTACTTTGCTGCATTCGCTTATTATGTGATTTGTTGTTTCATCTCTTTTTCCGCAGAGTCTACATTTGCTGTTTTTTTTTTGTGTCTTATCGATCCTTGTTTTTATGTAGTTGGTTCTAATCGTGTTATTTTGTGCGGTTGTTATTGGGGATTCAGTTTCTCTGTTAAGGTTTCTTTTTTGTAGCCATGTCAAAGTGTTTTCGTTAATCTCATTTTTTGTCATCCTTATGAATAGTCCATGTAGTTGCTTCTCTTCCAATTTTTCTTTTCTCATCTAATCCCTGGTTTCTTTTGTTTCTGTTTTATTTGTTTTTTCAGTGTCTTTTGCTGTAGTAATTATTCTTTCAGTGTTCTGCATCATTAATTATTATTAAGTATTTTACTTATTCTTATTCTTTTTTGTGTCATTTACGCAGTGCTCGATACTCATCAGCCAGCTCTCTTCCACCATCTTTTCACATTGAGTCGGTCAATATCATCCTTTGCATGTAGTGCATTGTCATGAATTTCCTGGTCTTCTGACCAAGATGCTTCAGTTCTTCATTGAATATTATTATTATTATTATTATTATTATTATTATTATTATTATTATTATTATTATTATTGTTGTTGTTGTTATTGTTATTGTTATTATTGTTATTGTTATTGTTATTATTGTTGTTATTGTTATTATTATTATTATTATTATTGTTATTGTTATTGTTATTGTTATTATTATTATTATTATTATTATTATTGTTATTGTTGTTATTGTTATTGTTATTATTATTATTGTTATTGTTATTATTATTTACTCACTAGGAGTATTCACACAAGCCATCATCAATGATTGCTATTTGAGAACAACTTGTGGTGTTCTCTGGAGTCTGAATGACAACAAGTCTACCTAGATTTCCAGTACTCTCCACCTCTTTTGAAAACTTTTGCATAAGAATTTGTGTTATCGCAAGAGCCACTTACCATTGGTCTTCACTGGAATTTGGGTGGCAATAGACCTCCCCAAGGTCCCAGTCCACTTTGCACTCAACCAGTGGAGGTTTAGCTAGTGCTTTCTCTCCTTGACTCTCCTCAATCGTTTGGTGTGGTGCCAGTTTATGGTGACACACACACATAAAGAGTTTATTCTAAACCCCTAATTGATGTACCATCCTTATTGAATAAACGAATTAATCTATGTACGTTAGTATATATTTCTAAATTGCCATTTCTTATTTTACTGAAACTCTGTTTATATATATATATATATATATATATATATATATATATATATATATATATATATATATTCTGCGTTTCATCCATCTAGGACTCTTCCCTGCCATATATATTAGGTTGTCCGGAAAATAATGGCCAATTTTAGAGAAAAAGGACTTATGAATCAAATAGGTGACACTAGACACTGAAATTAGTCAAAGTAGGATCCTTGAACAGCCATGCATTTTTGCCATCTATCAACTAGATAATTTATGCCTCGTTGATAAAAATTCTTTGGCTTAGATGCTAAGAAATCTTTGAAAAAAGATTCACCCTCTGCATTAGATCTAAAAGTTTTGTTTTAAAAAAGCGGCTAAATGCTTGAAAAAATGGTAGTCCGTGGGTGAAAGATCTGGAGAATAAGGAGGATGTGGTAAAGTTTTGTATCCCAAGTCTGTGAGTTTCTGCAGTGTCATTCTCGCAACATGAGGCCGCGCATTATCGTGGAGCAGGATTGGACCACCCCTATTCACTAATGCAGGTCTCAATTTTTGTAAATGATGATGCATTTCTTCGAGTTGATTGCAGTAAACCTCTGCCGTGATGCTCTGATTAGCATCCAGAAAGCTGTAATGAATAACACCAATTGCACACCACCAAACAGTCAGCATAATCTTCTGATGGTGAAACTTTGGCTTTGGAAAATGTTTGGGTGGTTCATCACAATCAAGCCATTGACCTGATCGTTTCCGATTATCATAAAGGATCCACTTTTCGTCACAGGTGACTATTCGGTGAAGAAATGGATCATTAATATTTCGCGAAAAGAGCATCGAACATACGTCAAAACGTCGAGCTTGTTGATTTTCATTGAGCTCATGTGGGACCCATTTGTCGAGCTTTTTCACCTTGCCAATTTGCTTCAGATGGTCCGACACTGTTGAACTGATGATACCAAATTCCCGAGACATTTCCCTGACACTTTGCCGTGGGTTTTGCTCAACAATGGCTCTAAAATTTTCATTGTCAATATTAGATGGCCGTCCTCTACCATCTTCATCTTAAAGGCTCTCATCACCACTACGAAATTTCTGAAACCACCTTCGTACTGTTCTATCACTTGTGATGCCTTCTCCCCATCCTATTGATATTTGCAGTTGTTTGAGAAGCATTGTTACCAAGCTTAAACTCATGCAGGAAAAGTAATCGTAAGTCTTCTTTTCTCATATTCCAAATTATGGGCTCATTCGCTCATAAAACGTTTTCTAAAAGAAAAAAGTAAGAAATTATTAAAGAGCACATATAAATCAATAATCATGTTGATGTTTACCTGAAATATAATAAAAATCCTATGATAAAATCCAATTTCAAAACAGACTTCCTGAAATGGCCATTATTTTCCGGACAACCTAATATTTTATAACTTACTAACTAGCTCTACATACGTATTGAACACTTTTGAAGTAAATACTTAAAGTTTACGCATGAATTTATACTTTCGTATATTAATTTTATGTGAGTAAATTAAGTAGTTATATATATATATATATATATATATATATATATATATATATATATATATATATACGAGGGATGTTCCAAAAGTAATGCTTCCTATTTTAATTCTGCCCGAATGCATAAGAGGGGATTGCTAATTATATTATCATGATGACTGAATTTCTGCATTCATGACCTGAAAGCTTCATCCCTCTGTTGCAGATATTAACAGTGTAAGACTTTAAGACCTGTCATGGACGTACATCAGAAGCAGAGATGCATCAATGATTTCTTCTAAACAAAAATATAATTAAACAGATCAACATTCACCAGCACCAGTTGAACGTTTACAAAGCTGATGCAGTTTATATCAGCACCGTTAGGAGATGAGTTCATTGATTTCAGACTTGCGACAGAGATGTGAGTGATACAGCATGCTCCAGACTTTTACAATGAAGGCATCAAAAAAGGCTGCCAAAAGTGCATTGAGAATGGTGGTGACTATGTAGAAAAACAAACTCTCGAGTACAAAAGGGCGCTCGTTTTAATCGTACCACTTGAGTCTTTCAACGTTTTAGTTTTTTAGTTAACCCTTTACCGCCAAATTGTACTTTAAAGTCGCCTTTCGCAAAATAATATTTCTTACTCTTATGGCTTGTCAGCCCAACTGGTCTTCAAAGTACAGGTCTATGCATGGTTCAACAAGTGAATGACGGGTTTATGTTCGTGCATCAGTTGCATGCTAACGTGTGGGGTTCATAATTTTAAAAATTTATTAATTGCGTAAAAACAATCTGGCGGTAAAGGGTTAAAATATAGGAAGAACAACCCTTGTGTGTTGGGTTGTTCGTCTTTTAATGTCATATTTTGTCCTACTAAAGATTTTTTATATTCATGTTCTTCAAATCCAGTATAAGAAATGGATTATTTATAAACTCGAGAACCTTTCATGTGGTCTAAACAAGCACATTATAAGCGTACACTTGTTTTTAACTAACTTATTTCTGTTGATGCTTCAACACAAGGCAGGTGAAGCTAGGCCTGTAGTCCTTGATATATCCAAAGCCTTTGAGAAGTTCTGGCATGAAGGGCTATTCATGAAAAATAAAACATATGGTATTTCTTGATGAATACCAGCGATGTGCAGATTTTTTTAGAGCAGGTGCTCAAGTAAAAAAAAATGGCAAAACGTATAGAAATGAATGGGTAATGCCTATTATACACTCCTCTGAAAAGGGCACTTTTAACACAGTAGTAAAAGGGGCAGGTGCTTGGGCACCCCTAGCACTACCCCTCTGCATGTTGCTGGTGAATACTTAACATAAGCAAATCCTTCCTAGAAGAGAAAAATCCAGGTTGATGGCCATACATCTAAACATAATATTAATGCAGGTGTGCCTCAGGGGTTGATTCTTGGAATTTTATTATTACTGATATTCATAAATGAACTCTCTGATAAAATTGTGTCTGAGATGGATAAATTTGCTGATGACACCATACTCTGTAATAGAAATGAAGGAAAAAAGCGAATGTACACATTTCTAAAACAATGGCAGAAACACAAGAAAACGACCTTCAGTCTGTAGTGGAATTGGGTCGTAAATGGTTAGTAACATTTAATGCTACTAAGACTAAACTTCTTTCCTTTAACAATAATCCAAAATCCTTCTAAACCACCGATTGTAATGACAAAAAACGTTCCACCTGAGACCTCATCCTTCAAACTCCTCTACATAACATTCATGAGCAATATGAATTGGAACAAATACATCGAATTACAAATTTCACACAAAGCTAATTTATATGTCTGGCAGTGTTCTTAGATAGGTTTTGTACAGAAATTCATCTGATAAGGATCAAAAATCGAAAAAATCTGGTCTTAGAAATAGTTTTTCTCCCTTATAGATAAAAAAAAAAAAAAAAGAATTTTTACAGGGGAATATTTTATGTTACACCACACAAGGGAAATAATAAAATCTCAGCAAATCATTTCTTCTTAAAAAAAAAAAAACAAACAGATTTATTGTCATTTGGATATATAACTCAGTGATAGAACAGTTGAATATGGAGCGAATGATCCCCTGTTCAAACCCGTGTGTACTTCACCATTTTATTTTAATTTTTTCGCACTAATAAGTTCAATTCACGATAAAAGAAGAAATACCATTTAAAATCATCACAAATTATTTCTTTGTTTGCAATATTTTGAAACTAAACATTAATCAGAAGTGGCTTTACAGAGCATTCATCGTCAAGTCCAAATATCAGCTGACGTGATATTGTAAACAAACACAGACGGAATTTGATAAACGACATTATAATTATTATTATTTTAAAAAAATTTTTTGCAAATTAGTCCACCAGACAAATTATTCCTCGTAATAAATAATATTCAATAGAGGATTGATTCTATAATAATACATATGCAATCTGCATAAATTAAAATATCACGTTTAAACGTATTGTATGACCGGGCAATGCCGGGCAACCAGCTGGTAAAGATTAAAACAGACATATAATCATACTAAACCATATGTCTAGAATCTTTATTCTAATTTTGATCAAAATCCATTCCATAATTTTGATTCTAGAAAATGTCTAAAAATTTCAGTTTTAAGCTTAAGGAGACTTAAGAAGAATTTGAAATACAAAGACTCTTCCTTAATTGTGTATAATGATTATGGGTCAAATTTAATGCAAATCTGAAATATTTGAATTTTCAAATGGGAGTTATGTCGATTACACGAAAGAAGCTGAAATTTGAGGAATATTTATTAATTGGTGTCTATAGTTAAAAGACCACAAAAAATCTGAAGGGCTTCTACCCTCCTCATTGCTTCCTTTGGATACAACTAAATTATACTAAATATAGCCCATATAAATCACCCTTACGCCTAGCAAGTGTTTTCCAAAGTTCATACTCCAACTTTAATGGATGATTAATTAGAGTTTGGAAATGTCCCAAAAAGAAACATTATTTTAAGTTTATTTTAAATTTTAATAATCAAATTTCTATGCGCATTTGATCTCGGAGGGATCATCCATACAACAGACGGTTTATAATCCACTTAAAAATTTGATGTAATTCAAAAACCTATAGTTTTTTGATATTTTAATATACATGAAGCACTTATCTAACCCCAGGGATGTCAACATCCATCTCCTGGTGACATCCTCCTGCCTATCCAACTTCTGATGACGTTTTTCCTGCCAATCCAACTTCTGCTGGCGTCCTCCTGTCCTCTCAGCTTTTAGTGAGGTCTTCCTGTCTTTTTAGCTCCCAGTGACATCCTCCTAACATTCCAGTTTCCAGAATCGTCCTTTACTCCAGCCAAGATTCTTCCAATGACTAAACCTATTCAACAAACATTGATTTCCTGACATTCTTGTCTCTTACTATCTTGCAATAAACACTCTATTTTCACCCTGTTCACCTGTAGTTGTCATTTTTTTGTCTTTCCCATTTTGTCCTTTTTTTGTCGATAGTATCTTGTGTCTTTTTTCTTAGTTGTAAAACCGATCATCGGCATCGCCCATGGCAACATACCTGCTAATTTACAAAAAAAAAATTATACTAAATAAATAAATAAAATTCGTCACAAAATAATTTTTCTTTTGCCATGGAATATTTACTGCCCCTTAATATATGCGTTTATAATCAACAAAATAACTATTTAAAAAACATTGAACCTTCATCCTTACAATTGAATTTTACCAAATACTTAATATAGTACAAGAACGCATGGCATAGTGGAAAATGTACATTATCAACTGCAAATAAAATATTTAGTGCATGAAGTACGTCGTAAAATTCTTCTAGAGGTTGAAGGTTCAATCCTCAATGTAAGCGATTTTGAGTTGACAGTAATTTTAGTTTTAGAAAAGAAATTTTGTTCCAAACAAAATGGCAGAATTAATCCAGATAAGCTTTGCATTATAAAAGCTTTGAATTATAAAAGCTTTGAATTATTAAAGCTTTGAATTATTAAAGCTTTGAATTATAAAAGCTTTGAATTATTAAAGCTTTGAATCATTAAAGCTTTGAATTATTAAAGCTTTGAATTATAAAAGCTTTGAATTATTAAAGCTTTGAATTATAAAAGCTTTGAATTATTAAAGCTTTGAATTATTAAAGCTTTGAATTATAAAAGCTTTGAATTATTAAAGCTTTGAATTATTAAAGCTTTGAATTATTAAATCTTTGAATTATTAAAGCTTTGAATTATAAAAGCTTTGAATTATTAAAGCTTTGAATAATAAAAGCTTTGAATTATAAAAGCTTTGAATTATAAAAGCTTTGAATTATTAAAGCTTTGAATTATAAAAGCTTTGAATTATAAAAACTTTGAATTATAAAAGCTTTGAATTATTAAAGCTTTGAATTATAAAAGCTTTGAATTATAAAAGCTTGGAATAATTAAAGCTTGGAATTATAAAAGCTTGGAATTATTAAAGCTTTGAATTATAAAAGCTTTGAATTATAAAAGCTTTGAATTATTAAAGCTTTGAATTATTAAAGCTTTGAATTATTAAAGCTTTGAATTATAAAAGCTTGGAATAATTAAAGCTTTGAATTATTAAAGCTTTGAATTATAAAAGCTTTGAATTATTAAAGCTTTGAATTATTAAAGCTTTGAATTATTAAAGCTTTGAATTATAAAAGCTTTGAATTATTAAAGCTTTGAATTATTAAAGCTTTGAATTATTAAAGCTTTGAATTATTAAAGCTTTGAATTATAAAAGCTTTGAATTATTAAAGCTTTGAATTATTAAAGCTTTGAATTATTAAAGCTTTGAATTATAAAAGCTTGGAATAATTAAAGCTTTGAATTATTAAAGCTTTGAATTATAAAAGCTTTGAATTATTAAAGCTTTGAATTATTAAAGCTTTGAATTATTAAAGCTTTGAATTATAAAAGCTTTGAATTATAAAAGCTTTGAATTATTAAAGCTTTTAATTATTAAAGCTTTGAATTATAAAAGCTTTGAATTATTAAAGCTTTGAATTATTAAAGCTTTGAATTATTAAAGCTTTGAATTATTAAAGCTTTGAATTATAAAAGCTTTGAATTATAAAAGCTTTGAATTATTAAAGCTTTGAATTATTAAAGCTTTGAATTATTAAAGCTTTGAATTATAAAAGCTTGGAATAATTAAAGCTTTGAATTATTAAAGCTTTGAATTATAAAAGCTTTGAATTATTAAAGCTTTGAATTATTAAAGCTTTGAATTATTAAAGCTTTGAATTATAAAAGCTTTGAATTATTAAAGCTTTGAATTATTAAAGCTTTGAATTATAAAAGCTTTGAATTATTAAAGCTTTGAATTATTAAAGCTTTGAATTATTAAAGCTTTGAATTATAAAAGCTTTGAATTATTAAAGCTTTGAATTATTAAAGCTTTGAATTATAAAAGCTTTGAATTATAAAAGCTTGGAATAATTAAAGCTTTGAATTATAAAAGCTTTGAATTATTAAAGCTTTGAATTATTAAAGCTTTGAATTATAAAAGCTTTGAATTATAAAAGCTTTGAATTATTAAAGCTTTGAATTATAAAAGCTTTGAATTATAAAAGCTTTGAATTATTAAAGCTTTGAATTATAAAAGCTTTGAATTATAAAAGCTTTGAATTATAAAAGCTTTGAATTATAAAAGCTTTGAATTATTAAAGCTTTGAATTATAAAAGCTTTGAATTATAAAAGCTTTGAATTATAAAAGCTTTGAATTATTAAAGCTTTGAATTATTAAAGCTTTGAATTATTAAAGCTTTGAATTATAAAAGCTTGGAATAATTAAAGCTTTGAATTATTAAAGCTTTGAATTATAAAAGCTTTGAATTATAAAAGCTTGAAGATGAACAGTAAAGTTCCTTCTTATATGAAGATGAAAAGTTATGTACTGAAATTCTTAAAATATACTGATATTTTATAGAGTGATTCCGGTTTCTGATTGGTTGGTAGCAGAGCGTGGTTTCATCTAATTGCTCAGTTCTTATTACCCGTCTATAAATATAATCTTCCAATTTTTTGTAATCATACCATCACAATTATGCCAAAAATATTGCAACAGATGACACTCAAAAAATTCAATTGCAAACTACTGTTATATAGTTGTGGAACAGAAGAGAAATAAACTGTTATCTATCTATCTATCTATCTATCTATCTGTCTATCTATCTATCTAATTGGAATAAAACAAGAGATGAGATGTGAAGCTATGTTTTGATAAAAGTTGTTAAAACATGTTGAGGTGTAAAATGAACAAGTTGAACCGGAAGACACTTGACCAGCATCGGAAGTATGTGTTTTTCTGTCATGTGTTCTGGTTAGCTGACAAAATAGATGAGTTGGAATTTGGACATCGAGCAGGGCAGATGGGTTAATGGTTGTCTCCCCCCTTTTGGGAGGGAGCTGACATGTCTTAAATTGGAGACTAAGAGAAACTCACAAGCAAAGATATTCACTTCCCATTCTTCTGTGATCGGCACCTGGGAAGTAATAAAAAAAAACTATATAAACTAACCATCGTCTTGGAGTTGAAATACATTCATCCACAGGTTCCAGCTTTCATCCAATGACAGATGAAAATTCCAGGTAAACCAAAAGACCAACGATGCAGTTGAAAAGTTGATGAGGTATGTCAAAATACATGTATGTTTATGTTATATCTGACACACACGCATGCAACACAGGCGATCATGGAACGTAAATAGACTGTAAGAGTCACAAATGGTTCAAATACTAGAGAACCCCACTATAGATATTTAGTAAAACGACACACAATCACATGACTTATATATGAACACCATCCTACAACATATGCCCTTTTTAGTGCCGTGACCAGAATGTTATACTACCTAGGACTTCTACCCAGTTATGACCGACAGAATGAAAACATGCTACCTTCATAGATTAAATAAAGGGTTCCATTTTAAATTTTCATTCAAAATTCACGAGTTCAGCATGAAACATCTGAAGAAGGTCAAGGGTTATATCAACTGAAACGTTGTGCAAGTTAAGCAATTACTGAGTATTGGACCAGTACTAAAAGCTCCGTCGTTTTATCGACCCTTCAGGTTAGCCTTAGATGCTAGCAACAGTGAAATTGGGTCAGTCACAAACAGAGGAAAATGACCGTCCACTTAGCTTTTACATGAGAAAATTGATTTCAAGAGTCATACTCTACGATAAAAAAGGAGGCATTAGCATTAATATGGAGCCTATTGCATTTTGAAATATATGTGATCTCTGCACATGACCCCATCACAGTTTATACAGACCACAATCAGTTGATCTATGTGAACTGAATGAAGAACAAAAACAGAAGATTGCTTTTATGGAGTCTTGCATTGCAAGAATTTCATTTGAGTATCAAGCATAGGATAACATAATAGCAGGTGCAAATTTGTTTTGCAAATATGAATTACAATAGAAGTAAAATAGAAAAAAAGAGAAATAATAGGATAGACAAAGAAATTAAGAAAGTTTTTTTTTCTATCATGTGATGTCAAATTATAATGAGCTATAATGCAGAAAGGGCCATGCGACTTCCTCCATTTTAGAGCTACCAGACACTCAGCCGAAATACCCTCATCTATCCGCTCATGAATTAAAAGCGATACAGAAACAGTCTAGACAGAGAAACACCCACCCAGCTCTCTCAGGCTCTTTCTTTCTCTCCCTCTCTTGCGCTCTCCCTCTCTCCAAAAGTAAAAAGGAAGGAAAAGATTATAATGAAAGAGGGTAATTCAAGGAATGAAACAGTAATGGCAGGAAATGAAAGCCACATACAACAAAAAGATTTTCAGAGAATCATTCTATGCATTAGATTGCACTTATTACTACAGATGGCCAAAGCACTGCATCTCATTAAATAAGCTATTATATGAATCCACAGCATATCAACCCACAAACCGTGCATCCAAGTCAACTCACACAGATGGCGAAACCAATTTAAGATTTTCCTGTATTATGGAGTAATACAAAGGGACTTTGTGAAACTTTATTTCACTCAAATATAAATAAATGTATATATGGCAAAGGTTTACAAAATCACCATGATGTAATTGAATGCATCGACCAGCATCATAAAGACCAAACAACAATCAACTTGGAACTTGTGCCAAATGACTAATGCAATCGTGAAAAACGAAGCTATAACAAATAAATGATCCACCGTCCAACTACGAGGGATTATTCGCTGAAGGAAAAAGCTAAAAAAGAAAGGGGCAATGTCGGTATAACCGAACAAAAAAGAAAAAAAAAGGAGAGAGTGAAAAACAAAAAGAAAAAAATATGGAGCAGCATATGGCTTATACCATTATTTTCCTATTCCTCGGAAACTCCGGAACTGGAGATATTATTCTTTTTTATTTTTTTGATATTTTGTTTTCCAGTTGCTGATTACGTCACCCAACTAAGTACTTCATGTTTCCTTTCATCCAATCGCAACATCCAAGCCCCCACCCATCCCCGTCGGACATTCAATCAGATTTTGCCAAATGACATTTATGCTTAAATGTTCTTTTTTTATTTTGACTCATTCAATCACTTCTTTATATCTTCTTAATATTATAATTATTTTTATATCTTATTTATTATTTTTATATCTTCTTAATATTGTAATTATTTTTGGTTCTTTGTCTTCGCCCCCCCCCCCGCCTTCTCTCGGTCCATTCAGTGTTGTATATAAACTCTGAAAGATTGAAATATCTACTCTAATAAAAGTATTCTTATGTATAAATCGATGGTTGTTTATGTGTTTTGTTATAATTGCCATCCATGTGCCTCATTTGGATACAGCGCTAGGATAAGTGATCTTGAACCAGACAAAGGTCACAACTCTCATCGCTGACATATCCTTTTATATTTCTTTAGTATTTATGTGTTGCAAGCAACATAGGGAAGAACTGCCAATCAGTAGAGTCATAGATTCTTCACAGGAGACCATGCCTAAACACTGGTTTCTCCGGGCTCATAACAGTTTGGAAAAATACTTTGCATTGTAATGAACCATTAAATATCCGATGTGTCCGATTCTGAATAGTGATACAAAATAGGGAAAAAAACACTTTAAAAAAATGTTTGCAAGCCGACACAGATCAATAAAAGATTCAATTTTCTTGCATTTAGTAAAACATACATTTTGTAAATTTGTTTCGTTTTGTTGTAAATTATAAAGAAGTTTTAAAACTTGCCACTTGGTATGATCAGATTTTCTTTAAAAAATATATATAATTCTTGTAATTTTGCAACATAAGTTCATTTTAAAAAACACTGAAAACTTTTTAAATAAAGTTTTGTCACATTTCAGTATCCCGGAAATCTGAGTATCTACTTTTATAAAACAAAAAAAATTTTGTAAATAAAATATTTGCATAAATTAGTAAAAGACTTTGAAACATATGGAGTTATACTTTGTTTCGTGTATTGCAATATAAAAAAAAAATCATGAAAGAGAAACTCCATTTAACACAAGCCAAACGATAAACATTTAAGGTTTTAAATAACTTTTATCAACAATAAAAGACTATTCATCACCTTTCAAAATAATACAAAGTTAGATGTTGGAAGAAACGGAAGAAAAAAGGAAGAATGTTCATAAAGAGTACCTATCACTTATTTCTTTTCAGTGGTCGAGTAGCGGTCACAAAGAGGAGTGTTTTCAGTTTTTATCACAAAAGTGGGGTAACTTCTTGCTTGACTACTCCTGTGTCCTTTTTTCTTGGTCTCTTGTTTCATTCTCTACTCGTTTATAAAAATCCTGGTTTTATATTTCTCCTTGCTGGTTCCCACAGACACGTTGGTTGTTAAATGTTATTTTTAGTGTGCCCTGCTCTCATTAGCTAATTAATTTTTATTATTTTTTTTCTTTTTGACCAGATGGGTGCATGGAGCCTATGCTTAGTGACTCGTTGACACACTTTGTCTGTGACAGTCGACGAGTGAACATCCGTTTGAGAGTTTTATTGCTTTCTTCATGAATCCCCACAGAGTACAAGGACCCTAGGAGATCAGAGGGATAAAAACAACAGCTTTCAGTCTACACCAGTTGACTTTGACAATAGCACAAGACATCTGTAAACAAAGATGAAATAAAACGAGTTGTTTGGTTTTCCACCAGCAAGATTTTTTTCTATTATTTACAAAACTTTTTAATAAACTATTTGAACAAAACATTTTAATAAACTATTTGAACAACACTTTTTAATAAAACAATTTTAACAAAACTTTTTAATAAATCTATTTGAACAAAACATTTTAATAAAACTATTTGAACAACACTTTTTAATAAAATATTTGAACAACACTTTTTAATAAAATATTTGAACAACACTTTTTAGTAAAACTATTTGAACAACACTTTTTAATAACACTATTTGAACAACATTTTTTGATAAAAATATTCGAACAACACTTTTTAATAAACTTTTTGAACAACACTTTTTAATAAAACTATTTGAACACTTTTTAATAAACTTTTTGAACAACACTTTTTAATAAAACTATTTGAACACTTTTTAATAAACTATTTGAACAAAACCTTTTAATAAAACTATTTGAACAAAACATTTTAATAAAACTATTTGAATAACACTTTTTAATAAACTATTTGAACAAAACTTTTTAATAAAACTATTTGAACAAAACATTTTAATAAACTATTTGAACAACACTTTTTAATAAACCTTTTAAACAACACATTTTAATAAAACTATTTGAACAAAACATTTTTTTTTTATATTACATTTTCACCACAAACAAGGCAAATTGCCACTTTGCTGTATGGGGATACTATCAGGGGCAACAACTACTGGGGTAATATGTAGGGATTTGGGCAGCAAGATATCGGTTCACATTGCACTTGAACTTCTGTACGTCAGTACTGTTGGGGAAGGAGGGACCTGGAATGGAATTCCAGAGTTTAGCGGTTTTGGGAAAGAAACTATTGGAGTAAAAAGATCTTTTACATCTAGGGATCTCTACAGTGTGGGGGTTTTAATAAAACTATTTGAACGAAACATTTTAATAAAACTATTTGAACAACACTTTTTGATAAACTTTTTGAACAATATTTTTAATAAAACTATTTGAACAAAACATTTTAATAAAACTATTTGAAAAAACATTTTAATAAAACTAAATGAACAACACTTTTTAATAAAACTATCTGAACAAAACTTTTTAATAAAACTATTTGAATAAACATTTTAATAAAACTATTTGAACAACACTTTTTAATAAAACTATTTGAACAAAACATTTTAATAAAACTATTTGAACAAAACTTTTTAATAAAACTATTTGAACAACACTTTTTAATAAACTATTTGAACACTTTTTAATAAAACTATTTGAACACTTTTTAATAAAACTATTTGAACACATTTTAATAAAACAATTTGAACACTTTTTAATAAAACTATTTGAACAAAACATTTTAATAAAACTATTTGAATAACACTTTTTAATAAACTATTCGAATAACACTTTTTAATAAACTATTTGAACAAAACTTTTTAATAAAACTATTTGAACACTTTTTAATAACACTATTTGAACACTTTTTAATAAAACAATTTGAACACTTTTTAATAAAACTATTTGAACAAAACATTTTAATAAAACTATTTGAATAACACTTTTTAATAAACTATTTGAATAACACTTTTTAATAAACTATTTGAACACTTTTTAATAAAACTATTTGTAACAAAACTTTTAATAAACTATTTGAACAAAACGTTTTAGTAAAAATATTCTAACAAAACTTTTTAATAAAACTATTTGAACAAAACATTTTAATAAAACTATTTGAATAACACTTTTTAATAAAACTATTTAAATAACACTTTTTAATAAACTATTTGAATAACACTTTTTAATAAAACTATTTGAACACTTTTTAATAAAACTATTTGAACAAAACTTTTAATAAACTATTTGAACAAAACTTTTTAATAAAACTATTTGAACACACATTTTAATATATCTATTTGAACAACACTTTGTAATAAAACGTTTTGAACAAAACGTTTTAATAAACTATTTGAACAAAACATTTTAATAAACTATTTGAACAACACTTTTTAATAAAACTTTTTGAACAAAGCTTTTTAATAAACTATTTGAACAACACTTTTTAATAAACTATTTAAACAACACTTTTTAATAACACTTTTTGAACAAAACTTTTTTATAAAGCTATTTGAACAACACTTTTTAGTAAAAATATTCTAACAAAACTTTTTAATAAAACTATTTTAACAAAACATTTTAATAAAACTATTTGAACAAAACTTTTTAATAAATCTATTTGAACAAAACTTTTTAATGAAACTATCTGAACAAAATTTTTTAATGAAACTATTTGAACAAAACATTTTAATAAAACTATTTGAACAACACTTTTTAATAAACTATTTGAACAAAACTTTTTAATAAAATATTTGAACAAAACATTTTAATAAACTATTTGAATAAAACTTTTTACCTAAAAAATCGGCGGATAATTATTTTATATTTTCATAGTTATATTCCTTTTTAGTAAAGATTTTAATTTAAAAAAAGAAGCTCGATTGTTAATAGAAGGAAAGGTTTATTTTTAAAAGATGGTGGAGGATAAATATTTATATTTTAATGTGAGGTATACGATGTGCTGGTTGTATTTTTATATATAAAAAAATCACTCACAATTACATTCTGTTTCAAAATGGCGGACCCTTAATTTAAGTCAAGTGAGATAAGTCAATTTGTCACGCTGAATTGGTCACACATTCTTCTATTTTAAAATATAGGATACAAACCGATAATTCGATACATTCTATTTTTAATAGTAACTCGATCATTTTTTTTTTCGCAATTGTTGGTGCCACGTAAGGCCGTAATAATGTTTTCACCTGAAATGTGTTGGTTTAAAAGATCACCGATCTACACAAACACCGTATTAAAAAAAAAAATTATTCATTTTTTAATTTTTCTCAACGAAAAGCAAAACGGTGTTTTTGGACCGCGCCCTCGCTGTATCATTTAACCGAAAACAAGATTTTATCATAAAGAATGCCATTTAAGAAAGGGAGGGCGGATCTGGAGCTGCCAGTTTCTCTTTCTTTCTTTTCTTTCATTCACTGAATTTTCCTAAAAACTAAAAGTGTACATGACCCCGAGAACACCCTCGGACCCCGCCCCTGGCCTTTCTTAACGCCACGAAAGAAAAAAGAAATATCGGCTCTTTTCTCCTTCTGAACAACAACAGAAAAAAAAAAAGAATATTTATTTTGAAGAACATTAAAACATTCGTATCTATTAGATATTAAAAGGAAAATGTCCTTATTGCTGCTGCTGCTTGAGATAGACGCAGTGAGTGCGTACGTGCACTGAGTCGCATGCACAATTTTACCGTTGTGAGATGAAAGCACTTTTGGTGCAGGAAGAACTTCCTGTTGGTTCTTTCGTATAATAGAGACGCGGCGTGGTTTAGGAGAACAACTAAACCTAAACATAATACTCTACTTGTGTGCATTTCAATGACGAATTGACGGTTTAAACGCCTCGAAATCAAGCTTTAATTTCGCACAAACATTTTGATTTTGTGTGTGTGTGTGTGTGTGTGTGTGTGTGTGTGTGATCTTCAAGTTTCGTCACTCAGTGTTTACAATGGTTTTGCGCGGAGCTATCATCTGCAAAATGAAATGAGTTCATTTTTTTTTCAAATTTGATTTTTTAAGTAAACGAACTGAAAAAATTGTTAACCCAATTTTGTTGTTTTATTTGCTTTTAAAAAAATGCAATTTATGTATATATATATATATATATATATATATATATATATATATATATATATATATATATATATATATATATATATATATATATATATATATATATATATATATATATATATATATATATATATATATATATATATATATATATATATATATATATATATATATATATATAGTATTGGAAGTTCTTTAAAACCCCCCCCCCAAAATTTTTTTTTGTCCTTCGTAGGAACATTATTTTTCCAGTAGTAAGTCAATTAATTCCCGTCGCTGACTAGTTTTACTTAAATGAAAAAAACAAAAAAAACAATAGTACCAATGTTTTTCCACTGTTTCGGATATGTGCATTTGTTTTTATAGAATTAAAGTTATGAAAAAAGACAGAAAATAAGAAGACGAATGTCAGCATCAGGTGACAAACGCTTCCATATATGGTAAGGATGGAGGTGCTGGGAGCCCCAGTTATCAACCAATCACATTGCAGAATACGATCAACGCCCATCCCCCTTCTCCTCATGAAAATTTTCGGTTTTCCTCATCGCAATCTCCATTTCTAAAATGTCGTCATTGAAAGATGAAAATATATCGAACATGATGTAATATAACATTAGGTACCTGTACAGTTTAATCAAGGCATTAAAGAAATGAAAATATAGAAAAAAAAAAAAGGTTAAATTGTACGTATCTGTTATGGAATGAAGTTCTCCGAAAAAAAAATTCACTTAATTTCATCAAGTAGTTTTTGTTTTACAACGAAAAAACAATTTGTTATGATAGCGAGCAAAAGGTTCGATTTTTAGGAAGAAAAGCTAGTATTAAAGATGGATAGGGAGTGCCGGCGCTTTAACTGGAGTTATCTCCCCGTGGTGTTTGTAAACTCCAAACAAAAATTAAGAAAAAAAACAAAGATGTCTGCCTTCAACCTGCTGTCATAAAAACGTGTTTTCCGCTGTAAAAAAAACTTCGATCAAATTAAGTGAAATTTTTTTCCGGAGATCTTCATCTTCACTTGACAACGGATACGTTTAATATTTTTTCGATATTTTCATTTTTTTAATGTCTTGATTAAACTGTAAAAGTACTTCTTCTTCTTCTTCTTCTTCTTATTCTTATTCTTCTTATTATTATTATTATTATTATTATTATTATTATTATTATTATTATTATTATTATTATTACTTTTCTTTTAAATTTAATCGGTTTTATTTTGTGAAAAATATTTTTTTAAAGAGAGAGGAACTGAAAAGGCACATATTTAAATTTTTATACTAGAAGTTCAGAAGAAAATAGAATTTCCTAAAAATACTTTCGACTTTTAATTTCTATATTTCAAAAAAAGAAGGAATACCTTTACGGTTACTTTTTACATTTCACTTCCGGTTACTCTTTCGTTTTGAATTGATTTTTTATGGCATATTTTGTTTATTAAATTGTTAGATGAAACTACAGAGTAGGTAGAAGAAGCCTCCCTCTTCTCATATTTCTGTAAATAGTAAGAAAAACAAGGCCTATTGTCACTTGTGACATAAGAGGCTACTATTTGGGAACGTGTCAAACAAGGGACTGTGGGGAGTTGAGCAGCGAGATGTTTGTTCACATTACATTTAATGTTTTGCAGGTAAATACAGTTTGGGAAGCAGGAGGAAAATTCCAAAGTCTAGCAGTCCGAGAGAAGAAACTATTAGAGTAAAAGGCTCTCCCGGCATCTAGGAACCTAACCAATAAATGGATGGGACTTTGCTGCTTTTCAGGTTAATACAAAAGTATATACGTAAAGGGGACACATGTACTATGCGTTCATCAGAGCACATTCCATTAAAGTACTTGTAAAACAGACAAAGGGGTGTGGCATTCTGACGATGGAACAGAGATTAGAGCTTGATCAATAGATCGGAACCTATTAGATTTGAGATTCTTTTTTGAACTCTGCTAAGTGTGAGAGATTGATGGCAGATGCAATAACCCAAATGTAGCAATAATACTCCATGCATGGTTTTGTTGAGATATAGGACACACTCAGGTGCGAGTAATTTTCTACCAAGGTAAAGGAAGCCCACTTTCTTTGCAGCAGCCTATGCAATGTCACACAAGCATTGGGGTCGGCAGTTGTTGAGAGTGGCCAATGGCCTTATGCTGACAAATATGAGGAGATACATGGGTGGTTTTAGATACTCTCTGGTGTGAGTAATTTTCTAGTTTGAAAAATAAATAACGAAAATTCATTCTAATTTCGAGTCCGAATAAACCAATTTAGAAAATTTCTGGGAAAATAATTATCAAGTTTCTGAAACTATTTCAATGATAATTAGTAAATTAAAATCTTAATACACTGAATTAATGAAGATGTACACACTTTTCTGCATATATAATATTTTGATAGCAGAAAATCCCCTCTGGACTAAAGTATCATAGGTCTGCAACAACAGATGCCACGTGCAAATTTATTATGTCAAGACTATTAGCCACTATCTTATGCAACTTTAGAACATTTTAGACACATTTAGTTGTTACAATAAAATCTTACATTTCCTCTTAGGAGCAACATCACATTTGCAACCATCTTTAGAGGAATTAATACCTATTTTCCCCTCTAAATATCAAGTCCTCCTATCGTTCCCAGTCATCAACGGGAAGAATTCTGTACTTTCGATAGATATGAGGTTTCACCCTTCATAACTGGATCATAAACTCAAATACATAACAATCTTTCCCTTTTCCAAGCCAAAAATAATAAATCTCCCCAGACTAATTCTGCTCAATCTGATTGGTTGAGCTCTGAACTTTCCTATTAATGACATTTGCATGCTAAATGAACGCTAATGTACCATTCAAATATGGCGTCACAATGATGCCTACTTTTGCCCTCTGAGTAAATTGCTGCATTCATTTTCTTATATTTTACGGCATCAGTTTGCATTCTCTCTCCCTCTCTCTCTCTCTCTCTCTCTCTCTCTCGCTTTCTCTCCCTCTCTTTCTCTCTCTCTCTATCTCTCTTGCTCACTTTTTACAATTCTTTTTACACCGAAGAAAAAAAAAATTTTGCAGTGAAGGCGAAGAAAAAACAACAAACATTTATTTCCTCTCTCTGTTGCACACTCACTTTGTACAATTGTTCTAGTAATTAGAGTTTTTACAAACATATATTTTTTTTTAATGTACTTTATTTAAATATACTTAACTTAAACCTGTGCCTACATTACGATCATCACCAAATTAAAAATAAATATTCTAACAAGATCATCTACTGAATTCTCGACATTGCGCACAGGTTAACTTTTTTTTTAATGGATGGGAGATAAATTTGTACATTAGGTCCACTTCCACAATTTTCTTTAGAATGACAACTTAAATTGGTTTTCGACTATGCTGATTAAGAAAATCTCATTCAAATTTTGTGGAGACAAATACTTTTAGATATATAAAGGCCTATATTATACACTGTCATTTAGGTTTATAGATAGGCATGGTAAAAAATAATCTGCTTCTCTCCTACATACACTGCCATCTCCCAATTTTTTTTCTCTTTTTAGCATTTGTGGGTGGGTATGCTGACAGCGTTTATCACAGTTAGATTTGGGGAAATTACTTCCCCACCCCACTCCACCCCCATCAAAAAAGGGGTTGTCTACTCCGAAAGCTGTTCTTAACATGGGGAGTTTGGGATGTCTATTCAAAACGCAATTTTTAACATGACAATAGTCAAAGAAGTGAAGTGAAAAAAGTCATAATTGTTTTTCACGTTAAAAAAAAAAGAACATAAAACTGGAATTTAATAATATTAGTGGAAGACTTAATTAAATCCTTCTTAAATAAGAGAAAAATCCAGGTTTTCATCGATGTTCGTACATCTAAACAATATGATATAAATGTGGGAGTGCCCCAGGGGTTTATCCTTGGATCTCTATTATTCCTGATATTCATAAATGACCTCTCTGACAAAATTGCCTCTGAGATGAGTATATATGCTGATGACACCATGCTCTATAACAGACACGACAGGAAAACAAATGAACACATATCTAAAGAAACACTAGAGGATGACCTCTGATCAATAATTACAAGAAGCCTTCTCTACCACCAATAGCAATGGCCAGTGACTCCCTTCTTCATCTGAAAGTATATCCTTTAAATTCCTCGGCCTAACGTTCATAGGAAACATGAGTTGGAACAATTACATTGAGAGCATTGCTAGGACCGCTGCGAAAAAGATAGGTTCTCTCTAAAGAAAGCTACTAACACCCGAAAGTATCCTGTATCTCTATAAGGCCATGTATGGAGTATTGTTGTCACATTTGGGCTGGTGCATCTGCTACTAGTCTCTCACTCCTAGACAGGGTTCAAAAGAGAGTCGCCAACCTAATAGGTCCTGAACTGTCATCTAAGCTTCAGCCTCTGTCCCATCGACAAAATGTAGCATCCCTCTACCTGTTCTACAAGTATTTTAATGGTGAATGCTCTGATGAACTACAAGCACTTGTACCCCCTCGACATAAATACCCCCGACAAACCCGACAAGCAGCTAAACCCCACCCCTTCACAGTAGAGATCCCTAGATTTAAGAGAGCTTTCTACTCTAGTAGTTTCTTCCCCAGAACCGCTAGACTTTGGAATTCCCTTCCAAGTTCCTGCTTCCCCAACTGTACTGACATGCAGAAGTTCAAGTGTAATGTGAACCAACATCTTGCTGCCCAACTCCCCACATAGTACCCCTGTAGCTTATGTCCCTGATAGTAGCCCCCTATATCAAAGTGGCAATGTGCCTTGTTTGGGGTGAAATTGTAATTAAAAAAAATTAAAAAGAGTTGAAAAGAAGAGGAAAACTTGACCAACAAACAAAAACAGCTAGAACTGCTATTACTGATTTCAATCACTCTAAACAGTTCATATACAGTGATCCCATTCCCTATCTCAGACAATTACATTCCCGACACGTTTCCCAGACCAGCAAGACCAACATGCCTCACTTCTAGATCTATTTCTGACAGTAGTTCCCGATGATTGTATAACAAATGCCCACAGACCACTTGGGAATGCTGATCATGCTGTGATAATGGTAGAAATCACCCTAAATTCTCGCCCTAAATCCGAAGACCCACTACTCAAAACGAGATATTACAAAAAGGCCGACCGGGAATCCATCAGGGAACTCATTAGAGATGCCCCATGGCAAAATATCTTTTCTCTCCCAGATGAACAGTGTGCAAATGAGACCATTGAATGGTTAAAAACTGCAATTGAGGCACATGTTCCCACATGGAAATTCTATAGCAAACCCCACTCTCCTCAATGGTTTACCTCTGCTTGTGCAGCTGCTATTGCTCAAAGGCAGCATGCATTCTGCAGATTTAACCAACATAAGTCCAGTTCAAACAGACAGAAGTATATAGAAGCTAGAAATAATTGTAAGAGAGTAATAGCAACAGCTAAGACAGATTAAAATGAAACCACCAGAAAACGTATCGAAGCACAGAAATTAGGAAATCGTGATTTTTGGAAAATCTACAACAGTGTAGTAAATAATGGGCAATCAACGATTCCCCCACTATCAAACAATCATGAAGTTGCTTGCACGGCAACCGACAAGGCAATCTGTTTGTTAGTCGGTTTGCCTCAAACTCCACACTAGACCCGGCATACCACTCCCTCCCCGACTTTCCTTTGCAGACAGACACCACACTAGACTATTTGAAAATCACCCCTTCTCAGGTGCACGGTATCATAAAAAACCTAGACACCTCAAAAACATGTGGACCAGATCTCATCTCGGCTGTGCTAATAAAAAAATTCTCTGCTGAGATTGCTCCAGTTCTCTCCAAACTATACAACTTACAAACTTAGCGAATCTTGCTTTCCTGACTGCTGGAAAACTGTTTCTGTGGTACCAGTCTTCAAGAACTCTGGTGAAAGAACTGACCCACTAAATTATAGCCCCATTAGCCTCTTCCCATTTTTCGCCAAAATATTTGAATCCTTAATTAATCAAGCCCTACTCCAACTCCTAACAGCTGCTAAACTCCTGACCGACAAACAATATGGATTCAGGCAAGCCCGTTCAACAGTAGATATCTTAACTGTAGTCTCTCAACGTATATACCGTTCACTGGACAAAACAGGGGAAGGTAGAGCGGTAGCCCTTGATATATCTAAGGCTTTTGACAGGGTATGGCACGATGGTCTTCTAAGGAAAATCAGACCATATGGTATCACTGGAAGAATACACAATGTAATTAAATCCTTCTTAAGTAAGAGAAAAATCCAAGTTGTCCTCGACGGTCGTACATCTAAACAATATGACATAAATGCGGGAGTACCCCAGGGGTCTATCCTTGGGCATTTATTGTTCCTGATATTCATAAATGACCTCCCTGATTAAATTGTTTCGGAGATGGGTATATTTGCCGATGACACCATCCTCTATAACAGGCATGAGGGGAAAACAAATGAACACATGTCTAAGAAAATAGCAGAATCACTAGAGGATGACCTCAAATCTGTAATGGAATGGGGACAAAAATGGATGGTCACATTCAATGCTGCCAAGACTAAACTTGTTTCCTTCAATAACTAAAAGAAACCTTTTCTACCACCAATAGCAATGGCTAAGAATACACTGCCTGAAAGTACTTCCTTTAAACTCCTCGGCCTAACGTTCACAGGGGATATGAACTAGAATAGATACATTGAGATCATAACCAAGGCCGCTGCAAAGAAGGTGGGCTCTCTCTACCGTGCTAGAAAATTACTTATGCCTGAAAATATCCTGTACCTCTATAAGGCCACCATTCGCCCATGTATGGAGTACTCTTGTCCCATCTGGGCTGGTGCATCTGCTACTTGTCTCTCGCTCCTGGACAGGGTTCAAAAGAGAATCGCCAACCTGATAGTTCCTGAACTGTCATCTAAGCTTCAGCCTCTGTCCCATCGACGAAATGTTGCATCTTCTGCCTGTTCTACAAATACTTTCATGGTGGCTGCTCTGACAAACTGCAAGCATTTGTACCTCCTCGACGTGACTACCCCCCACAAACCCGACAAGCAACTAAGTCCCACCCCTTTACAGTAGAGATCCCTAGGTCTAAGAAAGCCTTTTACTCCAATAGTTTCTTCCCCAGAACTGCAAGTATTTGGAACTCCCTTCCGGGATTCTGCTTTCCCAATTGTACTGATATGCAGAAGTTCAAGTGTAATATGAACAAACATCTTTCTACTCATCTCCCTTTATAATGGCCCCGCAAATTGTTCCCGATAGTAGCCCCCTACTTCAAAGTGGCACTTGCTTTGTTTGGGGTGAAGATTGAATAAAAAAAAATCCCTAACCTCTAAAATTTCTGTTTTTACTTTTCATTATTATTCTAACGGACCGTTTTTCGTAATTTTATTAATTCATCCTGATTTACGCATTCCCCACACAGTACCTGCATGTTTCGCCCCAAACCAGAACTAATCGCCAAAATGCTAGATTATTTCATTTCGGCCACGGCCGCCAGTGTCTGCAATTGTCAGGGACGGCAGTGCCCACCAACAACAACCATAGTTTACTTTTTTGTGAAGGGGGAGGGAGGGGGGAGACTTCCACCAGGCAACGCTGGTTAACGGGTTCTGCTAGTTTTATATAAAAATTGCATCATTATCAAAAAAAAAAAAAAGTGATTTACGTTAAAGAAATTTCAGGTTTGTATTACAATCCACAGAGGTACGGAAAATTAGTCAAAAATAAAAAATATAATAAAGGTAAGATAAGTTACTCTTCTACCTATCCGGAAAAGTTTTTAGTGGTTTTACTCAATTTAAAATGTTTAATCAGTTCGAAAATCATACAATGTTTATCAATATATGTGAAAAAAAAAAAAAAAAAAAAAAAAACAAATGGCGGCGAGCTGACTGTTAAATACATAAAGTTTGGAAAAATGATTTAAAACTAAAAAAATTATAAACAATACTATATATGTTGCCGTGACATAAATGTAAACAAAAATGCCCGTTGATGTTCAGAAAAGTACGAATCACGATTAGTGTAATAATTTCGTTTAATTAATTTAATTTTGTTTTAATCAAAAAAGGAAATGCTTATTTAATTTTTTTATGTACACAAATAAGAACTTATTTATTTTTCTCTTAAAAAGTTTCATATTTAACTTAGTATAAGTTTTTTATTCAGTAATACTCTAAAATTATTGATGACGTCTGTTTATCAATGTTTTTCTTTAAACTTTGAAATAAAACATTTATAAAATGACTTTGTTGGAAACTCTATCTTTTTTCAGTACAAACTGCTTTAATTTTTTGGCAATTACATTACTCGAGTCTTAAATTTTATTATTCATTCAAAAGTAAGCTAAAACAATTATTTATTAAAATAGAAAAATGCGAGTATGAAAAGTAATATGCTTAAACATGAAAAACTAAGGGACCAGTTGTTAACACTGGAAAAGAAAAGGGCAAGATATTCGAGTAAAAAATATAATAACTTAAAATATTGCAGCATTAAGAATTGATTATATAATGTTACAAATGGAATTGAAAAAAAAATTCTAAATGATTATTTGAAGCAGTTAAAATATTTATGAAAATAATTTATTTTAAACAATTCAAATATTTATAAAAATAAGTTATTTTAAGCAATTCAAATATTTACAAAAATAAGTTATTTTAAACAATTCAAATATTTATAAAAATAATTTATTTGAAACAATTAAAATATTTATAAAATGAATTTATTTTAAGCAATTCAAATATTTATAAAAAATAATTTATTTGAAACAATTAAAATATTTATAAAATGAATTTATTTTAACCAATTAAAATATTGATAAAATAATTTATTTTAAACAATTAAAATATTTATAAAATGAATTTATTTTAAACAATTAAAATATTTATAAAATGAATTTATTTTAAACAATTAAAATATTTATAAAATTAATTTATTTTAAACAATCAAAATATTTATAAAAATATATAACTATTTGACTTAATCTCAAAAAATATTTTAAGCTACTGCATGTTGTCTTTCCGATAAATTCACATCGGTCACGGAACTACACGATTACTTAACCATTATTAATCGATTACTTATTGCAACCAAAAATACAATAACATAAAATAAAACAAAGTTATAAAATATTTTACTTATAGAATTTAATCTACCAGAATACATTTCGATTTCTTCTTAAAATAAGTTAATCATTTTAATATCTTATTTATATTAAAAAAAAAAAAGGTATTATTATGTGCTTGTTCAAAAATTGAAAGTAATTTTAAAGCATTGAAACTGTCAGGCAATTTTTACAATAGTTCATAGAAAAAAACGGTGATAGAAGCAAACAAATAAGCAACAAATAAATTCTCCAGTTTTATCAATGCAATAAAGCAATAGTAAAATAATTCAAAATTTAATGCTACTAAGACTAAGCTTCTTTCTTTTAACAATTACAAGAACCCTTCTCAACCACTGATAGCCATGACAAATAACACCATACCTGAGGGGGTCTTCTTTCAAATTCTGGTTTAACATTCACAGGAAACATGAATTCGAACAAATACATTGAGGACATTGCAAAAAAGTTGGGATCCATCTAACGTACTAGAAAATAACTCACTCCTTAAGAGCATCTCATATCTTTACAAAACTACCATTCGTCCATACGTGGAGTATTGTTGCAACATCTGGGATGTTGCAACTACCACTTGTCTGTCTCATCTTAGAACGGGACCAAATCTAATAGGTCCCACACTATTAGTGTCCAAGCTCCACCCCCTGTCCCATCGCTGCAATGTTGCATTCATGTGCTTGTTTTACAAGTACTTTAATGGAATGGGCTCCGATGAACCCATAGCACTTATGTACATAGCCCCAACAAACCTATCAAGCAGCAAAATCCCACACCTTCATCGCAGAGGTTCCTAGATAACAGAAAGCTTTCTACTCTACTAATTTCTTTCATTGGACTGCTAGACTTTGGAATTCCCTCCTTCTTTCCTGCTACCCTGACTGTACTAAAATGCACAAGTTTAAATTCCTCGCAGTTCCCTGTAGACATGATCTCAAATAGTAACCCCTTGCGTTCAAGTGGAAATATACTGTGTTTAAGGTGTTTAAACACAAAAAATATCTATGTAGGTAGAAAGTATCTTTTCTTGCCTTTGGTAATATTTGTTACCTATTTGTTTAATTTTTCCCATTTCTTTTTTGTTGTTTTTGTTGTTAATTATTGTCAAAAAACATCACTGTAAGTCATTTGAACTAGTTTTAAAATTCGCAACAAATCTTCACGTATAAAAAAATCGAAAGTTTTATCAATTATTTTGTGATTTCAACGAATTAAAAAGGTCAACACAAACATTGTTTTTCCAGTTTTTAATGAATTAAAACCCAGTGTGAATATAGTTCGATTTTTTTTTTTTTTTTCAATCTAGAGATATCTTTAACATTTTCTTAAGTTCACAAGAAGAAAAAACATTTAGTTCAAAAAAGACTTTGGACTATATTTGGATATCTTGCTCATATAGCTTGGTATACGCACACATGTTGAATAAATTTAAACTTACTATGAACTTTAGGGTTGATCAGGAAATTAGGCAATGGAAAATTAAGCAACTATGGAATAAATAACGATTGAAAATAGATTATTGTTCTTGTGGTGGACAAAAATATAATTTTAAAGAAAGGTTAAGCCTCCACCTTTCAATAATACAGAAAAAATAAATATTTGCTTGTTTTACAAATATTTTAATGGTATATGCTTCGACGGACTACAAGCACTTGTACCCTCTCGACATAAATACCCCTCACGAACCTGACAAGCAGCAAAATCGCACCCCTACACAGTAGAGATCCATAGGTGTAAAAAAGCCTTCTACTCTTAATAGTTTCTTCCCTAGAACTGCTAGAATTTGGAATTCTCTTCCGGGTTTCTGCTTCCCTGACTGTACTGTCATGCAGAAGTTCAAGCGTAATGTAAACAGACATCTTGCTGCTCAACTCTCTACATAGTATCCCTACAAATTATGTCCCAGATAGTAGCCCTCTACATCAAAGTGGCATTGTGCCATGTCTGGGGTGAAAATGCAATAAAAAAATTGTTTTTTTTAATATCTAATGTCGTTTAAAAGCAAATACAATTGATTTTTGAAAATGTTTGTTCAAGAATACGGTTCTTGTATTATTTTTTCCAATTATTACCTTAAAGTAATATATCAAAATTCTATTACAAGATTAAATCAGTCATAACGGATTGAAAAGCTGCTGGAGATCCAATGCATGCCAGAGAAATGCTTACAGCGAAAATGATAAGAAGTAACTCTCAACTCATCTTTGTATCTATGTGACACCTTTTTTTTTAGTGGAGATCACTCCAGACAAGGCATAAAGTCACTTCATGTAAAGAGCTAAAAATACTACTATTTCAAGGTCAAAAACTATCTGACAATGTGTTGAGAGATTTCAATGTAGAAAATAGCAATTCTTCTCCTTTTGTCAGAAACACTGCCCATAGAATGTGAGAAGTAAAGGACAAAAAAAGGAAAGCAAGAATTATGAAGCTGCCAAAAGTAAAACCAAAGTTCAATTTCTATTCTCTTTTTATGATATACTAGCAGAGTTACCCGGCATAGCCCGGGTGTATAGAGGTGGTGTAGTAAGTACCCCCTCCCAAAATGTGGTAGTAGTGGGGTGGAGGGGACCAAAACAACAGTAGGCCACCCAGGGGAAGAGAGGTGTTTAAAAAAAAAAAGTGGTGGTAAGCAGGCAGACTCGAACCCATAACGCGAAGGAGGAAAAGTGAAAAAAAACGTAATGTCTTAGCTGATGCATCCATTGTGAAACCAGAAATCGCGAGCATTGGAATTAAGGGTAGTCAATCAAACGGAGATGATGACTTGCAAAAATATCGACGAAAAAAAAACGAACCCCTCCTTGTAGAAAACTACTTAGTTGAAGGTGAAGGAGTTAATGTTTTTGGCCAATTTTTTTATATTTGTTGAGACACCAAGCTTTAAAACAATACCAATTTTCTCATGTTCTGATACGTCTGTCGGAAGTTTTTGCAAGAGATACAAACACACATACACATATGTTACCTTTTATATATTAGACTAGCGGGGGTGCCCGGCATTGCCCGGGTGTTTGGAACAACAAAAAAAAAGTGATAGTAGGCATGCGGGCTTGAATGTGTGACGCAAAGGCGGAAAAGAAAATGAAAGAAAAGCTGAGATCTTATCACTACGCTAAGACACAAGAGGAAGTGAAAAGCGTTCAATGTTAATCAAAACATTGACTTGCTACGTGAATGAGTTCACGCAGGCGCAGAAATGAATGTTGGCTGAAGGCCAATTCAGCTTTCTGCCATTTCATTTATTTGTTTCCCCACGATGTTAGAGAAACCAAGCTCCCCCCAAAAAAGGGGAACTCTCAAATGAATAGCAATTGTCTGATATGAAGGATTTTCCCAACATTGATTAAAGCTAATTGTTGTCAAGACGTTCCTGTCAGGAAAGCCAGGCAGCCTACTTTGCTTTGATTATTTTCGCTTTATTTATACAAAAAAGACGAACAAACACGCAAAAGGACAGAATAGAGGGAATTTTATAAAAGTCGATCAAAATAAATGTAGAGACGACGTCCATTCGCAAATCATATTATAATCTAGGGAGTATATAAAAAGTTGAAAAAATCATACATATTATAATCTAGGGAGTATATAAAAAGTTCTCCAAAATAGTAACCCTCTCAAGTACCCCCCCCCCCAAAAAAAAAGCCTTTCACGGACATACAAAAACGCGCATGACATTTTCGCCTTTCAGGGCCCTCGGTGAGGTGATTCACAAAGAACGAATGGAATTGCACTGTGCATCTGTTTTACAAGCATTTTAATGGGATGTGCTTTGACGAACTTAAGTAATATGTTCATTATATGGTAACGCGGACACATACATTGCATGCAAAGGAACTAAAAAAAGAAAAATTCCACTTAGAATTTTGGGTTGAAATAAAAAGCATTTATTCATGGTACTTTCCAAAATAATGCATTGCATCTTGTTTTTAAAAGTTGTTCATCTCGTCTGTCATGTAGTTAACAAAACCCTGTCATCTCAACACAGGCTTAAAAGTCTCTCATGCCACCATGGAGCCATATACCCATCTCACGCATGCATACACTTTTTTCTAGTCCTTACCATGTGGTGCATTTTATTCCTTTTTCTTTTCCTTCTCTTCCTCCATTGTGATGTCAGTTTATGCATCGGCTTGGTCATTTGCAAATGTGTCATACAGCTGCTGCTAACATGCGTCAACAACTCTGTTACACATATGCCCTCAATGTAAATATATGACAAACTTGTCTTGCAGCAAAATCCCACTCCTTCACTGTTGAAGTTCATAAATGCTGAAAAGGCATTCTGCTCTAATAATTTCTGCTTTCGGACTGCTAAACTAGGGAATTCCTTCCCTGTTTCACTGACTGTACTAAAATGAAAACGTTTAAATGTAATGTAAACAAACATCTCACTTACCTGCTTACATAGTCCCAAATAGTAGGCCTTAAGTTCAAATTGCAATAAGCATTGTTGGAATTGAACAAGAGCAAAAAAATAAAAAAATAAAAAAATAAATAAAATGAATGTATACTTTATTCTGGCACAAATTCATAAAGTTAAATAGGTTCACAATTTTTTATCGATTCTTATCGAAACAGTTGCATAGTTGAATTGTCCGCTGTGACCTGATGATGGTTGGACAATTGCCACGTGATTCGATCAAACGTTTGTGAATAAGAGAAAGTTATTCAGAATCTAAATAGAAATCTTCCCAGAGAGAGAGAGAAAAAAAAGTAAATCCAAAGAAGTTATTCCTTATTGCTGTAGCACTTGTCAAACAAGTTGATGGTAGGGTGGGGAGAGTATTTTTGTTTGGCTGAAAAAGATTTGAATTAAAAAAAAATTTTTTGTTTACAGATTTTTTCCAAAAAAAATTAAAATGAAAAAACCATCAGAAAATTCTAAGTCTCAAATCTAATAATTATTTCGTAACTGCAATGTTGCGTTCCATGTCCGTCCTACAATTTAATGGAATGTACTGATGAATTCGCAGCACTTATGCTCTCAACGTAAATACCCTGACTAACCCGAAAAGCAGCAAAATCCAACCCCTTCTCTGTAGAGGTCCCTAGATGCCGAAAAGTCATTCTACTATAATAGTTTTTCCTTCAAATTGCTAGACTGGGGAATTCCCTGCTTCTGATTGTATTAACCTGTAGAAATTTAAATGTACTGTGAACAGATATCTCACTGCCCAACTTACCAGTCTCCTGTTAGACACAATACAAAATTTTGCAAATTGCTTAAACATTAGTTTTATTTAAAAACATGTTTTATTGTTCGAACATTTTGTATGATGATGGGATTAAATTAAAAATTTATGTTTAAAGAAATTAAAACAATTTATTATCACTAAATTTAATGCTTTGCAAAAATATTTGTTTGAATATTTTATTTATATATATATATATATATATATATATATATATATATATATATATATATTTTACATAAGCATCACCACTTACTTATCAAGGCCCAGAGGCGACTCGAGGATAAAGGTTAAAGACTGTACAGTAGAAATTGGACAATATAGTACTCGTTAGTAATGGAGATTCAGTAAATTTATTAACTTATATGGAACGGCTCATCAATAACTTGTTTACGTTAGACTTGAAGACAACCATATTGTAGTCAGCTGGAAAGCAGAAGACAATTCCATAGGCGTGCAGTTCTAAGAAAGAAGCTTTGCTTATGGAATCTATGTTTAGGTTTAGGCACAGATAAAGAGTGGGGGAAATTAGTGATAATGTTTTCTGCTAAATGGGTGTTTCTTGTGAAAGTTTGGCGAGGGGGGACCATAGAATGGAGTCAGCCGAGCACCTGCCATGAAAATAACGATACATCAGAGACAAACTCGCAACATCTCTTCTGTGAGAAAGAGGTAGCAGGGAAGAGAAAAGGACATCCCCCACAAGGCTACGAAGCCTATTTTGAACTCTATCAAGGCAGGATTTTTTTTTTTTTTTTTTTACATGGGGATCACTACTTATCAAGGCCTGTAAGCTACTCGGGGATAAGGGTTATTTTGTGTACAATAATCAATGGGATAATATCGTAGTAATACTTGGTATTGGAGATTTGATAAAGCGTCTTATTTAAGGGGGCGATTAATCAGGAATTTGTTTATGTTGGACTTGAGGATGTTCAAGTTTTAGTAAGGTGGGAAACAGGCAAACAGAAGAGAGTTCCACAGGTGTGCACTTCTAAGAAAAAAGCTATGTTCATGGAATCTACGTTTTGATTTAGGCACAGATAAAGAGTGGGGGAAATTACTGACAGTGGTTTTAGCTAGACGGGTGTTTAGCATGAAGGATTGGCGAGGGGGGACCAGAGATTGGAGCTCGGACGAGCACTTGCCATTGAAATAACGATAAAACAAAGAAAGGTTCGCAACGTCTCTTCTGTGGGAGAGAGGTTGCAGGGAAGAGAAGAGAGCATCCCCCACTAAGCCAATTTTGTACTTTATCAAGGCAGGATAGGCTATTTTTTGAAGCTCCAGCCCAGATGTGGCAGCAGTACTCCATCCTTGGACATACTTGGCTTTTATACAGATAGAGAATTGCATTAGTAGTGAGATATCTTCTGGAGTGGTAGAAGGATCCTACCATTTTCCCAGCAGCCCGGGCAACAGACTTTATATACGTGTTCCATTTCAGATCAGGAGTAAAGGTCAAACCCAGGAGCTTGTCAAAACATGAAGCCTCCCCAAGAAGAGAGCCATCCATTTAAATTGATGCTAGATGAGGAACAGAGCGTTGATGATGTAAAGTTAAGAGTTTGGTTTTAGATGCATTAAAAGTAACCAGCCATCTCTTCCCCCACTGAACCACGTGCTCAAGATCAGAGGAGAGGGAATCAGAGAGAACTTTGTCATTTACGGCCTTTGATGTGTTGCCGTTGATGGTCGTGTCATCAGCATAGATGTCAACGAATGAATTTAGTATGTGTTTTGGGAGATCAAGAAGAGAGTTGGGCCCAGGATGGACCCCTGGGGAACTCCAGCATTAATACTGTGGGCCTCAGATTTCTGCCCATCAACCACTACTCTTATGAACCTATCAGAGAGGAATGATTTAATTATTGAGAAAATATTTCCAGTTATACCGTAGCTGGAAAGTAGGCCCTTATGCCAAACCTTATCAAAGGCCTTTGATATGTCAAGGATAAGTCCTTTCTAGCAGCTTCTGGCCAGATGTGGCATCTGGCTCTTATATAGATAGAGAATTGCATCAGTAGTGAGATATCTACTGGATCGATAGAAGGATCCCATCATTTTTCCAGCGGCCTTGGCAACGGATTTAATGTATGTGTTCAATTTAAGATCAGGAGTAAAGGTCAAGTTCAGAAGCTTGTCAAAACATGAGGCCTCTCCAAGAGGAGAGCCATTCATTTCAATTGATGCCAGATGGGGATCAGGGCGTTGATGATGTAAAGATAAAAGCTTGGTTTTAGATGCATTAAAAGTAACAAGTCACCTCTTTCCCCATTGTAGCACTTGCTCAAGATCAGAGGTGAGAGAATCAGAGAGAACTTGGTCGTTTACGGTCTTAGATGTGCTTCCATAGATAGTAGTGTATATATTTTTTTTTTAAAGCAAAAACTCAAAAAATAAAAACAAAGCAGTAAAACCAAAAATCAGAATGATGCAAGTTCAAAAAAATAGGTTCAACTCTGGACTTGCACACACACACAAAAATCTTTATGTATATATCTCTCATAGAACGAAGATGTTATATTCCAAAAAACATAAATTAATGAAGTAGTTTTACTTGTAACAAAGAAAATCAAATTTTGATGAAGAGAATTGATCAACCATCTTTAAAATTCATTCACTGGTTATTTCTTCCTTAACAAAATCAGTCTGTAATGGTTAGGATTAACAATAAATTGCTAAAAAAAAATGTTTTAAAAAAATTACTTGATCAATTTATATCATTTTTGGAATATGACATTTACGTTTCATGACAGATACACACATCAAAACGATATTTCAGTTGAACTCTAGTCTTGCAAAATCCAAAACAAAACGTGTCCTTTTCATTGTTGTTCATTTTCGGTTGACTCAAATCCATATTTTTATCAGCATTTCTTTCCCATTGTAAATAGAGCAGCCGTACAAGTTAAGAGTTATCTCCCCTTAATTGAAAGTCATTCAATTTTATTTTATTTCCAATTAAATATATATAAAAATTTGAATGCAGAAAAATGCCATTTTTATTTCATCAATTTACAATATTGAAAAAAAAAAAAAATTTTTTAAGAAGCCCCCACCCCCTCCATGTAATGAGGAATAATACAATTAGATCTTTTGTTTTAATTTGAATTCTACATTTGAAATGATCATTTATAATATAGAATTTGAATTGGATTATCACGTTTTGCAACTCTTCACATTTTTTAAGGCATGTGAATGGTAGACATTGCAATGAGAGGAGGTGAGATGCAGAGAAATAAGAATATCTGATCAGTCAACCCAAAAAGATCAAATTTTTGTTTTGGAAAAGAGTATTTCAGTGAATTGGAAGCATCTGCTGGATTTGGCTTTGTGAGAGAAAAACAATGGATTTTATCTTTAGTGAAGGTCCTCTTTGGGCGGCTGAACAAGGACCACTAGGAAAGGGCAAGAACCAGTCAAGATATAGCCAGTCTCCCTCCCAGGGTGGAAGCTGAATGTTTGAGGGAGGGCGGGGGGATTAAGCAATGGAGAGTGAGGAGTTAAGTTTGAACAGAGTTACAAGGCAGTTTGGCTGCAGTGCTTCTCTAACCAGGTTAGGTCTCTGGAATTCTTGACTTCAGGTGACTTTTGGTAAAACAAAGATTCAAAGTCTGTTATTTACCTAAGTAGATAAGCACTACTAGTTGTAAACTAAAAACATTTTTTTTAAACTGGACGTCTGGTTTTGCATGGTGTGAGGACTCTTCATTGCAACACTGACTGGACGGATCAACAAAAGATGGTCTTAGCTGAAAACTGCGTTGGAAATGGTCCTGGCTGGTGAGTACACCATTCATTCCTGTTCTCAAGCGACCGAATATTTTCCACTAGACCTCGGATGCTTCTGAAGTGGGAGGCAGGGCCTTAGAAGCAAAGTCTGGTCTCTTCCTGAGATGTTAGCGGTCCAACATGGCTGCAGAAACTTTTTAACTTTGGTTATTAGATTGTGTGTTCATATCAATGAAATGTTAATATATAAAGATGAAGGTTGTATCACCAAAAATTATGCATTTTCAAGTAAAAGAAAAACACGAACAAAAAATTAGAAATAATTTTTATAATTTTATTTTTTTTTAAATATCTTTTTCATCTGTTTCACTCACAACACATGCATACAGTTCAGAGGTTTGTAGGGGGTCATTTTTTTTTTTTTTTTTTTAGACTTTCAGGCAGAGAAGAAAAGTTTGTTGAGATTTTAGAAACATAATTTTTTTTTCAATGATGAAATAAAATTGTCTTTGTGTAAAAAAGGTTTTGTAAAGTTGCATTTATTTCAATAAGAATGGGGAAGGCATTTGTGCTGAAGACAACATAAGACAGTGGATAGAAGACAACAGTTGCTGAGAGAGAATGACAAGAATGAGGGGGAGGAGAAAGAGAGAGAAAGAGAAGTGAAGAATTTGGTGAAAAGGGAAGATGATTATAAAACACCTTCCCAGGCACTTTCTCAAAAGTTTAAAAATAATTAAAATGGACGTCAACAGGAAAACACACTGACCAAGGAATACTGAACGGCAATTATGGCCAATGAGAAATTCCTTTTTATTGGAAGAACTTCAAAAAAAGAGAAAGATGCTAGCAAAGTGCACATACTATCAACTGATTTACTCTGAATATCAAACATTAACAAGATCAGAAAGAGGAGAGAGGGGAGTGATTATCTTTTGAAAAAGAAACTGGTGCTGCTCAACAACGCTTTCCCCACCCACTAAAAATGCTGCCATTGTTTGTCAAAAATGGTGACGCTTCTCCCTTTTCAAATCTCTTCAGAGTATTTATTTGCGTATGAAGATTTGGTTTTGCATTTGTACAGATATATAATAAATAGAAAGACATACACCCTTCACGATGGGAGCAGCAGCAACAACCGGTTTTAAATAGCGTTGCTGGTCAGACCATCATCATCATCCACCACATGTCGACAGTGCTCTCTGACGACAACGATGAACGCACCATATCGGTTCGCTTCGAGCACTGACTCCAAGATGTTATTCATTTGCAACATTCAAAACTTCTGTACACTATGTACATATTCTTAGTAGAGTCCACTATGGACTAATTTAACTGTTTAGAACCAGATTTTTTATTTCTGGTAAAAAACATCACTTATTACAACTCCCAGTTATTGTATAGTTCATATCTAAAAAATAGATTGTGTGTGTATGTGTATACATATAAATATAGAGGAATGTAAACAGGTTGTATCCTCAAAAAAAACAATGCATTTGAAGATTAACAAATTCTGATGGATTTAGGTTATCAAGTGCCACCCAATCAGACAAAAGAGTCTGGGGTAGGATCAAAGAAAAAAAAAAAAAAAAAAAAAAAAAATTAAATAAAAAAGAAAAAAAAAAATCTCTTTAAAAAAGGGAGGGGGGTATGAAGTCAAATCGTTTCATCAGTTCTAGTAAAACACGAGGCAAACAGGAGAGCCTGAAAGGATGAGGATGCACTGTTTCCTGCTGAACAACTGATGAAGGAGGATGAGGGAGATGAATAGTGATGCAGCAGAACATTTTCAGACAAGCCTGACGTTTACTTGGTTGCTCTGAAGGGATTGCCTTTTTAACAGGATAACTGAGCAACAGATCGGGAAAAGGATTAAGAGAGATTTCAGATCATTTGGGATATTTGTGTTTGAAATGATCGCAAAACAGGTAGACAAGAGTATAAAAAACAAAACAAAAAGAAAATGAGATTCAAGAGGAGGTTATTTTGGCAGCAACGGACAAAAAACAACCTCATCGAATGGTGAATTATATCCCCCGCCCCCCGTTCATCTTTCTAAAACGGAGGTCCTAATTAGATAACCCAGGCAAGGTACGAAGGGGGACGAAGGAGATGTCAAGTAAAGAAATTCTAGTCAGGTCATCATTTTTTGTCCGTTACTGCTGCCATCATCCTGGAGAGAGTTCTGAAAGAGGAGACAAGGCAACCGCAGAGGACAACATTGTCCCACACGGAGGCACAATACTAACTTAAAATCACAACACTTCCAGGAAGGAAGAGATTTCTAGAATTTGGAAAATTCTAAGAGTTCGAAAGTCTTTTTTTATAAATTAGTTTAAAAAATAAAATTAAAACCCCTCGGTTATAGGAATTTACAAATAAAATGGAAAAACTTGCTCTCAGCCTTTGGAACCTAAACAAAAAGTTACAATTAAAACTTTTTTTTTGGTTTTTTTTTTCCTAAGAGAGTTTTTTTTTTATGTTTTTGGGGTTTAAAAATTTTATACTTTTTAATTTGGTTTTTGAAAATTTTTATATATTTTTTTTTCCATTAAAGATGTTTTTTTCTTCTTCTGCTCTTTTAGCAAAGAAAAATATAGACATATTTAAATATATAGAGAGTGATATCTCTCATATCAGCAGGATCAAGCAATATAAATTAACAAAACAAACCAGACATAACAATCGAGCTACCCCTTCACTGAAATAGGGATGAGGAAGCGAACGATTGATATACAGGACAATGTACGAGACAAAACAAACAAGGGGGTGGGGGTGGGATTGACATATCCTGCAAATAGTCGACATTGGATCAGATGGTTTCTGCGTTTTTTGTTTTAAGTAGCAGCCACAGTTTGAATTGGCATGTCATCGATAGTCTGACGCATTTCCGTGCTGCAAGATAGTGGTAGCAGCTTGTCCGATAATTTACTTCTGGCTAAGTCATCTTCGTTGTACAAATGTTTGATGCAGTCATAAATCTCATCCACCTCAACAATTTGTTCGACTTTACGTTTGATGCAAAAGCGTTTCCTCCTCGTGTACAGCAGAGGCGGTTTAGGAAGGTGGAATTTGGCACTTAGCTGACGACTGCACCCTTCTCTGCAATGGATTAACTCATCTGTGGTGATCTGGAAAAGAGCAAGATGTGTGGAGCGTTAAAAGTAATGTTGGGACAATCGGAATCAGAACTTTTTAGAGCATCAGAATTGGGGGGAAAAAATCTTGACAGTTTTCTGATACCAAAAACAATTTTTTTTAAATTATTGTTTTTGTTAAACCTAATTTTACATTGTTGGTCCTAATGATAAAATGATAACTATTTATTGATTTTTAATTACCAGGAAAACTAAAACATATGGAACCTCACCCCGATTGTATTTTTATATTTGGGAAAATATATGCAAATATTACAGAATTTTTTAAAAGTTATCTGAACATTTAAAACCACACCTACAAACACACATAGCACAATATTATAGCTAAATATTTTAAAAGACCCCAGAAAAATATTGGAATTGTCCCATCACTAGTTGGAAAAATTTCTAGAAAATTCCCATCTGCAAATAAGTATGGAAAGATGAAAAGGAAAACACTTACTTCAGTTAATCCTAGCAACATCATTGTGATTGGACACCAGGATTGCGGAACGTAAGTCTCCAGTTCAAGGCTGATCAATGACAGGACGAGAACAGAAGGTCGGAAAACCATAAGTTTATGGCTGCACAATAAGCGAAAAAGCTTGGACGTTAGGGCAGACAACTGCTGAGAAGGTGTCAGGTTTCCAAGACAGAAGTATTGCGGATACATAGACAGCAACAATGCATACAACTGAAAAAAGAAAAACAAATAAGGTTCAAGTTCTTTCATAAATACAAAAACTGCATACAAATTATGTGAACATGCAAATAAAATCAAACGAAAATGTAAAAGAAAACAAAGAAAAGAAAAAAGATAAAGAAAAAATCAAATAAAAAGAAAAAAAGGAAAGGAAAAAGAAAGAAAATGAGAAAAAAGAAAAAGGGAAAAGAAAAAAGGAAAAGGAGGAAAAAGGAAAAGAAAAGTAAAAAAAGAAAAGATTTTACAAAAGGAAAAAGAAAAAAGTAAAGAAAAAAGTAAAAAACAAAACAAAAAAAAAAAAACAACAACTTACTGTTTGTAAAAAATCAATGTGATGAACATGCCGCAGGTTCCAATCAAGTTTGCTGAGAATTTCTCTCTCCATACGTAGAATCTCGGACACGCTACAGCCGCATTGACTTTCTGCTGCCAATATTTGGGTGTTGGGAATAACCTAGATATTAAACAAAAACAAAATTTGTGTTAAGACTTCAATCATAAAATGAAAAATTCAGAGGTAAAAAAATAGCAAAAGAAAATAATTTAAAAAACACCAAATCCTACGTACATCATCTTCTTCCATTGTCTTTGCTGCCAAGAAGAAGCACGAGATTCCCACACAATGGAGATACTTGGGCGGCACCTGCAAGCAAGAAAATACATTTTTCTTTTTACTTTCAAAACTTCAAACACATTTGCATGACACAAATTTTACAAAAATTTTTTATGTTGCTATTGAGTAACATTGGCTCATGTTCTTCAGTTTCCATTTTCTGAGGTAAACGCTATCATCTCACCACTAGCTGAAACCGTCAATGACAATCATAACGATATATTTTATTCATTTTTTTGTAAGTAATAAAAATTCTACCAACTTGTTTCATCTTTTCTGTAGTTGCAACAAATTCATTTTCCTAAACTTATATATCTGGAGAATCGATTCTATGAATTTAATTGAACAAAACTTACATTAGAAACAATATTTCTAGTAGTAGTAGTAGTAGTAGTTTTAATAACTTTTTTTAACACTGAAAACTATGTAAATGGTAAATACGTTATTTGATTGGCTTCGGCTTACAATAATGCAATTGGTAAATTTTGTTATAAGTTGGTAGAATTTTTATGAATCTTATTTTTTCTTGTTAGTTCACTTAAACGGATAAAAAATATTTTCATGATTTGTCATCGACGGTTTCAGCAGGAGGCGATACTATATGATTCACCTCAAAAGATGGGCACATTTGTAGTTTTTCCATTGTAATATTTATTTTGGAATTTATTCTGTCTTTAGTTCAAATTTTGCATTACTGCATAAATGTATAGAAAAATAAATTGTATCAGGAATAAAAAATGAGTTTAAAATACTCAATATGTGACATTATGATTGTTTAAATAAAGCGTAAAGTGTCTAAAGTTGGTCAAAATATTGTCGAGATAATTTACTGTTGAGAATTGAAAACTAAACTATAAATTTTTACACGCAAAATAAAATTGTCTTTGTGGAAATGGTTGGAAATGTCATAAGAACTTGTATTGATACCATAATGAAAAACAAAGTGCACGTTTATTAAAAGATGAATCTAACTTCCTTGATTTCTACATCTAATATCTCGTCACCTGCTCTTTGTGTAAAGTCCTGTTTAGTTTCCAGGTGATCCAACACTTAAGTAAAAATGTTTAAAACAGAAGACAAAAGTCGATTTTTCTTACCTTAACCGAATTGAGGAACCGATCCATAAGATTCAACGCCAAAGATAAAGTTTCTGGTGTAAACTGGAAATTTCGGTTGATGCTCACCAGCCACGAAGCGGCCCAATCTCTCTGTGGACCTGTGACATTCTGAAATACAACAACAATATTTTAATATCAAGTTGAAAAAACAGGTTTTAAATATAAATAAAAAGAATTGGATGGGAGATATAAAAAAATCTTACTGTATCTCTATGTCTGTGGAAAAATTTGGCCTTCCACTGTTGTCTGTTCTTTTTGATGAGGTCAGACAAAAGCTGCAACAAGTGCTCGTCACCAACACCCACGTTAAATTTCATTTTGATCTACAAAATGTCTTCACGAAAAACAAGACAACCTGAAATGATAAAATATTAGACATCGTAAAGAAAGGAAACAATAAACGTTTGCAGAAAAAAAAATAATGGCAAACGCATACAACACTAAACTTTTATTTTTTATCTACAACTCTTCAATATGAAATAAACTTTAAATTTTCAGTTTATTTAATGTATCTGTTTATGGTTTCAATATGAAATGCTACGTTAATTGAATAAAAATATTTAATATCATTTCGTGCTAATGCATCATATACAACGCAGCTAAAACATATCGGTTTATACTACAGTTGTATTCTCATTTACATTCCAACAAAAATAGATTGGATTCGTCTTCAAATGCTAAATCCATGGCAGCGATCAGATACGTTAAAAAAAATATTTACATATGCATCCGATTACAAAGTTGATTTTCACAAATCAAGGAGAATAAATTAATCACGCAAAAATATTCACATATCAAAAATGTATATTTATGAGAAGCAAATTTTATTTCATTCTGTCACGAATTAAAAATACATGTTTTAGATTAATGGAGAGCATCTTATTTCTTATTTTGTTGGTAATTTTCCAGAATTCAACCAAACTTATCTATCATGTCATAAAAATCCGTTTGATTTTTGATTCAATATTGTAAAGTGGGAGATCACTTTCTTACATAAATTTAATGACCACTCCCTTCTTGACCATTTTCAGAAACTTATTTTAGAAAAAAAAATATTACCAATACTTTTTTTTTTTTTGAGAGAGAGGGGGGGGGGTACCGAACAATTATTTTTTGAGCACTTTTCATTGAGTTTTTTTTTTCTACGATTTCAAAGTACTTGTCCAGAACGTGATATTACTTTTTAAAACTCAACAATTTCCATAAAGTAATTAATTCACTTCATAACATTTTTTTTTGCACTTCATGTTTTTTTTTTATAATTTGAAAACACTCATCTGAATGTTTGTGCTCATGTCTTTAGTCTGCCCCACTTTAGAGTACCGCCGAAAACAATACCCAAATGAATCCTGAACTCACTAGTTTGCCCATGCAATAGAAATTGACGAATGAGCAGAGAAAATTGAAAGAAAAAAAAAGAAGCAAAAATAAAAACTACGGGGGGAAAAAAAATCACTTGGTATTCTGCACAAGTCCAGAAAAAAAAATTTAAAAAGTAATTTAATATATTTTTTAAACGATCAATATTATCCCCCACCCAAATAACTACCTAACAAAACTAGTGTTGCTACCACTTGCCGCTATAATGGCCAGGAAATGTGATTATTTTATGTTAAATTTATATTAGAAAAGGATTCCCCATTCTAAAATATTGGCTAAAAAAAAAAAAAATAAAAATAAAAAAAAATACTCGATTAATATTTATACATACACAAAAAAAAAAACTTTGTGATGATTAGAAAGGTGATCATTTTACATAAAAAAAAAGCTAACTCTAAAATATTTGATTTATTTCTAAATATTAAAATAAAACTTGATTGGTTTACACAAAAAATAAAAGCATTTTTTATGAGTACCCAATGTAGTATAAACATCCCCATGAACGGTTTTCGGAATAAACACCCCTAACATCGAAAACCATTCTTAACACGGGGAGGTTGGAGGTGTTTATTCTGAAAGCCGTTCTTAACATGAGGTGTTTATACTACGCTGGATAATCTCGTAAAAAATAAATAAATAAATAAAATAAAAAATTAGTCCGCACGCAAAAATATATAGGGGGGGGGGGAGATGGTGTATAAATGCCGAAAAGGTAGTTTTTATCTTTTAGAAAATAAATAAAAATGGCTCAAACGTTCGAAATGACATTTTTGTTTGCATGAAATATATAAAAAAAAACCTGATCATTTTCATTAAAAAAAAAAAAAAATTCCATAAAATTTGGAATTGTGGCGACAACAAATGAAATCTAATAAAAAACGTTATCGTCATCAGAGAAATAAAAGTTTAAAAAAAACATTGTCGTCATCGGAAATAAAAATACAAAAACATGAAGTGGAAGTGTTGACAAATTCAAGTGGATTTCTTTTAAAGAAAGGAAATCCTCTTGTCAAAAAACCAGGAAGAAAAACAATAAATCGGATGTAAATAAAAAAAAAAAAGGTTCGGCGAAATTAAGCAAAAAATGTTGTCCAATCCTATCCTCCCCATTTTTTGTTTTGTTTACTAATTGTGTTTTGAAAAAACAAAACAAAACAAATGAAATGTTCACGTGCCAAATTTGATTTAAAAAAAAAGAAGGATATTTTTGAAATAAAGATTTGTTTTATCGTTTTTGTTTCAAACAGTAAAATTATAGAATTCAAGGAAATTTAAACGATGTAAAAATATAAATAAAAAGGGGGATTTTAACGAAGGGGGAGGGGCTGCAGCAGATGAGGGTTAAAAAAAAAAGGGCGGATGAAGAGCCGTTGTAGGCAAAAAAGTCGTTATTTAAAGGCGCGGTCGAGATGAGGGGGGAAAAGGGGAAGATTAAAGGGGTTTTTAAAAGAAAACAACTTCCTTTCTCTGCTAAAAAAAAAAAAAAAAAAAAAAAAAACACCGTCCTTCAAAAGCAAAAAAAAAAAAAGGAAATCATTTGAAAAGAACAAAAATCTACAAGTTGACAAACAAAACATCAAATTTGGCATTTCATTTATTGGCAAAAACACAAATTGTTGAATTCTTGCGTCGCGAAAATTCATTGCATTTTTACATTTTTTTTTTTTTTGCATTTTTTTTTTTGCATTTTTACATTTTTTGTTTTTGTTTTGCATTTTCGAAATTTTTTTTCCATTTTCAAGAGAAATTCGAAATGCAACGATTACAGTGGTTGTAGAATTAATGCACTTTAGAAAAGTGCAAATCTAGATATATTTGTCGCAACAAGCATTACTGTTAAATCATAGTTTTTAAATTTTTTTTTATTTGTTTTTAAATTAGAAAAAAAAAGACAAAAAGGAAAACAAATTGAAAAAAAACAAACAAAAAACATTAAACAAAAACAAAATGCAACTTTCGTTTTTGGCCCTGATTTTAAAAGTAGGACAAAAAGGAAGGAATAAAGCAAGAGAGAGAGAGAGGGGGGGGGGAATAAACATTTATCATTATTTTCCAAGTTGGAAAGAAAAAACAAAAAAACTTAGATTGCAAAAATTGTTTAGAACAAATTAGATTGTGAAAATAAAATATATATTAAAGAAAAACAAAAACAGCTATTAATAAAACAAATCAGTAATGAGGGCGAGAAAAAATGAAATGAACTGCGGTTTGAAATGAGAGAAATGTCAACAAAAAGGAGGAAATGATTAATTTACCTGCAAGAAGAGCAAAAAGTGTGATTGAAGAAGGGCATCGATATAAAAATGCAAACAAAATTAAATTCGTTTGGACGACGACGAAATGATTGTCAACAAACGAAATTTTGATGAGAATGGAGGATGAAAAAAAGGAAGATGTTGTTCGTTTGGAAAGGGAGTTGACGACTGTGTTTACATTTCGTAAGTCAAATGGGATTGACCAATGAGAAGGGCAGATTGAGACCAGCTGACTTGAATCAACCAATCAGCGAAGAGCAGAAAAAAACGGCTGCTTCAACAACGGACAAAAACAGCAGCAGCAAAAACATTCGAATATAATCATCATCATCATCATTTGTTGTTTTCGATTTTTATTTTATTTTTAGTCTTTAGCAGATTTTTTTTAACGATTTCTTTTACCAAAACAAGTAAAAAAATAATTAAAACAGTTGTCATGTTTATTACAAGTCAATCGAAAAACTAAGCTATTTATATATGAAGGTTTAAAAGTGTCTGCTAAAAAAACAAAAAAACACACCGAGAAATGAAGGAAAAACAAAAACATATTCGAATGTCAAATTTTATAGAAACTGAAACCATTCTTATTTAATAAGGAGAATGGTTTCAGTTTCTATAAAATTTGAAAAAAGAAAAAAAAAAAAACGTTTTCAAGTTTTGTCGAAATCATAACAAAATGAATAAAAGTGCAGATAAATAAATTCCCCCAAGAAAAAAAACTCGTTTAACCTAAAACCATAAAATGAAATAAATTGTTTTTCTTTTTTATAGCAACAGAAAAGGAAAATATATTTTTGTAAAATAATAGACTACAACAATACATCAGAAAATATTTGCATTTTGCTAAAAAGAAATTACTTTTGCAATTCACAACATTTGCAATATTTATATATTTTTAGCAAAAATAGAACAAAAATGAGAAATAGAATGGGAAATTATGCAAATGATAAACAACAAACAATTAAGATGTTTTTATGTCAGAATCAAAAATAGATAAAATATGAAGGGCAAACAAAATAATAAACGTTTTTTTTAGGCGAATGGGGGGGGGTAGCAGCTGATTTCCTTTTTAATCATCATCATCATCATCATCAATAATAGTAGTAATTTGCGTAGCAACAAAAAGGATTTATTTGAGATAACAACAAAACAAGGATTAATCTTAACGGTCATTAAAACAAGCGGCTGACTTATCTCCGTACGTGAATAAAGAATTTTATGAAAAAGACAACAAAAAATGTCATTCTTAACAAACCATGAATTATAATAAAAAAGTATTTAATTATTTCGATCGTTTTATTAGTTATTTTTATTAGTTATTTAACAAAAAAAAAACGTGTCACTGTTCATTATTTTATTTCAAAATACAAATAAAAATATTGTTTGCTTTTTTTTTTTTTTTTTTTTTTTTGCGAATGAAGTAAAAAAAAAAATTTTTTAAGTGTTTCTACAGAATTTGAACCGAACCAAAACTTGGGTTAAATAATCAAGGTTAAAAAGCAAAAAGTTCACTGCAAGTTCTACAACAAAAACTAAAAAAAAATCCTTCCATCCAAAACATTTAGTGTTTTTGGTTGAAATTTAGTTGCGAAAAAAAAAAAGAGAAATTGACAACTCTCCCTCCTCCCACCACCACCAAATAAAGACTACTGGTGAAGGGCGAGGGGGAGTCATTTCAATTATAGCATAGGAACTACTGAAATATTTTAGCAATTTCATTTTTTTGTTTTTCACTGATAAATTATTTAAATAATCACAAAATTTGAAGTTAATCAGAAATCTGAGCGAAGAAGAGGCCCATGAAAATTTGAGATATTTCCACGGTTTTTATTCTACAACCGAACATATTCGTAATTAATAACCAAACATCACAACAATCAAAAATCATAATATAAACATTTTGTACACAAAAAAGCATATAAGATTATGACATGATGACAAACTTTACACATTTTTTTGTCACTCAAAAAACTTAATGGAATTTAAAAGCAAACGAAGAACATAATATTGATCGACATACTTTAATAATAATTGTAAAAAGAAAATGTTAGTGCTTATTTTAGAATTACAATATTTTGAAAATTATCGTGAAAAGTTTTAAATTATACAAAATAAGACATTTTTTTAGAAAAGTATAATCATATAAATTATAAAAACTCCCCCCTCTTAATAACCTCTCCAAAAGCAAGAGCTCAAATGGCTGCTAAAAATACTTAATCGCTAAAAATCGTAAACTTTTAAGTTTTTAAACAAAACAAAAATATTTGATTAAGTTTCGTGATTTTTGGAATATAACATCTTCATGCCGTGACAAGTACACCATCTTTATAAAATCTATATCTTATAATATATTTATTACAAAATCTTTATTTTTCAAAATAAGTGCAATTCAAATATTTCAAAACAGGACGAATTTTACCCATTTTTTGGAAACAAAATTCTTGTGAAATATTGCTATCATACAATTGAACTAAAACAGAAACAATCTTTTAAGTGCAACAAGTCACTTTTTTTTCTAATATTTTGCTTATAACTGGAAATAAACTTTTTTTTTTTTACATCTTCAGACATTTTTGGTCAAAACAATAACCATAAACGTAATAAAAATGCCAACTTATTCAACATTTGTTTCTCAAAAGATTTTTTATTAACACAAAATACATGTTAAAATATAGCTCAATTTGGGGGTTGAGTTATGTTTGGAAAATTTCTGTTTTACGTATTCTAATAAGCCGTAATTTATAAATAACTGAGATAGTCATTCATATCTTTCTTTTTAACCCCCCCCCCCCCCCACACGTTCTATGTTGATTCAACCACTCTAATATTTGTTACTGGACCTGTGAACATTTTACAGAAAGAGTGACTCATCCAAGTTGTATACGTGTTTGTAAATACCACAAACACGTACGTAAATTAAATGGTAAAATAATATTTTTCTATAAAACTAATAGAAATTTCAGAAACTCAAATCCAACTCATATATCGATGCCTCCGTTCAGTCTCGAAAGACAAAGGATACCCCCTGTAGGAGTGGCTGCGCGTCTAATTGTGAGGCAAGGGATACGCAATCTCCAACCACACCTCTCCTGAATCGGCACTGTCTGAGTCCAGGGGCAAAGAGAAGTCTATGATAACTGGAAACAATGCCGAGACAAGCGGAGAACACATACAGCACCTGGAAGTCCCAAATGGTCACCCATTTAGTACTGACCAGGTTCAACGTTGCTTAACTTGGTTGATCTAGCGGGAACCGGCGTGTCAACGTGATTATGCGTGACACCACACACATGGTCGTGAAAAACACTCGGACCTCTACTAGAAACGTGTGGAGAATACTGGAATCTTGGAGAGGCCTGTTGCCACTAAAATTCCAAAGAAGAGTAACCTTGCCAGGGAGAAATTAATGGTAAACAACTGTTGCGATAACACAATATAGAGTGTTGCAATAGAATGTTGTTGAGGGTTGGAGAGATTTGTTGTCACTCAGACCCCAGGGAAAACCACTTGATGTTGTTAGTGATGATCATAAAAACTGCCATGGATTTTTATCCTGGGCCGCCAAAATCAACAGAGATTAGAGTATTCATGTAATGATCGGGTCCATGTTGATTTTGCGGTGGGAGTTGAGTTATGTGCAGTTCTAGGAGGTCCACCATCTCAGGCATTGCCTTCTCTCTTTGAGAAAGAATTAGTTTATTGCTAATCGCCTGAGGAGTCCTTACCGGGGAATGCCGTCGGAGCTGCCCCCCCCCCAGCATGTTTTGCAGATTAAAGTGCTCACTGCTAGTGCTCGTCCTCTGGGGCGCTGACTTCTCAATCCCACTTTGCGACCCTGGTGTCTTGCAAGTTCTTGCAATGGAACAGAACTAAACAACACAAGTAAAAAATAAATATTATTTGTAGGTGGGTAAGAATTTATGAATTTTCACAAAAATCAAAATAGAGTTAAATATTACCACTGGTGTGACCCAACGGGTCACAGATTCATTTAGTATCACATAAGGATAATAATTAACACTAAATCCTAATTTTATTTATTTTTATAACAAAAAGATTCTATAATTGTCATTTTTTTGAATTTCAAATGCATTTTTAAGATTAAATTTTGAAATACAAATGGGGTTTGTACTGTACACAGATTCGAAAAAGTTGTCAAAAAAACAAATATATAACAAATAAATGTTATCAAAGGCAAGATAAGTTACTTTTCTGCCAAACTGGATATATTTTACGTGTTTTTATTCAATGTAACATGTTTATTCAGCTCGAAAAACATGCAGTGTTTACCGATGTATTCGAAAATTCAAGATGGCGTCTCACACCCTCTTTAACACCGTAAGTATGGAAAAAGGTGTTATAAATAAAAAACTATACAAAATTCTATTAAAAACCCGCCGAATATATGTCAACCTATGTCACGGTAACATATATTGAGCGAGTTTTTAACAGTATTTTATCAGGTTTTTTTTATTTATAACATCTTTTTCCATACTTCCCGTGTTAAAGAGAGAACAAGACGCCATCTTGAATGTTCCAATACATCGCCATCGGTAAACACTGTATGGTTTCGAGAACACGAAAAATATATCCAGTTTGGTAGAAAAGTAACTTATCTTGCCTTTGATAACATTTATTTGTTATATATTTGTTTTTTTTTTACAACTTTTTCGAATCTATGTGTATAGTAATACAAACCCTGGGCGTTTGTGCATCTATGTTACTGTGCTATTTTTTTTAATAGAACGGCGGACCTGAATGAGAACCCCCCCCCCTCCTATAATTTTAACCGGTATTCTGCAATTGGTATTTTTTTACTACCTAACCCAGCGCCAGCGCAGTATAAACACCCACGCCATGTTAAGAACGGCTTTCGGAATAAACAGGCCTCCCTCGAAAATTATAATATATACTAAAACATACTATAAAAATTATAGGGGGAGGGGGATTCTCGTTAAAGTTCGCCAAAAATAATTAAGCTAAATTCATTTTTTACGATATTTTTATTAGATGAAAGTATAGAATAGTTACAAAACACCTTCCCCGTGTTAAAAATAGGTTTTCAAATAATAATGTTATTATTTCAGCACGGTAACATAAATGCACAAGTAAAAAAATGAAGCAGAACAGGCGACTCGAAGTCGCAGAGTCATATAAAAAATATTTTTCTTAAGAAAATAAATCAATATTTCATAAAGTATTTTATAATGCTAAAAAAATGAAAAACATTGAAAAAACATTTTATTTTTTATCCAAAAAAACAAAATAAGAATAAATGCGATTTTGTTTTCATTCAAAAATGTGAAAAATATAAATTTTATTTTTTTACTTTTTGTTTTTTTTTTTAGTTGCTTGTTAAGACAGAGTTGGCAGATCGATTTTTAAAAAAGAAAACCTGTCGTTTTAAACAAAAATATTACGTACTTAATTGTCATGTCGAAAATAGTAATATATCCAAAAATTACGAAAACTCGAGTAGAAAGTTATTTATAGTGAAAAGTAATTTTTACGGAAAATTGTGTAAAACTGCATTTTTCTTCGACGCTTTACAGCAGGAGGCTACACGCAGGGGACATAATTTGAAACGAATATTTTAAATTATTTGTTCATGGCGTGTAAAAACACAACAGTTGTTCTACTTGATGAATTTTCATAATTTTTGGATATGTTACTATTTTCGACATGATTATTAAGTACGCAATATTGTTTTTGCTTAAAACGATAGATTTAAAAAATCGATTTGTTCACTGTATCTAAACAAGCACCTTTTCAATATCAATATCGATCCCCTCAAAACCAAAAGTAAATAATAAAACAGTGCCAATCGATTTCATTGATCGATCAAAAGAAAGACTTCATTTTAATTTTTTTTTAAATAGATTTGAAAGAAAGAAAAATAAGAAAATGTTTTAAACGAAAACGGTTCAATTAGATTTGACATTTCTTTTCAAAAATCGAGATGGCGACATTTAGTTATGCAATAAAACGAAGCCAACAACAGTTGTTTCCGACCTAAAATGACTTCGCATATTTTTGCTTGTTTTTCTTACCTAAAGTAGAATCGCTGGCGATTCGCATAGAATATTTCCCGTCGCGCCCTTTGATCTTGGAGATTTCTCTCTCAGCCCTTTTTTCTATTGCTGCATGTTTTATTTTCAAATTCCAGTGCCGACCATTTTATTGCCTTCGTCTTCTCCGCCTGCCGACATCGAAAAGGGAAGAAACGAACGAAGAAGACGAAACAAATAGCAAAACATCCGCGCAGTAACACATTTTTGAAACCTAAACACAACGACGGACACACAGTAACACATTAACAAAACAGATTTACACTATTTAAAACTAATTAACGAATCAGAAATAAGTAACCGAAAATATTTTAATCAAATTATACACATTTTATTCAACAAAATAGCCATTAACTGGATTTAAAACTGAGAACTATTTTTCCCACCGCGAAAAATACCAACCTATTTCGTCATCGTTGTTTTTACCTTTTTTGATGCAACAAAAATCAGTTGAATATTTCTCGATTTTTCGTCTGCATTTTTTTTTTTTTTGCAATTGTTAAAATTATTTTTTTATCTTCATTATCGGTACAAAAAAAAAAAAAACAATTTGATACGGATTTTTTATAACCATGAGTGTTTATTGTAAAATCTAAAAATATCGATGATGGTCTAAAAAACAGCAACAACAACAACAACAAAAAACACAGGGTCATTTTTACTTTTATTTATTTTGAGGGTTATTTAAAAAAAAAAGAAAGGTTTTAGTTTTAGCAAAAACAATTGATTCTTAGCAGCAACAACAAGATTGGTGCTTTTACAGAATTTAAACCGAACCAAACCGGAATTCTGTCCGGCTTCACAAGTTCGAAAAGATATACATGAGGAAGGTCGGAGATTACATCGACCGAAATATCGTGACTATAAAAAGACAGAAATAGTAGTCAAAATAATACAAAGTATCTGAGTTTTTTGCCGGACTGGGGATACTTATGCAGCGTACTGAAATAATAACATCATTATTTAGAAAGCCATTTTTAACTTGGAGAGGAAAGGGTGTTGTATAACTATTCTGTGCTTTCATCTAACGATTTAATAAACTTTAAAATCCTATCGAAATATACAACAGTCTGTAAACTGCAGAAGTGTCTTTTTTGTGGAAGAAAATAAGTTATTTTATTATTTTTTTATTATTTTCTTATTTTAATCTCTCGACTTGAGATAATTTTGATTTATTCACCATTAATTTAAAATGTAAATTGATTAAAGGGGGGCATTTCCAACAAGAAACCACAAAACGAAAAAAGAGGGTGAAAAAAAAAGTCAAATGTTACCAAGGGAAAATAAATTACTTGATTGATTTTAACATATTTTAAAACGTTTCTTTTTTTGTTTGTTTCTTTCATACACAACTAGTATCAATTCTGTTACTTCAGAACAAGAACAATATCTGCCATTAGATGCCCCCAGGGAGTTTCAATAATATATATATATATATATATATATATATATATATATATATATATATATATATATATATATATATATATATATATAAAATTTATCAGAAGTCCTGTAGCAGGACTTCTGATAAATTTATTATTTGGACTTTGACTTTCCATGTCTCACTGACTTTAGCAAATAGGTTGCATACCTTTATAAGTATTTGCTAATATTTTCGCTCCTCTGATGAGACGGTAGACATCGAAACCCTTAGGGCCTATAAGTTAAGGAGATTAATTTTCTAAAGTATTCTTTGTCTTGCTTAGAATAATAAAAATTCTTTGATATGAAATTCAACCACTTCATTTCAATGAGAGTTTTTTGAAATTCATTGAATTACAATTTAATTTATTTGCTCTATCTTGCATATCGAGCAATTCTTGTTTAGATGGGATAACCTATAGAATATTACTGCCAGTAATATTTTGTAAACTTCACAATCTCACGTTTCCACAACAACTGATTGTTAAATAAAAACTATTCTGAAGAAAGTATATATATATATATATATATATATATATATATATATATATACATACATACATACATACATACATACATATATATATATATATATATATATATATATATATATATATATATATATATATATATATATATATATAAGAATAACAGTGTAGTTACATTCCAAGATCCAAATATTCATTTTTCATGCAAAACATGTTAAAATTTCCATACATTCTTTACAAATCCGTTTCGTTATGCAGAAACAAACGGTTATTATTATGTCAATACCGTCTATTTTCGTGCAAGTACTTTTCAGAAAAATTACAATATGAACAAAGGTGGCTGCCGGAACAAACACACGATGTTGAGTCTCCTGTGAACATTTTTCTTCTTGCAACATTATATTGTTATGCATTTTTTCTAAGCAAAAAATTTCTCATTTTTCTGAAGAGTATATGCACGAAAAGAGACGGTATTGACATAACAATAACCGTTTGTTTCTGCATAACAAAACGGATCTGTAAAAAAAATGTACCGAAATTTTAAAATGCTGGAATAGCTGTTTTGCATGAAAATAAATATTTGGATTTTGGAATGTAACTATAACTGTTATACTTTTATATATGCTTTGCTGTTATATTTGACATGTTTTGAACTTCTAAACAAAAAGGATTAGTGTACATAACGAGTGAAATATAATTGAAAAACACACACACACACACACACACACACACACACACACACACACACACATATATATATATATATATATATATATATATATATATATATATATATATATATCCCAGATGAAATAAACAAGAGTTATATAAAATAAAAATGTAAGTCTTTGAATTTCAACAAAATTTTGTACTATACATGCTCTGCACTTATAAAATAGATGCATTGAGCTTTACTCGAAATTAACAGTGATTCAGTTTTTATCATAACAGTCTCAACCCGTTAAATAAAAACGGTATACATTGAAATTAACAATATTTAAAAAATAAACATATATATATGTGTGTGTGTGTGTGTGTGTGTGTGTGTGTGTGTGTGTGTGTGTGTGTGTGTGTGTTTAAGGATTAAAGTAACATTCTGTAGATTAAAATATACATACAGATATATTCAAGTTAAGAATTTATTGCTTGAAACAAGGAATATATGTAAAATAATCATATTTATTTCCTTAGTCCATGGATTTTAAATAGTCATATGCAAAGGATGTCATACAGCCTGGCCTACCCAAGCTGTATGACATCCTTTGTCTATGACTTTTGAATACTTTTTAAATAACTTTTTCAATATATGTGCTGATGTGCAAAATATATGTTTATGCATAACTGATAATTTTTATAACTGCATTTTATTTTTTCTGATAATATGAGCCATTATGTAAAAAACCATGGATTAAGGAAATAAATATAATTATTTTGCATATATTCTTTGTTTTAAACAATAAATTCTTAACTTGAATATATCTTCATGTATATTTTAATCTACAGAATTCAACTTCAATCCTTAAACTTATATTTTGCTCTATTTTTATATAGTGAGCTTTACCTTTTTGGCTAGGATCGTCTTGAAAATATTATCTCACTGTAATATTTAATAAGACAATTCATTTGATTATCTGGTCTGTGATTTAACTCTCTCTCTCTCTCTCTCTCTCTCTCTCTCTCTCTATATATATATATATATATATATATATATATATATATATATATATAGTAAGTTATAAAATATATATGGCGATTAAGCTACACTGAATATTCCGCGTTTCATCCACTCTAGGACTCTTCAGACTTATATATATTTTATAACTTACTAACTAGCTCTACCTACGTATTGAGCACTTTTGAAGTAAATACTTAGTTTATGCATAAATTTATACTCTCGTATATTAATTTTATGTGAGTAAATAAAGTAGTTATATATATATATATATATATATATATATATATATATATATATATATATATATATATATATATATATATACTCGGGGTTTTTTTTTATATTCAAAAGTAATGGACTAATGAATTCAACGAGGTTGTTAGATAGTGCTCAATAAAAAGAGCTGATAATACTTGTTTATTGTTATATAAACATGCTCACATCCCGCTGCTACAAATAGCCACTTGTTTCAATCAAACAACAGATATCATCAGGCAGCGACTTGACTATTCAAAAGTTCAATGAATAATCTATTATTCATTGAACTTTTGAATAGTCAAGTCGCTGCCTGATGATATCTGTTGTTTGATTGAAACAAGTGGCTATTTGTAGCAGCGGGATGTGAGCATGTTTATATAACAATAAACAAGTATTATCAGCTCTTTTTATTGAGCACTATATATATATATATATATATATATATATATATATATATATATATATATATATATATATATATATATATGAATTTAGGTAAACATGGCAGTTTGACAACGGAAAATTAAGACCGTTTGAGAAGTGCAGGTTAAGCTCTCTTCCGCTAGTTTAAAACAGGGTAAAGCCCCCCCCCCCACTCTAAAAAAGTAAATAAATATTTTAATAGACATTTACACTTATAGAGGTAGGGGCTTAGCTTCTTTTTTTTTTTTTTTTTTTTAAATAGGGGCTGTGAACGTAAAAATGAAAATGCTTTATGCTAGTTTGAGCGATTCTTATTTTTTTGGCATTAAATGCCCGAAAAGTTCATTGACACCGCGTATCACCTAGTGTTTTATTCGATTAATTTAATTATCAATGTAAAAAAGAAGAGGTATTTATTTTTGTCATTAAAAAAAAAAACATTGTGGCACAAATATCCATCCACAAAAAATAAAGATTTAAATAAGATTAGAATAAATTAATATAATAACAATTTTTTTAAAATGAATCTAACACACAGAGAATAGCTTAAAATAAATAAATAAATAATAATAATAATAATAATAATAATAATAATAATAATAATAATAATAATAATAAAATAACAGGAAATTATTTTATAAATTAAAACTTTTAAGCCTATTTGCTGCATGGTCACTGTGACATTTACTGCAGTAATTCAGTGCCAAACAATTTTATCAGCGCTTCGCCGCTTAAGTCCACGCTAGTAAACACACAATTTGATAAAAAGGTCTTACCTAGAAATATTATTAAAGATCATTGTGTAGAAGTAGCGACTAATTTAAGTAAGATTTACTTTAAAAAAAAAAATTTAAAAGAACATTTGTTTTTGACCTCTTTCTCAACACCGGCATATTACCACTTCTTGAATTATTATAATTATATATATATATATATATATATATATATATATATATATATATATATATATATATATATATATATATATATATATAGAAGCGTCAAAAAAGTCTATTATACACCCACTAGTATTTAATAAAGTAATTTTATTTGCTTGACACATTGTATGTAATATATTACATACAATGTGTCAAGCAAATAAAATTACTTTATTAAATACTAGTGGGTGTATAATAGACTTTCTTGACGCTTCTTAATTTAATAAAGTAATTTTATTTGCTTGACACATTGTATGTAATATATATATATATATATATATATATATATATATATATATATATATATATTACATACAATGTATCAAGCAAATAAAATTACTTTATTAAATACTAGTGGGTGGGGGGCTTCGCTTGAGCATAAAATATGCTTAAATATGATATTGTAATTTGTCCAGATTTCGCATATATTATTATAGAGTCGTGATTTCAAAAGTTAAAAAAAAATGTATTTGGGTGCCATCAGCTAGAATCAATTCCGAAACTGCAGCATTCAAAGCTGGTGACGTTACCACTGTACCAATTGACACGTGTATGAACTGATCAAAAATTAAAAAATAAACTAAGATGAATGGACAAAATGTATGATTTTTTTCAATTTTGACCCTTGAAACTTTTTTAACCAGCTAAAAACCATAAAAGAATGATCTGTAAAAAAATCCATTTGAGGCCCCTAGCGCCGCTCTGTGACTTTTAGTTTCGCAGGAGATAGAGTTTGAAAATATGGAGACAGACAGACAGACATATAGCCGTTTATATATTAGATTTTACATCAGAATTATTTATATTTTTTCTAACGAATACAAACCAAAGATTTTAAGAGAAACGTTAGTTTAATTCAAGTTTCACAATTAATTATATTGAACTATTTTTTTTCTTCTAAAACTGCAGAGTTGAATTCATAATAAAAGAGATTATAAAAATGCTGATATAATTTTTTTCATCCATATTGTATGCGTAACAGAAAATATAGACTTTTAAAATGGTAAAGTTCCGAAAAATTACAAGTTGCAATACATTTGAACAGTTGATGAAATTTTAAATGCGCGTATAAAATGTTGGTTTTTCGTTGTTATTGTAGTGAAATCTGACAGTCAAAAAATTGAGTTGTCATTTAAAAAAAATGATAGCTACTTACTTTTTTTGTCAGTTTTAACAATAAGCAATGTTATCTACCTAATTGTCATGACAGAGATTTCAAAACAAAACAACTATTAAATTCTTTCTTTCTGAGAAGTGCATGCCTGTGGAATTCTTTTTTGTTTGCCTTTCTCACCTGACTACAACTTGGAGGTCTTCAAGTCCAACATAAACAAATTCCTGATTAATCGCCCCCTCAAGTAAAACACTTTCTCAAATCTCCAATACCAACTATTACTACGATATTATCCCATTGATTACTGTACACACAATAACATCTTATCTCCAAGTGGCTTCCGAGCCTTGATAAGTGGTGAGCCCCCCCCCATGTAAAAAAAAAAAAAAATTCATGGTTCTCCAGCAGTATTGATCAAAATACCACCTCCCCATTACCAAATGTTGACAATTTAATTATTATTTCACTAAACTATCATTCAAGCTTCAGCCTCTGTCCCATCGATGCAATGTAGCATCCCTCTGCCTGTTCTAAAAGTACTTTAACGGTGAATGTTCCAATGAGCTGCAAGCACTTGTACCCCCTCGACGTAAATACCCCTAACAAACCCGACAAGCAGTAAAATCTCACCGCTTCGCAGTAGAGATCCCTAGATGTAAGAGAGCCTTCTACTCCAATAGTTTTTTCCCCAGAACCGCTAGACTTTGGAATTTCCTTCCGGGTCTCTGCTTTCCCGACTGTAATGACATGCAGAAGTTCAAGTGTAATGTGAACCGACATCTTGCGGCCCAACTCCCCACCTAGTACCCCTGTAGCCTGTGTCCCTAATAGTAGCCCCCTACATCAAAGTGGCAATGTGCCTTGTTAGGGGTGAAAATGTAATTAAAAAAAAAATATATATATATATATATATATGATGAAAATAATGGAAATAGTATACTGACAAAATAGAGAAATAAAAATGAACAAACCATATTATGTGTTCATCAACGTTTCGTCTTTATTTTAGAAAGTCACAAAATAAAGACGAAACACTGATGAACACATAATATGGTTTGTTCCTTTTTATTTATATATATATATATATATATATATATATATATATATATATATATATATATATATATATATATATATATATACTCGGGTTTTTTTATATTCAAAAGTAATGGACTAATGAATTCAACGAGGTTGTTAGATAGTGCTCAATAAAAAGAGCTGATAATACTTGTTTATTGTTATATAAACATGCTCACATCCCGCTGCTACAAATAGCCACTTGTTTCAATCAAACAACAGATATCATCAGGCAGCGACTTGACTATTCAAAAGTTCAATGAATAATTTTATTAATTGAACTTTTGAATAGTCAAGTCGCTGCCTGATGATATCTGTTGTTTGATTGAAACAAGTGGCTATTTGTAGCAGCGGGATGTGAGCATGTTTATATAACAATAAACAAGTATATATATATATATATATATATATATATATATATATATATATATACAGGGTGACCAAAAAAACAGGACATTCAATTGTTTTTCTGAGCATTTTACAGTCAACAGAGAAAAAAAAAGGCCAAAGACCCAAGTGTTTTGATGTGATGTTTTGAATATAATAAAGTAGTTATGACCAATGTTTCATTTCATTCGGACAAAACACTAAGAAACGGGGCCTAATTAGAGTTGGGACCCATTTTTTGGGTCACCCTGTATGTATAATATCCACATGAAATGCTATAAGGAAATATTTGATTTTCATTATTTACTTCACCAGTGCTCAATATGTGAGTAGAGCTAGGTAGTAAGCTATGAAAATATACTTATGACAATTAAGTTAACTGCCTTGTCTGGGGTTAAAATGCAATAAAAAAATAAAAGCTATGCAGAGGCATCTGCATTTCATCTCTAGAAAATCATAAGGCTAAAATGTATAGAATTTTTGTTACTGGGTGTTTTTATATATGCATGTGGTGATCAATCTAACTAGCTAACCAATCAGATTCTTTGTTTTTTCGTTCCATAGAATAATGTTTCCATTTGCCGATGGCAAGACTTCTCTCACGCAAAAAAAGTTGGCTGACTTTTACTTCCTCTACTTTTGTTTTGTAAAGAAATGACTCAGTCTTATTTTATTTTGAATGTATTGAATTAATAGGTGACTTTATTTTAGCATGTGCATACTTGGAATACTTTTCTATCTTTACATTTTGTCCTAATTTAGTTTTTATTCAATTATTTTATTTTTCTTATGCATTGTTATCCTAAAGTAAAATTTATACAGTTGTTTGCTATGTCACTTCTACAACAGGTCTTAGGGCTTTTTACATTTTATAATTTCAAATTTCTCATTCAAACATCTTCTACATGTACTGGTCTTTCATACCATTTCTATTCGATTATTAGTGATCGTCCACTTTATTTGAGCTCCCAGTAATGCATCGCTAGTGTTGTTTTTATTCAGCTAATAAGAATAGCACTGTTAAACTGCAGAAGGGAAATAGCAAGTGTTTATGCAGAATAAAAATACTTTAAGATAAAAATGCGTGAGAACAATAAAATAAGTAAGTAAACAAACTGAGCATGTGGGGTTTCCCTCCATGAATAAAAAAATTTACTTTCACCATGACTAATGTTTGTGCAAAATTTCTTAAAAATCCAAGACATGATTATTGAATAAAATGCAAACAAATGAACAGATTAACAATTTGGGGGCAACTTTACCCCTATAATGCTTCCTAAGGGGGCAATCAGAGTTATCCCAGAAAATCCGTTCTAGCAAAAATTTATTTTTACCATGACTAATGTTTGTGCAATTTTTTAAAAAATGCAAGGCATAGTTATTGAGTAAAATGCGAACAAATAAACGATTTGGGGGCAATTTTACCCTTATAATGGTCCCTAGGTGGAGCAACCAGAGTTATCCCGGATAATCCATTCAGGCAGAAATTTACTTTCACCATGACTAATGTCTGTGCAAAATTTTTAAAAATTCCAAGCCAAGGTATGGTTATTTAGAAAAGTGCGAACAATCAACCAGACAAACGGGGGTGAATTATTAAGTCTAATCCCTCCTTTGTCAAGGAAACAATTATGATCTCAAATTTGTATAATTTGATAATGAGAAAACATTTACTCACCTTAAAATTTAGTTTCAAGTGTTTCTTTCAAAATAGCCCCTTTTACTCGAAAATACCTCCGTTTTACTTCAAAATAGCTCACTATTACTTTTAAATAGCTCACTATTACTTTTAAATAGCTCACTTTACTTGCATAGATGACAAAACAAAAGTCGTTGGTACAAATCTCTTTCAGAATTGGTTTAATTTACTGCTTCTGATCTGTCACTCATCCAGCTTTTTGGACATAATACCAGATCATTGTTTCTGCTTAGTATTTATAGGATATTATCAAAAGGAAGAAATAAAAGAAATGCGAAACAAACCAATCAAATCTAATAAAAACGATCAAACAAACACCAACTTTATTAATAGAAATATTTGTTCTTAAATCTTTTAAGCTTCTCTGACGTATCACATCTATTGAAAATTATTTATATTTGTTTTGTAAAAAAAAAACCCCAGAGTCAATGAATTTAGACTGATATCCTATATTTTCTTGTGTTTTTAATAAGTTTTCTCAAAAGTCAAACCGTAACTATGAAAATCTTGAATACATTCTAAGAGACTTTGACTTTGGAGAGAAAAAAAAAAGAAAAGAACATGATAATAAGGGAAACTATGAAATGTCTGTTGTGTTTTATTTTTTAGGTAACTTTTATCTTGGTCTATATACAGCATCATCATATTGACACACTAGTTCCTGTTAGATCCCCAAAGTTAAGCAACACTGAGCCTGGTCAATACGAAAATGGGTGATCATTTGGGACTTTCAGGTGCTGTATGTACTCTTTGCTTATCTCGGCATTGTTTCCAGTCATCCGGGAAATAAATTATAAATTATCACGAATAGAGGGAAAATAGTATAGAGGTGGAGGGAAGAAAAACTGGAGAGCTATTGCAATGAAGGTGGAATTATCACACAATGGATATAAGAGGCATGGGATAGGATTAGAGGGTTTGACATGATACGTTAGGGGGTATGAGTTCAATACATGTGACATATAAGGAGATATACAATTAAATTCAAGAAAAAATAGAAGAAGTATTAAGAAATAATGGAAAGATGATCTTATAAAATAAAAAAACAGGAAGGAAGCTCGATTAAGGAGCAGTATCTTAAAATAAAATTAAAAAAACTTAAGTCAGGGTTAGTAGTAAGAGCTTGAAAGTGCAAAAGAGTATAATATAAAAAAGTGAACTTGTCTGTCTGCGTGTCAGTGTGTGTACATTTCCCTACCAAATTTCTCTATCAATTTTCGGTCTACAGACTCGAGATTTGACATAAGGAGTATTGAGATTTGAAAAACATCTTTTTAATCGGTTTTTGGCCAGAAATTTGGCTGTCAAGGGGTCAAAGTTCAACGATTTGACCTATGAAAACTCTACCGCCATTTTTGCGTCTAAACACTTGTATTCTTAGATGCAGATTACTTGGACATGGATCAAACTTTTTAATTTGATTTAAGCACAAAATAATAAATGTTAAGGGGACAAAATTAGGGTCAAAGTTAAAAAAAAAAAAATTGAACTCTGCAGTCTCTACCAAATTAATCAGTTAATTTTTGGTCTAAACATTTGAAATTTTACATAAAGTATATTCAGACATAGGGCAAGCTTTTTAATCAGTTTTTGGCCAAAAATTTGGCCAAAAATTTGGCTTCGAAGGGGTCAAAGTTCAAAGATTTAACCTTTGCGGTTTCTAGCAAACTATTCAGCCAATTTCGGGTCTAAACATTTTAAATTTTACATAAAGGGTATTCAGATATACAGCAAGCTTTTTAATTAGTTTTGGGGTGAAAATTTGGCTACCAAGAAGTCAAAGTTGAAAGAGTTGACCTTTGCAAACTCTACCAAACTCCTCCGCCAATTTTGGGTCTAATCACTTGAAATTTTAGATGAAGGTTACCTGGACATGAGTCAAAATTTTTAATATATATATATATATATATATATATATATATATATATATATATATATATATATATATATATTACATATGCACATAAAGTTATGAACAGTACATAGGGCCCAAGCAAAGCCGGACTGAACAGCTAGTATAAAATAAAATAAAAGTACAAAAATAAACAATAATAATAATAATAATAATAATAATAATAAATATATAATGGTAAAGAGAATAGTAAAAGTAATATTGCTAGTAATAATAGTAATAATAGTTAAGATGATGAAAAAAAAAAGATTGTAAAAATACAATAATAGAAATAAAGAATAATATCAAAAAATAAACATGATAATAATAATAATAGTAATAATAATAATAATAATAATAATAATAGGGTCCTTTAGAATAAATAAATGTAAAATGTATATAAAAAAAAGAGTATAGCAAAACTTATTTGATAAACAGTAGAAAAATGGAGAGAAATAGGAAAGGATTAGAGGAGACAAGGATAATATTGGGAAAAATATATATAAGGCAACAATTGAGAGATGGGGAGGAGGCAGCAGAAAAATAAGGGGAAGAGATGAGTAATAGGAAGAAAGCAATAAAGAGAGGAAAGAAAAGAAAAAGATATATAAAAAAATTTTTTACATATGAAAATTAAGTGTAGGATGCCCGAGGGATAAAGGAAGTATATGAAAATTAAGTGTAGGATGCCCGAGGGATAAAGGAAGTATATGAACATTAACTGTAGGATGCCCGAGGGATAAAGGAAGTATATGAAAATTAAGTGTAGGATGCCCGAGGGATAAAGGAAGTATATGAAAATTAAGTGTAGGATGCCCGAGGGATAAAGGAAGTATATGAAAATTAACTGTAGGATGCCCGAGGAATAAAGGAAGTTGTAAAAAGATCCATATCAACACGAGTGCACATAGAAAAATAATCACCGGTAGTAGGATCTTGTTGTAGCAGAAGTCTAAGCATAAATGGTGAAAAGTCCAAATTCTGTAATCCGTTTATAATTAGTTAGACATATAAATATGCATATATAGTAAATCTGAAGCGATCTAATTCAGAAGGTGATGAAATGGTGATGAAAAATTCAATTTTTTGCATATAAAGTTGATGAAATAGTAGAATGAGCATCGCTTCACTTGCTAAGAAATAGTAAGGCTTGAAAGTGGGGTATCTGAATGTAATACAGAGTGGAACGATAAAATTGTCGCCTAGAAAAGACAACCTGATTCCATTTTCGTTTGATAAAAACTGGTTTTCTTTTTTTGTTGCAGACCATCTACTAGCTGACCAGTTGTGTATAAATCCTAAGAGCGATAGGAGCCTTCTATCATGTTTGAAAATGACACAATGTTCAACAAGTGAGATCGGAGATACACCGCTGTACAACTCCTGCTCTCTACTGATCCATGTTATGACAACAGGACCATTGCCAGCACCCTCAAAGGGCAAATCTGGACGTTTCAATGCTTAGGGCATAACTCAATGCATCGGACGACCCACAGTTATGGTCTTTCGTGTGATTTCAAGTGAAGGTCACATCATGCCACCTCACATTTTTGAAGTCAGCTTGAAAGTCAACACCAAAGTGTACCTGGATGTGCTGAAGAGTGTGGTAATCCCCTGGTGCAATCAGGTGGCTTCTAGCAGACCCTTTTCTCACTGGTCCTCCTCCCATGACCTGAACCTGCTGGAATACTTCATTTGCTCATACGTTAAGAACATCACAAACATGACCTCCCACAACACCAAAGCTAACCTGACCTCCACCATTTGCCAAGCTCCCATCGGCGCTTATGGAAAAGGTATGCTCCCAGTTCTGAACCTGTATCAAGGTGGTGATTGAGGCTGAAGGCAGCTACATTGAATAGATATCACCTCTACTAAATAATCAAATTACCTGAATTGATATTTTCAATAAAAGTTTTTAAATAAAACTGTAGTGTTATTTTCTTAAGGACAACAAATTTATGGTTCCACCTTGTATATCCTGTCCAATTTTCAAAGGCATCCAAACCATCAACACGAGTACATCTAATAGGCAATGGCAAAATGTCCAAATGCTGGATTAGCTTTCGGGAAAAAGTCGATGCAATATTTCTCGTTAGAAGTCAAGTCAAGAGTACACAGGATGGATGCAACAAAGAAGATGAAAATGCCATGTAAAACTCAAAGTCACATTTTGGCTGGTTCATCTGCTACCAGTCTCTCACTCCTGGGCACGGCTCAAAAGAGCATCACCAACCTAATAGACACTAAACTGTCAGCCATGCTTCAGCCTCTCTTCTATCAACAAAATGTTGCATCCTTCTGTTTTACAAGTATTTTAATGTATGGATGCTCCGACGAACTACAAGCCCTTGTATTCTGTCGATGTAAATACTCCCGACAAACAGCAAAATCCCACCCCTATAGATAAGCGATCCCCAGATGCCAGAAAGCCTACTACTCTAACAGTTTCTTTCCCAGAACTGCTAGACTTTGAAATTCCCTTCTAGGTTCCTGCTTCCCCGACTGTATTGGCATGCAGAAGTACAAGTGTAATATGAATAGATATCTTGTTGCCCTACAAATTATGCCCCAGATAGTCGCCCTCTACATCGAAGTGGCACTGTGCCTTGTTTGGGGTGAAAATGCAAAAAGGAAAAAAAAGTGATATGAAGTGAGTCTGTAAATTTCATCATTTGTTATATACATGTTGATTGTCCTCACTTGTTTAAAGTTCCTATTTGGCGTTTAATCTCTGATGAAGAGATTTGATGCCAATAAACATATGTATTGTCTAAGAAATGATTGTATACTGATTAGTTGTTGATGTTGACTTCTTGGAGTCTACATAAATGATTTTTCTATAAATCATATTGCCTCATACCTTTTCTATACAATTCTAGAAGATTCATTTCTTCTAGCATTGAGCTGACTTCATATATTTTTTTTTACAAAGGAATCACCACTTATCAAGGCTAGAGACCACTCGAGGATAAGGGTTAAAGAGTGTACGGTAGTCAAAAGGACAATATCATAGTAATCATTAGAAGTGTAAATTTGGTAAATTGGATTACTTAAGGGGAATGGCTAATCAAGAACTTGTTTACATTGGACTTGAAGACGCCCATATTGTAGTCAGCTGGAAAGCAGGCAAACAGAAGAGAGTTCCATGGGTGTGCAGTTCTTAGAAAGAAGCTTTGTTCATGGAATCTATGTTTAGGTTTAGGCACAGATAAAGAGTGGGGGAAATTATTGATAGTTTTTTCAGCCAAACAAGTGTTTCTCGTGAATGTTTGGCCAGGGGGGATCATAGATTGGAACTCAGATGGGCACTTGCCATGAAAATAATGATAAAACATAGATGAGCTCACAACGTTTCTTCTGTGAGAAAGAGGTTGCAGGGAAGAGAAAAGGGCATCTCCCACTAGGCTATGAAGTCTATTCTGAACTTTGTCAAGGCAGGATAAAGTCTTCCTAGCAGCTCCTTCCCAGATGTGACAGCAAGACGTACCTGGCTCTTATATAGATAGACAATTGCATCAGCAGGTAGATATCTACTGGATCGATAGAAGGGTCCCATCATTTTTCCACTGACCTTGGCAACGGATTTGATGTACATATTTCATTTTAGATCAGGAGTAAAGGTCAAGCCCAGAAGCTTGTCAAAACATGGAACCTCTCCAAGACGAGAGGCATTCATTTCAATTGATGCCAGATGGGAGATCAGAACGCTGATGATGCAAAGATATAAGCTTGGTTTTAGATGCATTAAAAGTAACCAGCCACTTTTTTCCCTATTGTACCACATGCTCAAGATTAGAGGAGAGAGAATCAGAGAGAACTTGGTCATTTACAGCCTTTGATGTGCTGCCATAGATGGTAGTGTCGTCAGCAAAAATGTCCACGAATGATCTAAGGAAGTGATTTGGAAGATCATTAATATAGATCAGGAAGAGAGTTGGAGCCTTGGTCACTATACCTATGCTTACCCTTACAAATTAAAGGTGAACTGGCTATTTATTAAAATTGTTCTCCTCCAATTGTTCCAGACTTTTATGCAGTAATAAATGCTCATCTCTAGTGATAAGTAGTAAAATTGCATAAAAATAAGAATCAGTTTAAGGCACACTCTTCTGTAGAAATGTGAACAATTCAGTTCGAAGTTACACTCTTCTGGAGATTAAAGGTTCAATCCTCAACACGGCTGATACTATAAAATACAATTGCGAATTACTTAAGACTTCTACTCAATCATGGCTTACGGAATGAGAGCATGTTACCTCATAGATTGAATAAAGGATCCTGGTCAAAATTCCATACTTATTCCTGAGTTCAACAGAAACATTCCTGAGTTTGACGAGATACACCTGAAGAAGGTTGGAGGATACATCGACCAAAACATTGTGAAAACAACACTCAAAATAAGTGTTGTCTGAATGATTCAAATAACACAAAACTTAAAAAAAATTATTTTCAATTTTTAATGGCTGTTTACTCATTGGAGCCATACAATCAAACAACATTTTAATATTCTAGAATATAAGAAAAAAGAAATCACATTTATATAATTTATCAAAGAACAAGTCACATTTCTGTGATAAACATATTGGTGGCTCAAATTGATTCTTTACAGGTCAACGCTAACATTTGACCCAACGCTAACATTTGACCCAACGCTAACATTTGTATGACAAAATATGACATTCTTTGGCAAATTGTGTAATTTTTTTTCTTGCATTCCTAAAAATTTATTTTATCAATATTTACTACTAATTACTTTGGCTCACATCTGAAAATATAAGTATTTTTAATTAAATTATTAACATTCTAAACATTTATTTAACAATTTAAGGGGAAAATGTGCAAGGCACATAAAAATTTTATTCTCTATATGTTAGATGTGAAAGAAAGGAAGAGAAAAAAAATGTTTATTAAAAGAAAAAGGTGAAAAATAAATGTCCGCAATCCGAATGAAATCACCAATTTTTCAGTAAACATGTCAATTAATGATTATAAATAGAATTTTTAATTTCAAGTGTTTCGTTTATTGTTTTATGAAGTCTCTCCAGACGAGGCATAAAACCAATTTTTATGTTTTTTTTGCAAGGAAGTCACCACTTATCAAGGCCCGGAGGCCACTCGGGGATAAGGGTTATTGCGTGTACAGTAATCAATGGGATAATATCGCAGTAATCGCTAGTAATGAAGATTTGATACACTGTCTTACTTAAGGGGGCGGTTCAACAGGAACTTGTTTATGTTGGACTTGAAAACATCCAAGTTGTAGTCAGATGGGAAACAGGCAAACAGAACAGAGTTCCACAGGTGTGCACTTCTAAGAAAATAGCTTTGTTCATGGAATCTACATTTTGATTTAGGCACAGATAAAGAGTGGGGAAAATTACTGACAGTGGTTTCAGCTAGATGGGTGTTTTTCATGAAAGATTAGCGAGGGGGGGACCAGAGATTTGAGATCAGACCGATTGATATAATAAGCTAAAAAGAAAGAATGATGGTTAATGGGAAAGAGCAGAAGAGAAAGACAGCAAAAAGAAATTCCCACAAGTTTGTGGTTCTTATAAAATACAAGGGGTGTGCAATAAGTAATGCCCCTGACCCACTTCCAGTTGGCTGATCTAGCTGAAATTTTGCATGGGCAATGATTTATATTTCTACGGGTTATGTGGCAAATTACAGTGCTGAACTAATTGTGGTTTCTGTTTTACAGGTGTTTGAACTGAGTCAGGTGTGAAATGGAGCCTGTTGAATGTCGAGCAGTGATCCAGTTTTTGTATTTGAAAGGACGCACACCACAGGAGACTTGATGAAATGAAAGAAACTTACGGTTATAATGCCCCATCATATGACCTTGTAAAACACTGGCATCCTGAATTCAAACATTGCCGAAAGTCTGTGGAAACAGCTCCCAGATCTGGTCACCCCCCCCCCTTCTGTCATTGATGAAGCATCTGTCCGTCAAGTTGAGGCTGCCATTTTGGAAGATCGGCGCATTACTATTCGCCAAATAGCCCAAGATGTCAAGATTAGTACAGGGTCTGTGGAAACTATCATTCATGACCATTTTCATATGCATAAGGTCTCTGCCAGATGGATTTCCAGGTTACTCACACCATTTCAGAAGCGAGAACGCGTTGAGTGCTCGAGGATGAATTTGGAGATGTGCCAAGAAGATGAGTCAAAGTTTTTCAAAAGACTGATTACACAGGATGAAACCTGGGTCTATCACTATGATCCAGAGACCAAAGCCCAGTCAATGCAGTGGAAGCACTTGGACTCACTACCTCCAAAGAAGGCAAGGATGCAGCCCTCCGCTGGCAAGGTCATGCTCACAGTCTTCTGGGACCAGCACGGAGTAGTGATGACAAATTTCCTGGCAAAGGGTACCACAATTACAGGAGCCTATTATGCTTCACTTTTGAGGAAATTAAGGGAAGCTATCAAAATCCAGAGGCGGGGCAAGATCAGCAAAGGTACCCTCCTCCTGCAGGACAACGCTCCGGTCCACAACTCACATGTCGCCAGATCAGAAACACGGGCGTGTGGTTATGAAATCCTACCCCATCCTCCCTACTCTCCTGACCTTGCACCCTCCCTTTCACTTCTTTCCAGCCATGAAGTTGTTTTTGAAAGGAAAGCGTTTCCCAGATGATGCAGCCTTGATTTATGAAGTCACATCGTGGTTGGAGGACCAACCTAGGATGTTCTTCAAAAACGGTCTCCAGAGCTGCATCAAACAATGGGAGAAATGCATAACTCTGGGTGGGTTCTATGTAGAGAAAGACTAATAACTGTGCCAAGTCTCGTTGCTCTACTGCTTTGGAAAGTGGGTCAGGGGCATTACTTATTGCACGCCACTCATAGAAAGATGTATTATAATATGGTACCTGAATAATGAATGTATGAAGACCAATAGACTAATGAGCTGGAACAAAGGAAGCAGGTAATCAGACAATGTTGAAGAACACATGCCATGATAGTACTTATAGAAGAGACTGGGGCTAACAACATCATGTCCATGAGAGAGATTGTTGGTTGTTTTCTTGGTTGTTTTTGTTTTATGGCATATCAACTCTTTTCAGGTTATCCAATGCTGAATCCAAAGATTTTGAAGAAAAAATTTTTAATAGAACATCTTTGTTGTTTTCAAGTCGGATTCTATTTAATCCATAGTTGGGACCCTAACAGGTACTACCATTCCGGGTCAGAGTAGACCTGGGAGCAATGGCAATTTAAGGGTGGTTCCACACTCCCCAAAGCCCGCAAACTGGGGCCTTGCCACTGGATATAGTTTAAGGTCATATCCGAGACCAGAGAGAGATTGTAGAGAAGAACAAAGAGTGGACCATGTCACTATGACTTTATCAAGTGATGAAACCCAAACTGATTATTTAAAGTTTTTAAGAGGTCAAAAGAAATTAGAAGGCTGAAAACGCACACATAGCTGCTGCCATAGCTGAAGACAAGATACTATGTTATCAGAATATTGTGTTATTTAATAGCGTTTTTGTTTTGTTTTCTTTGTTAGCAAGTATTTTCAGAATAATGTTGTTTAGTTTTAAGACCACATTAAATTTCATGGAATCTTAGGAAGATCTCCATCATGTCCATTAATTATATCAATTCAGTGAACCAAGTGCAAGAGAGATTCAAACAATTGCCCTTAAAAGGACAATTAGAATTTTAAAAAGATCTCTCGGTTTCAATGTATGAATTAGTGAGTTAATGTCTGGCATCTGGTAGGATGCTTCATCCCCAGCCTGAACAAATTGATAAGAAAATTGAAAAAAAAAAAGTGATTCATGCATTCACTTTTTGCAGACTGTTATCCTCATCTTCATAGTTGTTGTTGTTGTTGTTGTTGTTGTTGTTGTTGTTTCGCCACGTTTCAGCCAACTCATCCTCTGGCCTTCCTCAGGTGGTTAATTGTGACAGGATAGGAATGCTAAGTCTTGTAATAGTATCTTTAACCACCTAAAGCAGTGCAGAGGATAAATTGGCCAAAACAACAACAACTATGGAGATTAGCATAACAGTCTGTAAAAAGTGAATGCACAACTTATAAAGCATCATCTCAAAGGATTCAAAAAATAAAAATAATATATATATATATATATATATATATATATATATATAGTTTTCAATGAGTTCTAAATCTATGTTAACTGAACCTAAACAACACAGGGAAATTCGTTGATATTTACTAATTACTTATCTTGCGACATACTCAGCTAAATCAATATAATTACAGAGAAAGAAAAACAATATTTCTTTATCTGTTTTAAGTATGTTTTGTGGCAGTAAATCTATATCTATATATATAAAAGGCAAAATGTGTGTGTGCGTGTGTGTGTGTGTGTATGTATGTTCGCTTTTTGTGTATGGCTGCAAAAGGCTTTTTTCCGGGGCCTGCTCGCTCGGCTCCCTCATTCTTAAAACTTTTTATATTACGTTCAAATGATAATATCTATGACTTAAGAACGGGGGTCGCCTTTCTATTTAATTTGCCCGACTTTTATCAGCTCGCCGCGTCTTTGAAAAGCGAAAAGCGGGGGAAACAGTAACTGGCTTGCCGCGCAAAACTAGGTCAAACATCACGCCACTTCCTCGCACCTGTATATTTCAGTTTATAACCCTTAACTTAACACATCAATTCCTCTCCCCTCGTGAGCAAGATGGTTAGGTGGCTTTTTTTCCCTTTCATTTCCACCTCCGCGTCAAGGCTTTGGGGTTCAATCCTACCTTCCTACTAAAACCTTTTTTTTTTTCTTTTACATTTCCAAATACCCGGCCAAGGTTTTTTTTAACACACACACCTCCAAACACCCGGACAACGCCAGGTACCCCCTGCTAGTTTAATATATAAAAGTCAAAATATGTGTGTGCGTGTGTGTGTGTGTGTGTTTGTATGTCTCACAAAAACTTCCGACAGATGCATCAGAACGTGACAAAATCAGTATCATTTTAAAGCTTGGTTTTCAAACGACAAATATCGAAAAATTAATTCCTTCACCCTCAACTCGGCTGTTTTCCACAAGGAGGTTTTTTTTTTCGTTGAGATTTTCGCAAGTCAGCATCTCTTTTCGATTGACTACCCTTAATTTCAACGCTCGTGACTTCCAGTTTCGAGATCGATGCATCAGCTAAGATGTAAGATTTTTTTTCACCTTCTTTTCCTACATTGTGTTATGGGTTCGAGCCTACCTGCCTGCTTTAAAACAAAATTGTTTTACACTTCTCTCCACCCGTGCTGCCCACAGTTGTTTTGATCCCTTCCCACTCAGCACATTTTTTCCTGGATTCCTTACTACACTATCTCTACACATCCGGGCAACGCTGGGTAGCCCGCTAGTCTTTTAATATAAAAATGGCAAAATGTGTGTATGTGTGTTCGTGTGTGCGTTTGTATGTCTTGCAAGAACTTTTGACAGACGAAACGTCGGAATGTGATGAAATCAGTATCGTTCTGAAGCTCGTTCTTTCGGATAATAAATATAAAAAATTAATTCCTTCACCCTCCTCTAGGCAGTTTTCTACAAGAAGGCTTTTGTCAACATTTTCACAAGTCATCATCTCCTTTCGATCGACTAGCCTTAATTTCAATGCTCGCAACTTCTGGTTTCGCCATGGTCGCATCAGCTAAGACATTACGTTTTTTTTTACACCTTTTTTCCTCCTTCACGTTATGGGTTCGAGCCTGCCTTCTACCACTTTTTTTTTTACACCTCTCTCCACCTGGGTTGCCTACTGTTGTTTTAATTGCTCCACCACTCGCTACTACCACATTTTTTTTTCAAGGTTCCTTACTACACCATCTCTACTCACCTGGGCAACGCCGGGTATCCCTGCTAGTGTATTATAAAATAAAGCACAAAATAGTACATAGTGTTTAAGTTTTTGTTTTAAACAAAAAAATGCTTGGTTCGTTTTGTTATGTTTATTCTAAGAAGGTTCTCAAGAAGATTTGATTTTGTAATATTTATTATTATTATTTTCTTTCATTGAAAACAAAAGAAATCGTTGTTTCTTTATTTTTAGTTTGATCACTACCTATCACTAACTAAAAAAAAAAAAAACCCTAACATACGGTGTAATATGAAAAATTATGCTAATTAGATTTTCTTTTTCATTTTTACTTTTATTCACTCCAATAAGGCATATTTCTACTGAGACAAGATTTAGAGACCATATCTAGAGGGGCATCCTTAGTAGGGAATTGTGCAACAAGATGCTTGTTTACATTACATTTAAATTTCTGTATGCTGATAGAGACGGGGAAACAAAGCAGGGAAACAGTTCCAGAGTTTAGTAATTTGCAAAAAAAAAAAAAAAAAAGAAGCGATTAAGAGTAGAAAACCTTACAGCACTTCATAAGACCGCCAGAATAAAGGAGTGACTATGTGAACACCTCCCTTTTTCAAAAAGAAAAAAAAAATTAATCAAAGTTCCATACCAATAACGAGCTTTATGTACTCTGGACATGCCAACAATATGGGTTGCTGATGATTATATAGTGAGAAAGGGAGTGATAAATGAATAAATAATTAAACATTTTTCTACTCGAACGTACCTGTCTGTCTATTTGTTTGTTTTTCTTTCCTTTCCTTTTGCTGTTTCGGTCATTCCACATTGCTCTCAACTTTTCAAACTTTCACATATTCCTTTACCAGCAATGCTTCAAGCAAACTACCATTTACTTTTATATATATATATATATATCAGAAAAATTGAAACTTTTGGGGGGGTATCGGAATTGGAAAAATTATAGCCTAATTTCCTTTTGTTGTTCCGGATTTTCCACATTGCTCTCGACTTTTCAAACTCTCTCTCTCTCCCTCTCCCTCTCTCTCTCTCTCTCACACACACACACACACACACACACACACACACTTGTGTATTTTTCTTATTTACATAGATTTAAATATGTTACACTCATTACATATATTTCTCCCAAAATAACCAATCCTATCGTCATGTACCATTTTTGGCTATTTTCTTTGCCCTTGAAAAAGCTCATGAAATAGACGGCAAAACATTTAATAATTAGGTCTTCCATTTCCATTTTTAATTCACATATTTTCACAAAGTGTCATGTGTCGCCATAAAAAAAAACAATAAAAAACTAATTAATTATACCTGTGAGTGGTCACAATTAGAAGGAAGTATTTTTGTTAAGGTGTTAAAAGGCATATTTTCTCAGACACAATCACAATCATACAAATACTATGTTAAAATTGCAACAGAAAAATATTTATGCTTTGTTTTAGTAAGTAAAATACAATATATCTCGGCTAATGTGTCTGTGCGACTTTGTTTTCTCCAGAATCCTTGGTACTTATGTAAAATCGACATATTTGTATGCCCATGGGAATAATCAACATGCCAAGAAAATAGAACATCTCCTGCGGCAACATGTTGCAAAAGATTGTGGTCTGCGTTATAGTAGAACAAAATAAAAGCCAGACGCTTGAATACACATTTTCTATTATTATTCAAACTACTGTTCTCATTTTTAATACTATTCTTGTAATGTTTTGGCTGATGTAATCTCCAACCTTCTTCAGGTCTATCTTGCCTTAATCAGGAATATGTACAGAAGTAGCAGACCACCCGGTGTTGCCTGGTCAAAAAATTTGTTTAAATATATTTTAATTTTGTGCCAATTTCGTATTTATCATTATAGAGCTAATTATCTATTGATTATTATATTGTACCTAATATATACTAGTGGCCACCTGGCATTGCCCGGTCATAAAATATGCTTGAATATAATATATTAGTCCATGCAGATTTTGTATTTATTATTATAAACCCAATACTCTATTGATTATTATATTGTACCCAAGTGATTTCAAAAGTAAAAAAATATGACTTGGCTGCCATCAGTTAGAATTGAAATAAAAAAATATATAGCTTTCCAGTCTTATTCATTACCATCGATATGCATATAAAAAACTTTAAAAAAATAACGTTGTTAAAATATAAATGTATATTTGCACATGCGTAAAAGTAACACGCTTAGTTTACTTATGCCTGCCAAGTTCCAAGTTTTTTACCAACTATTTTTACCAGCTAAAATCCAAATCGAATTTGTTCCACAGGTCCAAATCCCCTATATATCAAGTTTTAAGTCTGTAGACCAAAAACTGATAGAGTAGTTTGATAGAGACCGTTCCTCACACAGACAAGGTCACTTTTAAATCTATAGATCAATTATAATAAAGTCTGTTTGTTTACAATTTAATATACACAAAACGTACAATTATAATAAAGTCTGTTTGTTTACAATTTAATATACACAAAACGTACAATTATAATAAAGTCTGTTTGTTTACAATTTAATATACACAAAACGTACAATTATAATAAAGTCTGTTTGTTTACAATTTAATATACACAAAACATACAATTATAATAAAGTCTGTTTGTTTACAATTTAATATACACAAAACGTACAATTATAATAAAGTCTGTTTGTTTACAATTTAATATACACAAAACATACAATTATAATAAAGTCTGTTTGTTTACAATTTAATATACACAAAACGTACAATTATAATAAAGTCTGTTTGTTTACAATTTAATATACACAAAACATACAATTATAATAAAGTCTGTTTGTTTACAATTTAATATACACAAAACGTACAATTATAATAAAGTCTGTTTGTTTACAATTTAATATACACAAAACATACAATTATAATAAAGTCTGTTTGTTTACAATTTAATATACACAAAACGTACAATTATAATAAAGTCTGTTTGTTTACAATTTAATATACACAAAACATACAATTATAATAAAGTCTGTTTGTTTACAATTTAATATACACAAAACGTACAATTATAATAAAGTCTGTTTGTTTACAATTTAATATACACAAAACGTACAATTATAATAAAGTCTGTTTGTTTACAATTTAATATACACAAAACGTACAATTATAATAAAGTCTGTTTGTTTACAATTTAATATACACAAAACATACAATTATAATAAAGTCTGTTTGTTTACAATTTAATATACACAAAACGTACAATTATAATAAAGTCTGTTTGTTTACAATTTAATATACACAAAACATACAATTATAATAAAGTCTGTTTGTTTACAATTTAATATACACAAAACATACAATTATAATAAAGTCTGTTTGTTTACAATTTAATATACACAAAACATACAATTATAATAAAGTCTGTTTGTTTACAATTTAATATACACAAAACGTACAATTATAATAAAGTCTGTTTGTTTACAATTTAATATACACAAAACGTACAATTATAATAAAGTCTGTTTGTTTACAATTTAATATACACAAAACGTACAATTATAATAAAGTCTGTTTGTTTACAATTTAATATACACAAAACGTACACTGTTTCACAAATTAATTCCCATACACTTTTATTCCAGTATAATTTCTATATATAATATGTCTTTTAAAAAAATCTACATTCCATGAGTAACCTCATTTGCATATTACATTAAAGAAAATCTATTTTAATAATTAGCTTCATGTTATTAATTGTTTGTTGTAATAGAATAATTTTATTTGTTCTATTTAGAAATATTATTTTTTTAATGGAGAGTAGATGATGCATTGTAGATGTGTTATCGGCAGCTCCCGTAACTCTCGCTTCTCCTAATTTGTCCCTCAGTCCTCATTTACAATGAGTGATTTTTTCTGACAAAGGGAGAAGAAAAAGGCTGTATTCTAGGTCGGCAGTACTTCGTGAACAGTAGCCTGAGATGTCGGAAATTTTCTGTTTCTATGTCTATCTTCGTGGCCATGTCACTAGTAAAGGTGCTGGAAGTAAGCATTTTATCTGGGTTGATGTTAACCGCCTGATAGTCAGGGACCCGAACCTTGGATTAACCACTAAGGAGGCTGTCCTATCAGCAGGTACAAAGTACTAGGTATGCTGTACTACCATTTGGTGAATGGATTTTGGACCATGCAGTAGCTTCTGGTGGGGCTTCTCAATGCCATATTAGCGGATAATTGTTATGGCTTTACCTTATCATGTGCTACAAAAAAAAAATTTCTTTGTTTCTTTTTCTCTCTTATTTTCCCTCTCTTCCCTGCTCTAACCAAGTCTGTCGACCTGTTCCACAAATCCCAAAACTCCATCATGAAAAGTTTCCAGAAAAAATACATGATTAAACTCAGAACTCCAACTTCCAACGTGGACCCCACTATTATGTCTCCTCTTCCAATATCAGGGATCTACATTCCAATCTTCCAGAGATTGAAGCCCAATTACAGGAGACTAAACCAAATCTATTATTCCTTAGTTTAGTGAAACTGGCATTAGTCCAACTATTTCTCTAGATGAGTATGTAATTAAAGGATACTCTAACATCCAAATCTGACTCCCAAGATCGCTAAAAGCCAAGTACGTCCAAGGATGGAATACTGTTGCCATATCTGGGCAGGAGCTGCTAAAAACAGCCTATCCTGCTTTGACAGAGTACAAAATAGACTTCGTGGCTTAGTGGGAGATGCCCTTTTCTCTACCTTGCAACCTCTCTCCCACAGAAGAGACGTTGCGAGCCTATCCTTGTTTTATCGTTATTTCCATTGCAGGTGCTCATCTGAACTCCAATCTCTGGTCCCCCCTCGCCAATCTTTCACGAAAAACACCCGTCTAGCTGAATCCACTGTGAAAAATTTCCCCCACTCTATATCTGTGCCTAAATCAAAACGCGGATTCCATGAACAAAGCTTCTTTCTTAGAACTGCACGCCTGTGGAACTCTGTTCCGTCTGCCTCCTTCCCACCGGACTACAACTTGGATGTCTTCAAGTCCAACATTAACAAATTCCTAATGAACCGCCCCCTTAAGTAAACACTTCATCAAATCTCCACACTAATACTTGCAATATACTTGCAATAACCCTTATCCCTGAATGGCTTCCGGGCCTTGATAAGTGGTGATCACTGTGTAAAAAAAAAAAATGGGCATGGAATATGTGTCTATATTAAAGATGGTTTGCCATGTGATAGCGTCATCTCGACAGAGAAGACCCTAATTTACCCTATATGTACTTCTGGATTGCACTTGCTCACACCACTGCATTTATATTTGTCATATATCGCCCCCACAACAGCAGAGTTACTATCTTTAAGAACATATCTGAGAAAATTGACTACATCCTGTCTGCTCATCCTTCAGCTAATATTCACGTCTGTGGAGACTTCAATGTCCACAATGTAGAATGGTTAACCCACTCAAACAAGACAGATGATGAGGGGAGGTTCTGCCACAATTTCTCCATTATTTATGACCTCACTCAGATTGTTCATGAACCCACTCGTGTGTCCGACACTGACGGTCAGTATGCAAGTCTCTTAAACCTTTTTTCACAACCTGCCCTGAGCTAGGTTGTCTACTGGAATCTTCCAACCATTCAGTTGTATCAGTTAAGATAAAAACGACTTTCCATCATACAGTATATTGATACTCTATGGCTGACTGGAATAGCTTCTATACATTTATATCAGATCTACCTCTGCATTTAAAAAGAATGTGTCCTCTATAGTATCAGACCTAACGCAATGGTTAATTATAGGTATAGACTGAGCCATACCCTCAAAAAAAATTCCAGCAAAAACCTAACAGCCAGCTGTGATTCTCTCAAGAATGTGCTGTTGCCATTAAGCACAGAAATCACTTTTTCCATCGCTTCCAACATAATACATGTACTGAGACTTAAACCGCTTTCAGGACTGCCAGTAACCAATGTAAAAGAGTAATAAAGAACACAAGAGAGTTATATGCTCAGTCCATTAAGTCCAAAGCAGTTGAACAGCGGGTTGCTTCCGACCCGTTTTGGCAAATAGCAAACAGGGTCCTGAACAGAAGCGTTTGCTCTATCCCAACCATCATCAGGTAATCTTGTTAGCATCAGATAAAGCCAAACTCTTCGCAAAGAACTTTGCAGCTAATTCTACCCTATGCAACCAAGGCCGTCAACCCTCTGTATTTCCTCCTGTATCAGAAAACATGCTATGCAACATACAAATATTTGTGTGTAATATTGCCAAGCTAATCAAAAACCTTGATTCCAGTAAAACAATTGGTACTGACGGCATTCCAATTATAGTGTTGAAAAAGCTTTAACCAGAACTAGTTTCCATACTTACAAAGCTGTTTAAGCATTGTTTTAAGGAGAATTGCTTCCCAAGATCCTGGAAAACCTCATCATTATGCCCTGTATTTAAGAATTGAGAAGAGAAGAAGGGCCAGAAATTACACAAAATGTAAATATAGAAAAAAAATGGCTTAATGACATTTTGATATGAAATGAGAATGAAGGAATAGGATAATATGGTAAATAGTAATTAAAAGTAGGTACAACATGAAAGGGTAAATCAGAAGGGTAGTATGTAGGTAAAAAAATATTTATGTATACAGGCCTCTATGAAATAATGAAGAACATTATAGAAGAGCAATAATAATACTTTACTTACATATATACTATCTTTCCAATTATTGAAATGTCCATCCCAGGTAAAATTAATTCTGAGAAAAAAAACTTTGCACTATTTTTATTTTACAAAGATTAAAATCAAAATATAAAGATAAAACACATTGTGTCTGCTTTTATTCTAATTTTGATCAAAATCCTTTATATGCTTTTGATTCTAGAGAGTATCTTAAGTTTAAGGCATCTTAAGAAGAAACTGCGATTTAAGGAGCCTTTCTTAATTAGTGTGCAATAACTATGGACCAAATTCAATGCAAATCTGCAATCTTGAATTCTCAAATGGAAGGTTGTGTTCATCTTATGTTTCCTAAAGTCCTAAAAAAAACTCAAATGAAACTGAAATTTGAGGAATCTAAAATTAAAATTTCCCCAAATCAGGTATTTAAATGTTCATTAAGGTCTTCTACCCTCTTTGCATAAAACTAAATATAGCACACTTTAAGAATTTTTAATCCTAACAACTTGATTCCAAAATTCATAATGATCGGTTAAATTAGTTTAGGAGTGGATTTTTTGCATACAAATATATAAACACATACATATGCCTAACTGTATATATAACTTTATGTAAATAGATATAATTAAATTTCATAAAAGAGGCAAAGAGAGATATAATTAAATTTTCATAAAAGAGGCAAAGAGAGAAGAAGAAAGAAACACTTTCAAGTCATACAAGTTATAAATAACTTTCTCTTTCTATCCGATCTGAATAGAAATAACCTCTCTTTCTTCCTCTACCCTTCCTTCTCTGCTAAGAAATCTTCATTTCAATCCAAGCAGTGAGAAACTCAGGAATTTTCCATCTTATCATTTTCTCAAGACTTTATCATCAAATTCATCCACTCTCCAAAGTGTGCTCCGCCATTTCTTCTGTTAAAACCATAAAAATTGTTCCTCGCAAAATTTGGGCCAGTAATCAGGCATTTGCACTTGACTTATTATTTAATTTTATCAAAAAATGATAACTTTTTTAAAATTAATAACCTCTTTAGATAAAATTATTTATGATATACATCTTGTTTTTTTTTTTTTTTTAACATTCCAAACATTTCTGAGTGAAAGGAACTGATTTGAAAATTAGAAAATTGAATCGTCGGAATGTTACATTCAAAACTTAGTTTCCAAGTTAATCTTAATTGTTTTATATATATATATATATATATATATATATATATATATATATATATATATATACACACACACACACACACACACACACACATTTGGAGCTATAGCTTACTGGTAGAACATTCGGCTACAGATCAGATGACCCCCGTTCAAGCCCGGGTGTACCTCACAATTTCCACGCTGAGTCGTAGAAATTTCCAGATTGATTTCTTGGGGCGCATTAATTCGCTGGGTGAAATGCACACACAGTCTTTGTTAAGACATGCATCTAGGAGAAGGAAGCACTGATATAAAAACCTGCGGTCTACTGTATAATCTGTTCTGAAAAAGGTTAGCAGTAATACCAAAAAGTGTGGTTGGTCCTACACAAAGCTTTCACCACTATAAACAAATCATCAGTGTGGATTTCCGAGCAACTCAGCATTCCCGTTGTGACGGTGTAGAATAGATTAGGAGGCAATTCAGAAAGTCTCTAAATTTCGTCTGTAGAAAGCAGTGGATAGCCGCAAGCTGGATCAGAACAAGACATTGCAGGACTGTACTAAACAAACACAGACGGAGACAAATAGACTCTCCAATCTGCCCAAAGTGCAAGGAAGCCCCCCGCCTCTCCCAGGACATAGAGCATCTGATCCTTCACCGTCCAGTCACCTGATTGGAAGGAGGTTATGTGACGGCCCATCTATCTGAAGACAATTTATCAAACTAGCTAAAACATAGCGGTATAGAATTTTAACCCATACGATACTACTATTACTATTGCATCAACCATGACTGGGTAGAAGTTCTAAGCAGTTCTCAATCATATTTTGAGCGCCACCCACACTGAAGATTGAACCTTCAACCTCCAGAAGAGTGTAACTTACAATCGTATTTCACTAAGTATTTTATCCACCATGCTATAGATCCGTGCTGAAGAATGTCGGAAGTTACATCGACCGAAACGTCTTGTGAATAACACTAAAAATGGGAACAGTAATACAAATTATCCTCATGTCAAGAATTGCGAAACACTGGTTGAATGTTTAAGTAAAAATAGCAATAAATACACGTTGATAATGTAGAGGACGAGGATATATAAATCCCAATCCTGTTACAAAAGAATAATGAAACGAATGGGATTGAAGGAAACAAAAACTCAATTGATGGATAAGATAAACGTGTCGTTTATTTATTGTTGAAAGAATGAATGTTTTAGATGTAACACGTGTTCATGTCCATGCGGGTGTAACCATCGTTTGTAGAGGACTGGTATTATAGAAGGAAAAAGGAAATGTGTGTTCATCTCACTATCGTTTGTTCGCATGTGGGAAAAGAAGTGAGTAATGTAATAGAACGAGAAATGGCAGTCCATCGTGTAGACAAAGAAAAGGATAGAGGGTTGACGTCAGTTAGCAGTCAGCTACGCGAAGGTGTTCTCAGGGACCAGTAGTAGATAGAGAGAGAAAGAGTGTAAAGGTGTACATACGGTTTGTTAGCTTTTTGTCCCTACCTTTTTGAAATTAATTGTTTTGAGCGAGACGCGCGTTTTATTTGATAAAGAAAAAAACAAACTTTTCAACAAAAAAAAAAAAAGTGAACTACCACCGACAGAAATAACTACTACAAACAACGATGACAAAACCCCTCGTCAGACTTGGCAGAAAACAAACACGGAGCTGTCGACTTTCATACCGAATTTAAAGAAAAATTCGAGCTCGACAAATATTTTTCACGGTTTCCTGACATTACCCTGCAACAAACACGAGGAGCAAAATCACAAGTGGTGTGAGGTACGCACGTGCGCGCGCCTGCCGAAACGGCGGTGGTTGTTGCGCCGACTAACCACCTCGGAGGCTAGTCTGAAAAGGGCTGGAAACAGCTTGTCTCTTCCTTTTATACATGTTTCCGGTGTGTCTTTTGTGCATATGTGGATTTCCATTGAAAGCGGAAGTGATGTTGTCCATGTGTGCGTTCATGTGCGGGTGTGTGAGTACATGTGTGTACGTTAGCGTGTGTGTATATACACGTGAATGTGAGTGTATGTACGCAAACGTGAATATATGTACGTGTGTGGATGAGGGCGCGTATGTTTGTGTGCGCGTATGTATGCGACAAGTAATATACCTTGAAATGTGAATGCGTGTTTTTGTGTAAGACTTGAAAAGGCTCACGCAATAATCATCTACGTTTTTGTCACAGGCACGTCATCTTCATGATATAATTTTGAAAAAATAATGACTGTATTATGATTTTATTTCATGTTTGTATAGTATTTCTGTTTGTGACAATAAGATGAAAATAACTCAGAAACGAAAAAAACTCACAATCTAATCTCCCACCCACCACATCCTGTTGGCATGTCGACGTCCTGTATTTCCCTCTGCATCTCTAATTTAATTCTTAACATCTCGTCATGCACGAGTCATTCTTTTATTTATCTTCTTGGATTAGCCTGATCATGACAACGTGATTAATTCTTGGTTTTGTTTTGTCCTTTTCTCTTAATTCTGATTCTTGTGATATTTTTGAGTCTGAGAAAAGGAGGAGAAAAAAAAACAAAAAAAAAACGGCGTTTGCCATGAAAGTTATGACTTCAACAACGTGAAGCACGCGGATCTCTACACATTGGTCATGAAAAGAAAATCCAAACTTTAAGTTAGTCATTAAAAATTTATGAGTCTGACTCCATCATAAATAGAAAAAAATTGAATGAATGCCTAGTAGACACTATTCTCGAGTGTATTCAGTTTCTCTGTATTTTGTAATTGTTGAAAAAATTTGTTTTCATTAATTTTTCTGAGTTTGAAAAAGTAATAGCAGCAGATCTCTGTTTAACGATTTAAAATTTTTTAATCATAATATTACTCTTCGAGAAGAACGGTGAAATGTAAGACGACTAAAAGAGGCAGCACATATGCGGGATGATGAGCACCTACACTCTAAACTACCAACTAAAGTCCAATCTCTGCTCCATCGCCAAAACATGGCATCCTTGTGCCTGTATTACAAGTATTTCAATGGCAAGTGCTCTGAGGATTGTACCCCCTCGATGACAATACTGCTGACAAACCCAACAAGCAGCAAAATCCCACCCCTACATTGTAGAAATCCCTAGATGCCATAAAACCTTCTACTCAAATGAACTAGTGCACTTTGGAATTCCCTCCTGGGCGCCTGCTTCCCTGACTGTATTGACATGCAGAAATTCAAATGTAATGTGAACAGACATCTTGCTGCCCAACTCCATAAATAGTATCCCTAAATCTGGTCCTTACGAATAAGTGGCCCTATGCCTTGATTGGGTTGAAACGTCAGTAAAAAAAACCCTACTAAACAGATCTTGTATAGAATTGAACACTATATGGGAGCCATAATTATAAATGATAGATAATAGATTTATAAATAGTAATAAAATATGTAGTAATAAATAGTGATATTTACATCCAGAAACAAAAATAGGTTTAAGCCTCCTAAAATTTGTACTCGAATTGTCCGCAAGAACCCCATGTCACTGCGGATAGAGTATTTAGTAAAATTCAGTTGTAAAAAGTTACACTCCCAGAGACTGAAGGTTCAACTCTTAGTGCAGGCGAACCAAAAAATACAACTACGAATTACGTAAGATATTTGCACAAACACGAAAGGAGAGCATACTACCCTCATGGATTAAATAAAGGGTTTCGTTCGAAAGTCTGTGCAGATTTCCAAGTTCAACGTAAAGATTGCTGAATTCAACAAGATAGACCTGAAGAAGGTCAGAGGTTACATCGGGACTATTATATCATAATGACAAAAAAATATTGAATTGCAAATAAAACAAATGGTACCTACATAATTATCATGTCTCAAATAGTAACATATCCAAAAATTGCAAAAAACCATAGTGCAGAAAAACTATTATCTCTATTTCTACAATTATATAAGTCACTTTGTGTGTGTGTGCATGTGTGTGTGTAAGTTCCTTCCTTATAGCTTCCGAAACGGCTGAGCCTACCTTTTGCAAATTTCACACAAAGCTAATTTATGTGTCTGGCAGTGTTCTTAGATATGTTTTATACAGAAATTAATTCGGTAAGCATCAAGAATCGAAAAAAATCCAATCCTAAAAATAGTCTTTCTTTCTTATAGATAAAAAAGTATTCTTACAGGGGAATATTTTAGGTTGCACCAGCAAGGGAGATAATAAAATTTCAACAAATAATTTTTTCTTAAAAAAAAAACAGCTTTTGACCACAGATCGAATGATCCTGTGTTCAAGCCCGGGTGTACCTCACCATTTTATTTTATTTTTTTATTGAATTCAATTTTGGATAAAAGAAGAGGTACTATTTAAAATCCATACAAAACATTTCTTTGTTTGCATATTTTAAAACTAAACATTAATCAGAAGTGAGTTTCCAGGGCATTCATCGTCAAACTTAAATATCAGCTGACATGATATTGTAAACAAACACAGACGGAATTTGATGAACGACAGTGGAATGAGACAAAAATGGTTGGTCACATTCAATGCTGCTAAGACTAAGCTTGTTTCCTTCAATAACTACAAGAAACCTTCTCTACCACCAATAGCAATGGCCAAGAACACATTGCCTGAAAGCACTTCTTTTAAACTCCTCGGCCTAACGTTTACAGGGAATATGAACTGGAATAGATACATTGAGAGCATTGCCAAGGCTGCTGCAAGGAAGGTTGGCTCCCTCTACCATGCTAGAAAACTACTTACGCCTGACAGTATCCTATACCTCTATAAGGCAACCATTCGCCCATGTATGGAGTACTGTTGTCACATCTGGGCTGGTGCATCTGCTGCTTGTCTCTCGCTCCTGGACAGGGTTCAAAAGAGAGTCGCCAATCTGATAGGTCCTGAACTGTCATCTAGGCTTCAGCCTCTGTCTCATCGATGAGATGTTGCATCCCTCTGCCTGTTCTACAAATACTTCAATGGTGAATGCTCTGACGAACTGCAAACACTTGTACCTCCCCGACGTAACTACCCCCGACAAACCCAACAAGCTACTAAGTCTCATCCCTTTACAGTAGAGATCCCTAGGTGCAAGAAACCCTTTTACTCCAATAGTTTCTTCCCCAGAACTGTGGGTCTTTGAAACTCCCTTCCGGGATTCTGCTTTCCCAACTGCAATGATATGCAGAAGTTCAAGTGTAATGTTAACAAACATCTTTCTACTCTTCTCCCTTCATAATAACCCCGCTAATTAAGTCCCTAATAATAGCCCCCTGCTTCAAAGTGGCACTATGCCTTGTTTGGGGTGAAAATTGAAAAAAAAAAAAAAAAAAAAAAAAAATTAGGCCACCAGGCAAATAATTCCTTGTAAAAAAATATAATATTCAGTGGAAGATTGATTCCATAATAATAATGCGTATGCAATCTGCATCAATTAAAATATCATGCTTAAACATATTGTACGATTGAATAACACAGGGTGTGCAGCTAATTAATCAACAAAAAAGGTTGCAAAATAAAGTGAAATCACTATGTTACGCTTATTTAAAAAAAAAGAGATTAGTTGACAAGGGAGATAATTAAATTCTGTTGCTTATGTCACGTAATAAACATAATTTAAAATGTCAGACAAATTTTATTCCTCATCTAAATTTTATTGAAAACTGTTTGTCATTAACAATTATTTTCCTACATTATCGTTTTTCTGTAATTTTCGGATATGTTACTATTTACGACATCACAATTACATAGGTACCATTGGTTTTACTTTTTTTACAAAAGAGTCACCACTTATCAAGGCCAGAGGCCATTCGAGGATAAGGGTGAATAAGTGCACAGTGGTCAATGTCGTAGTAATTGCCTAGTAGTGGAAATTTGGTAAATTAGATTACTTAAGGGGAACGGCTCATCAAGAACTTGTTTACATTGGATGAAGACAACCAAGAAAGCAGGCAAATGGAAGAGAGTACCACAGGTGCGCAGTTCTAAGAAAGAAGCTTTGTTCATGGAATCTACGTTTAGGTTTAGACACAGATAGAGTGGGGGAAATTATTGATAGAGTTTTAAGCTAGACGAGTGTTTCTCATGTAATTTTGGCGAAGGGGGACCATAGATTGGAGCTCAGACGAGCACTTGCCATAAAAATAACGATAAAGCAGAGACAGGCTCGGATCATCTCTTCTGTGAGAAAGAGGTTGCAGGGAAGAGACAAGGGCATCCCTCACTAGGCTACGAAGTCTATTTTGAACTCTGTCAAGGCCGAATAAGGTCTTTCTAGCAGCTCCTGCCCAGATGTGGCAACAGTACTCCTTAGACATACTTGGCTCTTTACTTTAAATTCAATTTTTTTTTTTAATATTATAATATAGAAGCACCGTTACATCGATTGAAACATTGTGCAAATAACACTCAAGATGAAAGCAGTAATCTGAAGAATCCAGATAAGATGGGTTTTTTTTTCAAACTTAAGGTATCATTTATAATGTTCAAAGTACAGAGGTTTCCTTATAATGATATCTCATGTATGTCTCACCAGAAATACACTTGGGAGGGGGATGGACATATCTTACACAAGTAACTCTTTCTAAATATTTTTCTCAAATGTTTTCCTTGTAAGTAATTGAAAATTGTGGGGCAACTAAAGATTTATTTCCCTTCCAAAACAAAGCTGATTTGCATTAGTTCACAATAATTTGATGTTAACATACGTTACAGGATGGAATGATAAAATTGTCTCCATACCAAAGACGACATGACTCCATTTCCGTTTGATAAAAACCGCTTTTCATTTTTTGTTGCAGACCATCTAGTTGTGTCAATATCCCTAGAGTGATAGGAGCCTTCTATCATGTCTGAAAGTGACACAATGTTTAACAAGATCGAAGATGCGCTGCTGTACAACTTATGCTCATGTAAAGTTATGACAACAGGACCATTGCAAGCACCCTCAAAATGCAAATTTGGATGCTTAAACGCTTGAGGGCACAGCTCAACAAATCGGACGGCCACAATTATGGTCTCTGGTCTGGTTTCAAGTGAGGGCCACATCACATCTTCCAAGTCAGCTTGAAAGTCAACATCAAAGTGTACCTGGATGTGCTGAAGAGTGTAGGTGCAATCGGGTAGCTGCTGGCAAACCCTGAGTGTGGCAGCAGGACTTGGCACTGGTCTACAAGTCCAAAGACACCCAGGTTTGGCTTCAGAAGGCGTGCTACAAATTTGTACCCTTCTCTCACTAGCCTCTTCCAACCTGAACCCTCTGTTACGTTATAACATGAACGGCACCCATGTAAACGGGTGTATACGTTTCATGTTTGTTTGTCCTAAATGTGTTACTAAATGTCTATTGGTGGTTCTTCACTTTCTGAACCCGTTTTATGTTTTGTGATCGTCTAATGTTCATATGCGTGTATGTGTTGGTCATATGTGTATCTTTGACATTCTTCTCTGCTCACTGAACCTGGTCCATCCTGACTTAATCTTGTTCTTGGAGGGGGCTGGGTCCTTTTGGACAAAACACATTGACTCCAAGATGATGATTGGTTTTCATATTAGTTTTTATTTCACTTTTCAGGATGTCGCGCAGATGAAAATGGAAAGTGAGTTTCTTTGCTTGTGGTCTTAACAGTCTACATTGAGAGACATGTCACTTCTTCCCAAGAGGGGAGGAGAGACAACCATAAGGCCCAACTGCTCTACTTCAATCCCAAATTCCAACTCCTCTGATCTCCAGCTGACCTGATCATGTGACTCACACATAAATCTGATCAGCTGACCAGACCTTCCGGTAAACTTGTCTATAATCTAGCTTTGTAATATTTTGACAGGTTTTATGAAAACAACATCACATCCATCTCTTTTCTACCTCTCCAGTTAGATAAATAGACAGATCGAGATGGACAGATAGATCGATAGATAGATAATTTATTCTGTTCTACCTATTTCATAACACCTGCTGGACTACTTCGTTTGGTCATACATCGAGAACATCACCAACATGACCTCTCACAACACCAAAACCAGCCTGATTGGCACTATCTGCTGAGTATTTGCTGAGCTCCCACCAACGTTTGTGGAAAAGTCATGCTCCCAGCTCCGGACCTGTATCGAGGCAGTGATTGATACTGAAGGCGATTACATTGAATAGATGTCAGCTCTACTACATAATCAAGTTATCTGAATTGATTTTTTTCAATAAATGTTTTTAAATAAAGCTATATCATTTTTTTCTTTAGGGCAACAAATTTATTGCTCCACTGTGTATCATATTTAACTAACCTTAACATATATTTAGTAACTCAGGAGAGTTTGAATTAACTACTAGACACAATCCTCGAGTGTCTTTGGTCTCTCTATACAAGGAGTTACCAGAACAATATGATCTGAGGAAACTAAACCCTACAAGTAAACCATGACCAAATATTAAAAATAATATGGTATTCGGAGCCCAAATAAAATCCCCTCAGCATGGCTATGCACAAGCTCACATGAAGAATCGTAATCCATCTTCTGCTAGTGATGTTATTTTAATTAACAACTTTAAGCTAGATACTCCACCAGACCAGATTAATTCTTGCCCCGGAATCCAGTAAAATCAAGACAAAAAATAAGATAAACTATAAGATAGTTAAGTGATTAATTGAGGAGAAGGAAAGTAATTGTTTACTAACTCAACCTTTGAAACGTAAGGAGAATATTAAATGAGTACTCTGATATTTATGTATCTTTTTGTTTTCTTTTTTACTAAGAGTCACCACTTATCACGGCCGAAAGGCCATTTGAGGATAAGGGTTAATGAGTGTCAGGTTAGCGGTGAGACAACACTGTCATGATTGGTAATGATGATTTTTTTTACAAGGTGGTAACCAAATATCAAGGCCCGGAAGCCACTCAGGGATAAGGGTTATTGTATGTACAGAACATATGTGTGGAGATTTAATAAAGTGTCTACTTAAGGGTTCATTAGGAATTTGTTTATGTTGGACTTGAAGACATCCAGGTTGTAGTTAGGTGGGAAGCAGGCAGACGGATCAGAGGTCAACAGGCGTGCAGTTCTAAGAAAGAAGCTTTGTTCATGGAAACTACTTTTTGATTTAGGCACAAATAGAGAGTGGGGAAAATTTTTGACAGTGGTTTCAGCTAGATGGGTGCTTTTCGTAAAAGATTGGTGAGGGGGGACCAGAGATTGAAGCTCAGACGAGCAACTGCCCTGGAAATAAGGATAAAACAAAGACAGGCTCGCAACGTCTCTTCTGTGGGAGAGAGGTTGCAGGGAAGAGAAAAGGGCATCCCCCCACTAAGCCACAAAGTCTATTTTGTACTCTGTCAAGGCAGAATAGGCTGTTTTTAGTAGCTCCTGCTCAGATGTGACAGTAGTACTCCATCCTTGGACGTACCTGGCTTTTATATAGATAGAGAATTGCATCAGTAGTGAGATATCTTCTGGAGCGGTAGAAGGATCCCACCATCTTTCCAGCGACCTTGGCAAAACACTTGATGTACGTGTTTCATTTCAGATCAAGAGTAAAGGTCGAACCCAGAAGCTTGTCAAAACATGGGGCCTCCCCTAGACGAGAGCCATCCATTTCAATTAATGCCAGATGGGGATCAGAGCGTTGATGATGTAAGGATAGGAGTTTGGTTTTAGATGCATTAAAGGTAACCAGCCATGTCTTCCCCCACGGAACCATGCGCTCGAGATCAGAGGAGAGAATCAGAGAGAACTTTGTCATTTACAGCCTTTGATGTGTTGCCGTAGATGGCCGTGTCATCAGCATAGATGTCAACGAATGATTTAAGTATGTGTTTAGGGAGGTCATTGATGTAGATCAGGAAGAGAGTTGGGCCCAGGATGGACCCTTGAGGGACTCCAGCATTTATATTGCGGGCTTCTGATTTTTGTCCATTGACCACTACTCTTATGAGCCTATCAGAGAGAAATGATTTAATGATTGAGAAAACATTTCCAGTTATACGTAGCTGGAAATCTTGTGAAGTAGGCCTTTATGCCATACCTTGTCGAAGGCCTTTGATATGTCAAGAGTAATTGCCCTAGAAAGGAAGCCTTTGTCGAGAGATTCGCTAATCCTATGAGATATAACCATTAGCACATCTGCGGTAGATCTCGCAGAATGGAAACCATATTGTGTGTCACTAAGAAGTTTGTTTCTGCTGAAGTGGTTGACTATTTCTCTATTTAATACGGATTCCAGCAACTTACTTATGACACACAGGAGACTTATTGGTCTGTACTGAGAGGGAGATGACTTATCACCTGAATTCTTAAATACAGGGCATACTGATGAGGTTTTCCAGGGTGTTGGAAAGCACTTCCCCTTAACGCAACACTTTAACAGTTTCGTAAGTATGGGATCAAGTTCTGGTTGAAGCTTTTTTAATACTATAATTGTGATGCCGTCAGGGCCAGTTCCTTTACTGAAATCAAGGTTCTTGATTAGCTTGGTGACCTCATGCACAGATATTTGTATGTTACCTAGTGTGTTCTGTGTTATGGGAGGAAATATGGGGAGTTGATGCCCTTCGTCACATAGAGTGGAATTAGCTGCAAAGTTTTTTGCAAATAGTTTGGCCTTGTCTGATGCTGATGAGATGACCTCTGGTCCATTGATAATGGTTGGGATAGAATGCACACTTCTGTTCAGGATCCTATTTGTTATTTGCCAAAACTCGTGAGAACCAAGCCGCTGATCAGCTACTTTGGATTTAACGGACTGAGCATATAATAAAAATAAAATATGAAAAATTAGGCACAAGGTCATCAAAAGTGTGCGTTGTTGGTTATCCTTTGTCTTCTATAACATATTTGACTATCTTTTCTAGAATCATTACAGTCACCACAATACCACATTTACTGTAGAGGTGATTCTACCTAAAAAATACTGCTTAAGTGTTTTAGAAAATTTTAATTTTATTCATGAATATATAAACTTTCTAAATAATAAACCGTGCACTGCTATTTTTGCTTTCTTCAGAATCTAAAGAACAAGCAGATAAATCACAAATGGGGAGGGGGGATAGAAATAGAATTTTGGAAGTGGATGCTCGATAATACTACACTTTGATCTTAAGCTACATAATGCCTTTATTTTGCCAATTTCCAACCAGTTTTCTGATACATCTATTTTTTTAAACAAAAAATATTCATTAAATATCATTACCTTCAGTTATTATTAAAAATGATGATCATGATGATGATCATCATCATCATCACCATGATCATGATTACTACTACTACTACTACTACTACTACAAATTAAAATATCACCAATGATATTTAATGAATGTTATTTCAAGTATGAATAGTTTTAGATGAATGACAAAATTATAAAAAAAATTCTTTCATTAAATATTTTTTCATCAAACATTTTATTTTATCGATTTTGTTTTTGAATTATTTTGATGAAGAATGTTTTTATTGTTTGTGGTTAAATTATTTCTGTAGTTTTATTTTTACCAAATCCTTATTCAATTCTGAGGGATTTTCAATATTTCTAAGTTTAAGTAGATTATTTGGAAACGATGCGAGTTCAAGAGACTCACAGCTCCCTAAATCCGAGATCAGGTAGTGAGAGGGATACGCAACAACTCTTTTCAAGCAAATGCTTTTTTTTTTAAATTCACAAAACTGAAACCATCATCCAATTTTTAGTCAGTGTTCAACATTTATTCGTAAGTCGAAGATCTAATGGACCATTGCGAGACTTGTCATTTCATACAGTGCTTGCCGACAATTACTAAAGCAAAGCGAAGAATTGCTGTTATAGAAACGAAAATGTTCTGCTGGATGTCCAGATTTACACTGCTCGACCATGTCTACAATGAGAATATCGAAAAGTGCTAAGGAATTGCAGCTCAGATAGTTTAGCATAAAAAGAAATTTCAGTATTTATTCAATAAATTTACTCTATGTAATCTGCATTGCTTGAGTTAATGGATTATAAAAATAAAAGAACTCCAAAAAAAAAAAGTTTATAATTTTTTTTGAAAGAAATCGCCCAAGTTTTCCCAGATTTAATTTGGTTTAAAAAAAAAAAAAGAAAAATTGGTCCTTATTCGAAATTCACCCTAAAATACACACAGAAAAATCTTTATTGGTGCATGTAACTGTCACCGAACGAAAATGTCATATTCCAAAAATTATGTAAATTGATCAAGCAGTTTTATTTTTATAAAGAAAATTCTTTTTAAACGATTTTAAGCAATTAATGTGAAATCATTAGCATTATAAGACTGATCTTGCAAGTTTGAATTATTGTAGAGTTACCTGCCTCAGTTTCTTCAAACGTGCAACACTAAACAGTCCTCGTTTGCTTAATCATAAAACTTTTTTATTTTAGTTAAAAATAAAACTACTTGATCAATTTACGTGATTTTTGGAATATTACATCTTTGTTCCGTGATAAATCATAAAGATTTTTCTGTAATTTTGTTGTAACTTAAGAAAGTTACAACAAAATTACAGAAAAATCTTTCTTAAACGTTTTAATTTTTTTCTTTAGCTTGGATTTCTACATATTTCTTTTTGTTTTTAAAACAAATTTTTTTTCCGTATAAGTGTTTTAAAGAAAGACGCAGGGAAAAGAAGGAATTAATAGATTGTGTTGATAATTATCAACCACTGCATAAGTGTTGTGATAAAATATTTAGGGTCAATAACAAAAAAAAAAATCAACTTATCAGGTTGACAAGAAAGTTCTTACAGTTTTGAACTTTTAAATTCAGATGAACATAACTCGGCTCAAACAAAAAACAAGTGTATTTATGCCAGTAACATAAAAATCTTGCGTTCTGGTGGTGATGAAATCGTTGAAGGCGTTTTTGATATCACTTAGGTTTTTGAAGCATTTCTTACACAGAAAGTCGAGATGCTTGAAAAAATGGCAGTGGGTAGATAAGAGATATGAACAGTATGGCAGGTGAAGTAGAATTTCATGGCCCAATTCGTTCAACTTCCGCAGGATCAGTTTAGCAATGTGCAGTCGAGCATTGTCATGGAGGCGAATTGGGGCTTTTCTGTTAACTAATGTTGGGTGTTGTTGTTGAAGTTTCTGATACATTTCATCCATTTGTTGACAGTACTTGTCCACTGTAATGGTTTCGCCTGCATTTAAAAAACTGTAGCAGATGAGACCGGCCACAAACCACCAAATAGTCAGCATGACCTTTTTTTGATGCAATTCTGGTTTTGGGAAGTGTCGTAGAGCTTTGTTGGCATCTAACTACTGAGCTGAGCATCACCGATTGTCATAAAGAACCTGTAGCAGACACAAATAGACCCCTTTTCTTCTCGTGCATTCGCTTCCTCTGAGTGAGTGATGCGGCATTAAACTGTCCAATCTGAGGACTTGCACACGAATACAAATTAACCCCTAGGGACCAGACAGCTTCCGGTCCCAAAAGAAAACTCTCTCTTATGCTACCAGCCTTCGTCTGTGCTAGACGCCTGTTCTCTTCGCTGCTCCTACTAAAGGTATTGACGACAGCCGCCGGCTGTAACTACCTCGTAAGGCAGTGGAGACCCGACTCTACTTTCTTCCTTCAGTATGCTCTGCGAATAAACCTTTCCCTTGTTAAGTTGAAGAAGTTGTTTGTCATTGTTCATAGAATTGTGTTATTTTATTTTATTAGGGAAATTCCCTAAAATGGTGACTCCGTCGTGATAACACATTTCCGAACAGACACTTCTTTCGCGTTTTAACAGGGCAAGGAAGGCGCGCATTTTAAAAACCAGCACATGGTTTCCGACCACCCACATAAACAGACAACGGATTCGGGAGAGCACGTTTAAAACTTTACAAAAAAAAAAACAAAAAAAAAACGAACTTCTCAACAAAGAAAACCAAGCGAACCACTACCCACAGGAATAACTTCTAATGCTATCTTTTTTCTACCTTGAACATTTCTGCCGTGTTAACGCGCACCGCACATAAGAAAAAACTCAACACAAAAAAAAAAAAAAAAAAAAAAGAACTTTCACAAAGTTTTTCCGCATTAGCACTCTTCGGCCAAAATGTAAGTACTTAAAGAGTTCATTTATCTCCAGGTTCACACACATTTACAAAAAAAAAAAAAAAAAAAAAAAAAAAAACCCATATTGTCCACATTTTTTTGCTTCACGGCTCTTCCTGATATAATTTTTTTTTAGCTTTATTTCATGGTAATTTTGTTTCTTTCTTCTCCTCCCCCATTAGCCTGTTAAAATTTTTTTTGTATTGTCTCTGTTTAAAGATTTTCCCCATATTTCTCCTTTCTTCTCCACGTGGTCCATGTTTGGCGTCCTTTCAGATTTCGGATAGATTATATATATTTTTTTAAATATTTTGTATCTACTTTCTGTAGTGACGATGACAACGTTGCCTGCCTTCGCCGGTGATGTTCGGGTTTGGTTTGCTCAACTTGAGTCTTATTTTGCGGCGAACAACGTGTCAGAGCAAACGAAGCTGCACATTTTATTCAGTGCCTTCCCCGCGTCATTGACTCCTGCGGTCAAGGACTTAATAACGGACACCCCGTTAAACTCCACTTATGATAGCATAAAACGGGAAGTGCTACTACGGACGTCCGTGTCGGCGGAAAAGCGTTTTCAAACGCTGGTCCATGACGAGCACTTAGGTGACCGCAGGCCGACGGAACTACTCCATAGAATGAGGGAACTGGCAGAGGACGTCCCTCCTGACAGTGCCTTAATTAAGCAGCTCTTTTTCTCAAGGCTGCCGGCGCAGGTAAAGGCCATACTTGCGCCAATGTTTGAAAAACACACCGTCGATGTAGTAGCAGCATCGGCGGACAAGGTCATGGACTTTGTGAGGGGGCCTACCACCGCGGCGATTCCACAACAGCCTGCTGAGGTACCCGCAGGCACCGCAAATGTAAGACAGGATGCTACATCGGTTGCTATACTAACGGCCATCGAACGTCTCACTAGAGAGGTGAGCAAGCTCAATATGGGCAGGTCACACTCACCCAGACGCCACTACAAAAGCCGCTCATCTTCCCCGCACCACCGTCGCCGTGCAAACATGCCGGGACTATGTTTTTATCATAGTCGCTATGGCGCTGAAGCACGGAACTGTAAAATGCCCTGCACTTTTAACAACCAGGGAAACTAAATTGTGGAAAGACGAGCACGGCAAACTTTCCACAAAACGCAAATAACCGTGCCTATTTCGTCACTGACGTAAAATCTCAAGCACGTTGCTTGGTAGACACTGGCGCTGCTTGTAGCATATGGCCACTTAGGCTACTTAAAGAAAGGCCACCAGTGTCATTGATAACACTGCAAGCAGTGAACCATTCACCTATCCCCACGTACGGTCAAATTTCACGTTCTCTGGACTTGAATTTACGGAGAGACTTTACGTGGGTTTTCACCGTAGCAGATCTACCGTACCCCATACTAGGCGCGGATTTCTTGCATAATTTTAATTTAATGGTCGACATGCGCAGATGCCGGCTGATAGACGCTAGCACAGAACTTTCCGTCCCTGGCTCGTTATCGAATGCCCCATCTATCAGCCCGGTATTTTTCATTGCCGCTGCGAATGACCCATACCACGAGATGCTACACTCCTACCCGGAGTTAACCAATTTAAATTTTGTGGTGAGCAAACCCACGCACACCACAAAACATCACATTGAGACCACAGGTGCTCCTGTGTTCTCACGCCCTCGTCGCCTCCCTGTGGATAAACTTAAAGCAGCGAAGGCAGAATTTAATCATATGCTACAGTTGGGAATTATACGCCCCTCGTCCAGTCCTTGGGCTTCCCCTCTGCATATGGTCCCAAAACGAGACGGAGATTGGCGTCCGACGGGGGACTATAGACGACTCAATGCCATGACGGTACCTGATCATTACCCAATCCCGCATATTCAGGACTTTGCTTCCTCTCTGCATGGTTGTAAGACCTTCTCTAAGCTAGATCTGGTTAAGGCTTACCATCAGATCCCGGTGAATCCGGCCGACATACCCAAAACTGCGGTTACAACTCCATTTGGAGCGTTTGAATTTCTTACTATGCCTTTCGGCCTACGTAACGCTGCCAGTACTTTTCAGCGCTTTATGGATGAAGTAGTGCGTGATTTAGATTTCGTCTATAACTATATAGATGACATTCTCGTGGCTAGTGCCTCACCTGAGGAACACGTCACTCACCTCCGCCTACTTTTTGAACGGTTTCAGCAATACCAAGTGAGGATTAACCCTGGTAAATGCGTTTTCGGTGTTACGTCACTAGTTTTCCTGGGCCACATTATCAGCCCAGACGGTATATCTCCGTTGCCGGAAAAGGTGAAGGCTCTATAAGACCTCCAACCGCCCACTTCACTTCGCCAACTTAGGCACTTTCTTTGGTCTGTTGAATTACTACAGACGCTTTATCCCACACTGTGCGGATCTCTTAGCTCCTCTTTCCGACCTGTTACGTAACAGGAAGAAGAAAAACGAGCAGATCTCACTTAATGAGATCCAACTTAGAGCATTTGCTGAAGTGAAAAATAAATTAGCGACGACATCTTTGCTGGCACATCCTGTACCCGATGCCCAGTTTTCACTGGTCGTTGATGCATCGGGCACAGCTGTAGGTGCAGTGCTGCAACAGCAGCACCAACAACAGTTACAACCTCTTGCATACTTTTCGCGATAGCTGAAACCGGCCGAACAACGTTACAGCACGTTTGGCCGTGAACTACTGGCAATGTACCTTGCAGTGAAACACTTCCAACATTCACTCGAGGGCCGACAATTTGTGATCTACACCGATCACCGTCCGCTTACATACGCACTGCGTGCTAAGCCGGACAAATATTCTCCCTGCGAAACATGCCATTTGGACTTTGTTTCGCAGTTTACTAGCGATATCCGACATATCGCGGGTGAGCAGAACGCAGCAGCAGACGCATTGTCTCGCCTGCCCATCAATTCTCTGTCCTCACCATCGGATATCGATTTGCAACAGATGGCCTTAGACCAGCCAAGTCTGGACACGTTGGATCCATCGTCACCTGAATTCACGACTTGCAAATTCGTATATCTGCCCGTGCCTACTTCTGACATGCAGATCATCTGTGACACCTCAACGGATTCACCTCGACCATTCGTTCCAACGACCCACCGTAGAGTGGTTTTCGACACTCTACACAACCTGGTACACCCCGGACGCAAAGCCACAGTAAAGCTGATTACAGCTAGATTTTTCTGGCCTAACATGAGGCGTGAAATCACTGCTTGGTCACGTTCCTGTGTATCCTGCCAAAAGTCAAAGGTGCACGAGCATATCCGCGCACCCCTTGGAACATTCAGCATCCCAGACGCTCGGTTTAGCCATGTTCACATTGACTTGGTTGGACCATGGCCGGTCAGTCAGGGATTCACTTATCTCCTGACCTGCATAGACCGTTTCACACGGTGGCCAGACGCTCGGTTTAGCCATGTTCACATTGACTTGGTTGGACCATGGCCGGTCAGTCAGGGGTTCACTTATCTCCTGACCTGCATAGACCGTTTCACACGGTGGCCAGAAGCCATCCCACTCAGTGACATTTCGGCTGAATCTGTAGCGCGAGCCCTTATATCAGGCTGGATATCGCGCTACGGAGTTCCCACTACAATCACCACTGATCGTGGTGCACAATTCGAATCCCACCTATTCCGGGAACTGTCCAAGATCCTCGGGATCACTCGCATTCGGACAACAAGCTATCACCCTGCTTCGAATGGGATGATAGAACGCTTCCATCGCCAATTGAAAGCTGCATTACGCGCTTACCCTGATCAACAGCGATGGAGCGAGTACATACCGGTCATCCTTCTTGGCTGTCGGGCATCAATCAAGGAAGACCTGGGATATTCCGCAGCCGAACTGGTCTATGGAGCACCTCTATCGTTGCCAGGTCAGATGCTGACCCCGATAGAGGATATATCAACTGACACAGCTCTATATGTCAACAGACTACGAGCTTATCTCAGTAAGCTACCGCCGATGCACCCTAGGGAACAGACCTTTAAATCTTTGGTTCCGAAGGACATAGCGACATGGACTCACGTGTTCCTTAGAAAGGACGCAGTAAAAGCCCCCCTAACTCCACCTTACACTGGCCCTTATCGCGTGCTTTCACGCACTGATAAAACTTTTATCCTAGACATTAGTGGTAAAAAAGAGACAGTATCGGTAGATAGGGTAAAAAGAGCCTTTCTGGACACATTAACACCTGAGCCACACATTCCTCCAACATACACACAGCATAATCATACACCTGAGGTAAATGTTCCACGTGAGAACAATTATGTGACCACTACACGTAGTGGTCGACGGGTACATTGGCCGAAGAGACTTTGCAAAACAGTGTATTTCTGTTGAAAAAGAACATTTTTTCTTCTCTCCTTTTTAGAACAGAACGTTTTCTGAAAATATTCCAACTATTCACAGAAAAGTAAGAACATTTTTTTTTCTGCAAGAAAATGACCTAAAGACACGGACATTACTTATTGTATTTTTCTTTCTGCTATTTGTTATGCTACCTTTCTCTCTGTCGGCTGTCAGCCTAAGCAGGGGGTTATGTAGCAGACACAAATAGACCCCTTTTCTTCTCGCGCATTCGCTTCCTCTGAGTGAGTGATGCGGCATTAAACTGTCCAATCTGAGGACTTGCACACGGATACAAATTAACCCCTAGGGACCAGACAGCTTCCGGTCCCAAAAGAAAACTCTCTCTTATGCTACCAGCCTTCGTCTGTGCTAGACGCCTGTTCTCTTCGCTGCTCCTACTAAAGGTATTGACGACAGCCGCCGGCTGTAACTACCTCGTAAGGCAGTGGAGACCCGACTCTACTTTCTTCCTTCAGTACGCTCTGCGAATAAACCTTTCCCTTGTTAAGTTGAAGAAGTTGTTTGTCATTGTTCATAGAATTGTGTTATTTTATTTTATTAGGGAAATTCCCTAAAAACCCACTTTTTATCGCAAGTCACAACCTGGTTGAAAAACGGGTCGTTCTTGTTGTGTAAAAGAAGGGAAGATAACACTTCATAGCGTTTCTTTTGGTTGTCATTCAATTTGTGAAGCAGCCATTTATCAAGGTTTTTGTCTTTCCAATCTCTCTCAAGTAGTTGGAAATTGTCGTATACGTTACGTCTAATTCAGAAGCATGTCCTTGGTAAGTTGTGCGTGGATTGGCTTTGACTAAGACTCTTAATTGATCGTTGTCAACATCCGATGGCCGACTTACATGCTCATCATCTTTAAGACTTTTGTCGCCACCACAAAATTTTTCAAACCATTATTTAGTTACAATTCAATAAGGGACAATGTAACTTGCAAAATTCAAAATAACTGATGGAAAGAAATTTTCTTTTTTATGAAGTTGAAGCGTAAAAAGAAAAAAGAAAATTCAAAATAACTGATGGAAAGATTTTTTCTTTTTTTTATGAAGTTGAAGCGTAAAACGAAAAAAAAAAATTCAAAATAACTGATGGAGAGAATTTTTCTTTTTTTATGAAGTTGAAGCGTAAAAAGAAAAGAAATTCAAAATAACTGATGGAAAGAAATTTTTTTTTTTATGAAGTTGAAGCGTAAAAAGAAAAAAAAAGCATCCATGGCATAACGGATAAAGTACTAAGTAAAATTTAGTTCTAAGTGACATTGTTTTGGGAGTTGTCGGTTCAATCCTTAGTGTGGGCGATACTAAGAATACAATTTTGAATTACTGAAGACTTCTACCGGATCATGGCTAACCAACTGATAGCATGCTGGATTAAATAACAGGCTCCATTCGAAATTCCATATTGATTCTCGAGTTTGAAAAAATATACCTGAAAAAGATCGGAGGCTACATCGGCTGAAACATTGTGAGAATACTGAAGATAATAACAGTAGTCTGAATAATCAAAAAACAAAACAAAAAAAAGCAATTTATACTTCAGAAATATTTTGTAGAATCAAGATAACATAGAAAGAAAAGTGATTCCAAAATAAATATCTGCTTTTGAAATTCATTCTGTTCTGATTCTAATCAGAAAATACGAAAGAATGGGGAAATGAAAAAGAGGAAGAAGTTAAAAAAAATGGTAAACTGAGAGGAGAGTCATGGTATAAATTTCTTCAGGAAAAACTGTTGCAGGCAATGGGATTTTTTTTTTTTTTTTTTTAACTGGGCCCTAATTTGAAAATGAGCTTGAAGTCTCATCTCACTGTCAAAAAGACGAAAGAAAAAAAATATGAAAAGTGCAGAAAATACGGAAAGAACTGACCAGTCTTGAAAAAAAAAAACAAAAAAAAAAAAACGGCTTAGACCCATACTTTACTTTCTCATGTCTTACTGTAATCGAAACTTATTTGCTCACACCCACATAACAATTCTTCCCCTACCCGCAACGTTGTTCTGTTTGATTTTGCAGCATCAACTACAGATTGTGAATCGGTAAACATTGGTAGAGTGGTACCTTCCGACAAAAAAAAAAAAAAAAAGAAAGTTCTATAGATAATAAACCTCCAAATTTTAGTGTCATTATCTTGATTCCCAAGTGAAACTGTTTCTTTGAAACGATTTGAATTCGAACTTGGAACACACAAGTTGTTAGTTTGTGTCATTAATCACTTAGCCACCGCCACCTTCCTAGTTGTAGAGGTGGTGGTGGTGGTGATGTGCCAAAATGAAATCAGATTCATTTAATCTTTCATATCTCATTTACATATGGCCATAGAATTATTCGTTTAAATGTACACAAAATTTTTTACAACACTTGTAGGAATTCGGAGAGAGCACACCACCCCCTCCTCCACAGTTTTTGTACATTTCTTCTTTTTTTTTACAAAAAAGTATTCAGAAAAAGAAAACGAAAAAAACAAATTTCATAACAATGGCATTTTTTGTAGGAAATTCCAATTTTAAAAAATACCAAAAAATGTTCAAAGTGTTTTGTTTTAGAAAAAAATACAGCCATCTTTTTGACACATATTTAAACAATTGTAAATTTAAAATAATAAAAATGAAAACGAAAAGCAAAAAAAAAACTTTTAAATTGAATTTAATTTTTTTTTGTTTTTTTTACACAGTGATCACCACTTATCAAGGCTCGGAAGCCACTCAGGGATAAGGGTTATTGCAAGTACATTACGTTAGTGTGGAGATTTGATGAAGTGTTTACTTAAGGGGGCGGTTCATTAGGAATTTGTTAACATTGGACTTAAAGACATCCAAGTTGTAGTCCGGTGGGAAGCAGGCAGACGGAACAGAGTTCCACAGGCGTGCAGTTCTAAGAAAGAAGCTTTGTTCATGGAATCCACGTTTTGATTTAGGCACAGATAAAGAGTGGGGGAAATTTTTCACAGTGGATTCAGCTTTATATCTCTATGGGTTATGTGGCAAATTACAGCTCTGAACTAATTGTGGTTTCTGTTTTACAGGTTCAACTACAAAAACCGGATCACTGCTCGACATTCAACAGGCTCCATTTCACACCTGACTCAGTTCACAGGTGTAAAATGGAGCCTGTTGAATGTCGAGCAGTGATCCAGTTTTTGTATTTGAAAGGACGCACACCACAGGAGACTTTTGATGAAATGAAAGAAACTTATGGTGATAATGCCCCATCATATGACCTTGCAAAACGCTGGCATCCTGAATTCAAACATGGCCGGAAGTCTGTGGAAACGGCTCCCACACCTGGTCGCCCCCGCTTCTGCCATTGATGAGGCATCTGTCTGTCAAGTTGAGGCTGCCATTTTGGAAGATCGGCGCATTACTATTCGCCAAATAGCCCAAGATGTCAAGATTAGTACAGGGTCTGTGGAAACTATCATTCATGACCATTTGCATATGCATAAGGTGTCTGCCAGATGGATTCCCAGATTGCTCACACCATTCCAGAAGCGAGAACGTGTCGAGTGCTCGAGGATGAATTTGGAGATGTGCCAAGAAGATGAGTCAAAGTTTTTCAAAAGACTGATTACACAGGATGAAACCTGGGTCCATCACTATGATCCAGAGATCAAAGCTTAGTCAATGCAGTGGAAGCACTTGGACTCACCACCTCCAAAGAAGGCAAGGATGCAGCCCTCTGCTGGCAAGGTCATGCTCACAGTCTTCTGGGACCAGCACGGAGTAGTGATGACAGATTTCCTGGCAAAGGGTATCACAATTACAGAAGCCTATTATGCTTCATCTTTGAGGAAATTAAGAGAAACTATCAAAATCAAGAGGCGGGGCAAGATCAGCAAAGGTGCCCTCCGCCTGCAGGACAATGCTCCAGTCCACAACTCGCATGTTGCCAGATAAGAAGTACGGGAGTGTGGGTATGAAATCCTTCCCCATACTCCCTACTCTCCTGATCTTGCACCCTCTGACTTTCACATCTTCCCAGCCATGAAGTTGTTTTTGAAAGGAAAGCATTTCCCAGATGATGCAGCCTTGATTTCTGAAGTCACGTCATAGTTGGAGGACCAACCTAAGGTGTTCTACAAAAACAGTCTCCAGAGCTGCATCAAACGATGGGAGAAATGTATAACTCTGGGTGGTTCCTATGTAGAGAAAGACTAATGACTGTGTCACGTTTCGTTGCTCTACTGCTATGGGAAGTGGGTCAGGGGCATTACTTATTGAACACCCCTCGAAATTCATTTATAATTTCGAACAGTCTCAATGTAATGTATCTTTTTTTAACTATAAACAAAATATTGAAATGGCTAACTTGCTTACAAGAAACCAATATGCATTATGATGGATTTAATCTTGTAATAAAATTTTAATCTACTACATCTATATATTAATATGCTTGTCCGTACGGTGACACGTCATCATCATCGCAAACATTAATTAATGAAACGCGTCATCATCATCACAAACATTAATTAATGTGAATTATCTCCCTTTATTGTTCAATCTTTATTAGTTAAAAATCATTAAACCCTTTTATTTCCCAAAACTTTCCGAACAACAAAAAAAACAAAAAAATATATCTATGAACTGTCTATTTATGGTTCTGGATTATTTTAAAGACAATTATGCATAGAAGGTATCATTCCACAGTTTAAATAGTATAGTATTTTACTTACATTTTTAACGATGTCTTCTGTAGTACAGAACGCTTATTCTATTTTATTCAGTAATAAATATATTTTTTACATTTAACGCTACGAGTTTTTTTTTTTTGTTTTTACTGAGCCACTTTATCTTTTTTTTTTATTTACTTTTGAGTGAGCCTTACATAACAAAAAATATGTTTAGAAATAAATGTTACAAAAGTCAAGAATAACTTTATTAAATAAATCACCAAAGTCACCATTCGCAAATACACTGAATGAAATGAATGGCTCTCATCTTGGGGAGGCCTCAAGTTTTGACAGGCTTCTGGACTTGACCTTTACTCCTGATCTTAAATGGAATACGTACATCAAATCTGTTGCCAAGGCCACTGGAAAAATGGTCGGATCCTTCTATCGATCCAGTAGATATCTCACTGCTGATGCAATTCTCTATCTATATAAGAGCCAGATACGTCCAAGGATGCAATACTGTTGCCACATATGGGCAGGAGCTGCTAGAAAAGACTTGTCCTTCCTTGATAGGGTTCAAAATAGACTTTGTGGCCTGGTGGGAGATGTCCTTTTCTCTTCGCTGCAACCTCTATCCAACAGAAGAGATGTTGCGAGTTTGTCTCTGCTTTATCGTTATTTTCATGGAAAGTGTTCGACTGAGCTTCAATCTATGGTCCCCCCTCGCCAAACTTTCACAAGAAACACTAGACTAGCTGAAAACATTATCAATAATTTTCCCCACTCTTTATCTGTGCCTAAACCTAAACATAGATTCCATGATCAAAGCTTCTTTCTTAGAACTGCACTCCTGTGGAATTGTATTCCGTTTTCCTGCTTTCCAGCTGTCTATAATATGGTTGTCTTCAAGTCCAACGTGAACAAGTTTCTGATGAGCCGTTCCACTTAAGTTAACAAATTTACCGAACTTCCATTACTATCGATTACTATATTGTTCTTTTGATTACTCTATACTCTTTAACCCTTATCCTTGAGTGGCCTATCGGCCTTGATAAGTGGTGACACCTATGTAAAAAAAAAACAAAAAAAAAAACACTGAGTAACACAGAGTCAAAACATATTTTACGTATTGTTCTGTTTTGTTTTGCTTTTGTTTTACGGCATATCAATCCTTTTTCGTGTTATTTAATGCCGAATCGAGTAATTTTGTAACATTTATACAACTTCACGTTGTTTACATAGTTATTACTTATGGTTTGTTCGTTTTATTTTGCTTCTTTTACAGGCAGTCATCATCTTCTAATGCCCACCGACATAATACTATAAAAAATGGACACAACAATTTTTTTTTTAATATGAAATAAAACACTTTGTTTCATTACTTACGATTTAATTTATTTAAAGAAATATTTATTTCCTATTTAAAGATTTTCAGTATATTTTATTTAACTAAAGAATTTTTTCATTATTTTTATTACATTGTTAGGTGAAGTTTCAGAATAGTTACCCCCCCTCCCCATATTAAGAATGGCTTTCAGCATGATTCTTACAATAGCGGTATCAAAGATTTTTTTTCCTTATTTTAAAACAAATTATTAAAAAAAGATACAAGACCATTAAATTTTTTTTCATTAAGTCGCTATTTAGGTGAAGGTTCAAAATAGTTAACCCTTCTCCCCATAACCGTTTTTATATGCAGTAAAATACTTTGTTTCAATAATTATGGTTTAAATAAATATTTATTCCTTATTAAAAGATTTACAGTATATTTTATTTAACTGAAGAAATATTTATTGTTCATACATATATTTTCCCTTATTTTTTTACATTGTTAAGTGTAGTTTCAGAATAGTTATCCTCCCTCCCCATATTAAGAATAGCTTTCAGCATGATTCTTACAATAGTGCTATCAAAGTTTATTGATTTTTCTTATTTAACAAAAATTATAAAACAGATACAAGAACATTTTAAACATTTTTTTCATTAAATCGTTATTTAGGTGAAGGTTCAAAATAGTTAACCCTTCTCCCCATAACCGTTTTTTTATGCAGTAAAATACTTTGTTTCAATAATTATGGTTTGAATAAATATTTATTCCTTATTAAAAGATTTACAGTATATTTTATTTAATTGAAATCTATATCAATAATTCGACTTAAAAAATATTCGTAAATTTCCAAATCTTCATTGAATAAAATTCAAAATAAATAGAAAAGTCTATTGCATATGTAAAAGTTGACGGTTGCTTATTTAACTTCATTAAAAGCTGTCAAAGTCAACCAAGAGCTGCTCAATATTCTGGCTTAATGGATCATTTAGCAAGGAATGAAGATGGTTATTCTGGTGTACCAGTTATTCTACCATCTACAATTACAGGAAGTCCTAGGAATCTACAACAGCTTTATCAAGATGCAATGGCAGTTTTCTGTGACTTATTCATTACTTACACATGTAATCCAAAATGTCCTGAAATATTAAATAACTTGGGGTCATCAGAACTTTCACAAAATCGATGTCAACAATGTCACACAGTTTTTTTAAATTCACAGTCTGACTCCCAAGAACCTGCTGACTGACCACTATTCTCACTTCAAGCAGCTGATCGACATCCCTGTCACCGCCGCAATCATCACCAGCACTTCCTGACAATATCAACAGCATCAGTTACGATCGCATTGACCTTCAATAAAAGTTTAAACTAAAATTCTTTGTTTGTTCTACTTGCTTCCATACGTTCATTTTTGTAATATAACAATAAGGAATTTCTTACTGATGTGTTTTAAAAGATTTTAACTACCGTGGAATTTCCACGGGTCCTGCTAGTTTTTATTAATACAATAACTGGAAAAAAATCATACAAAAAAAGTGTTCTTAGAATGAACAACTTAGAAAAACCGATTTTATTTACTTTAAAACAGAAAAAATATACTTAAACATTTATTTTTAAATATAATTTATAGAGTTCTTTTTTTTAATTTCCAAAATATTTTCATTTTTATAATTTTATGCCCTATTTAAAACAATATCTCCTAAAATCTATTTTCATTCTTTTTTTTAATTTCCAAAATATTTTCATTTTTATAATTTTATATATTTAAAACAATATCTCCTAAAATCTATTTTCATTTTTTTTTTTAATTTCCAAAATATTTTCATTTTTATAATTTTATATATTTAAAACAATATCTCCTAAAATCTATTTTCATTTTTTTTTTTTTTTTTCAAAATATTTTCATTTTTATAATTTTATATATTTAAAACAATATCTCCTAAAATCTATTTTCATTTTTTTTTTTAATTTCCAAAATATTTTCATTTTTATAATTTTATATATTTAAAACAATATCTCCTAAAATCTATTTTCATTTTTTTTTTTAATTTCCAAAATATTTTCATTTTTATAATTTTATATATTTAAAACAATATCTCCTAAAATCTATTTTCATTTTTTTTTTTAATTTCAAAAATATTTTCATTTTTATAATTTTATATATTTAAAACAATATCTCCTAAAATCTATTTTCATTTTTTTTTTTAATTTCCAAAATATTTTCATTTTTATAATTTTATATATTTAAAACAATATCTCCTAAAATCTATTTTCATTTTTTTTTTAATTTCCAAAATATTTTCATTTTTATAATTTTATATATTTAAAACAATATCTCCTAAAATCTATTTTCATTTTTTTTTTTAATTTCCAAAATATTTTCATTTTTATAATTTTATATATTTAAAACAATATCTCCTAAAATCTATTTTCATTTTTTTTTTTAATTTCAAAAATATTTTCATTTTTATAATTTTATATATTTAAAACAATATCTCCTAAAATCTATTTTCATTTTTTTTTTAATTTCAAAAATATTTTCATTTTTATAATTTTATATATTTAAAACAATATCTCCTAAAATCTATTTTCATTTTTTTTTTTAATTTCCAAAATATTTTCATTTTTATAATTTTATATATTTAAAACAATATCTCCTAAAATCTATTTTCATTCTTTTTTTTAATTTCAAAAATATTTTCATTTTTATAATTTTATATATTTAAAACAATATCTCCTAAAATCTATTTTCATTTTTTTTTTTAATTTCCAAAATATTTTCATTTTTATAATTTAATATATTTAAAACAATATCTCCTAAAATCTATTTTCATTTTTTTTTTTTAATTTCAAAATATTTTCATTTTTATAATTTTATATATTTAAAACAATATCTCCTAAAATCTATTTTCATTTTTTTTTTTAATTTCCAAAATATTTTAATTTTTATAATTTAATATATTTAAAACAATATCTCCTAAAATCTATTTTCATTTTTTTTTTTTAATTTCAAAATATTTTCATTTTTATAATTTTATATATTTAAAACAATATCTCCTAAAATCTATTTTCATTTTTTTTTTTAATTTCAAAATATTTTCATTTTTATAATTTTATATATTTAAAACAATATCTCCTAAAATCTATTCTCATTTTTTTTTTTAATTTCAAAAATATTTTCATTTTTATAATTTAATATATTTAAAACAATATCTCCTAAAATCTATTTTCATTTTTTTTTTAATTTCAAAATATTTTCATTTTTATAATTTTATATATTTAAAACAATATCTCCTAAAATCTATTTTCATTCTTTTTTTTAATTTCCAAAATATTTTCATTTTTATAATTTTATATATTTAAAACAATATCTCCTAAAATCTATTTTCATTTTTTTTTTTAATTTCAAAAATATTTTCATTTTTATAATTTTATATATTTAAAACAATATCTCCTAAAATCTATTTTCATTTTTTTTTTTAATTTCCAAAATATTTTCATTTTTATAATTTTATATATTTAAAACAATATCTCCTAAAATCTATTTTCATTTTTTTTTTTAATTTCAAAAATATTTTCATTTTTATAATTTTATATATTTAAAACAATATCTCCTAAAATCTATTTTCATTTTTTTTTTTAATTTCCAAAATATTTTCATTTTTATAATTTTATATATTTAAAACAATATCTCCTAAAATCTATTTTCATTTTTTTTTTTAATTTCCAAAATATTTTCATTTTTATAATTTTATATATTTAAAACAATATCTCCTAAAATCTATTTTCATTTTTTTTTTTAATTTCCAAAATATTTTCATTTTTATAATTTTATATATTTAAAACAATATCTCCTAAAATCTATTTTCATTTTTTTTTTAATTTCAAAAATATTTTCATTTTTATAATTTTATATATTTAAAACAATATCTCCTAAAATCTATTTTCATTTTTTTTTAATTTCAAAAATATTTTCATTTTTATAATTTTATATATTTAAAACAATATCTCCTAAAATCTATTTTCATTTTTTTTTTTAATTTCCAAAATATTTTCATTTTTATAATTTTATATATTTAAAACAATATCTCCTAAAATCTATTTTCATTTTTTTTTTAATTTCAAAAATATTTTCATTTTTATAATTTTATATATTTAAAACAATATCTCCTAAAATCTATTTTCATTTTTTTTTAATTTCAAAAATATTTTCATTTTTATAATTTTATATATTTAAAACAATATCTCCTAAAATCTATTTTCATTCTTTTTTTTAATTTCCAAAATATTTTCATTTTTATAATTTTATATATTTAAAACAATATCTCCTAAAATCTATTTTCATTCTTTTTTTTAATTTCAAAAATATTTTCATTTTTATAATTTTATATATTTAAAACAATATCTCCTAAAATCTATTTTCATTTTTTTTTTAATTTCCAAAATATTTTCATTTTTATAATTTAATATATTTAAAACAATATCTCCTAAAATCTATTTTCATTTTTTTTTTTTAATTTCAAAATATTTTCATTTTTATAATTTTATATATTTAAAACAATATCTCCTAAAATCTATTTTCATTTTTTTTTTTAATTTCCAAAATATTTTCATTTTTATAATTTAATATATTTAAAACAATATCTCCTAAAATCTATTTTCATTTTTTTTTTTAATTTCAAAATATTTTCATTTTTATAATTTTATATATTTAAAACAATATCTCCTAAAATCTATTTTCATTTTTTTTTTTAATTTCAAAATATTTTCATTTTTATAATTTTATATATTTAAAACAATATCTCCTAAAATCTATTCTCATTTTTTTTTTTAATTTCAAAAATATTTTCATTTTTATAATTTAATATATTTAAAACAATATCTCCTAAAATCTATTTTCATTTTTTTTTTTAATTTCAAAATATTTTCATTTTTATAATTTTATATATTTAAAACAATATCTCCTAAAATCTATTTTCATTCTTTTTTTTAATTTCCAAAATATTTTCATTTTTATAATTTTATATATTTAAAACAATATCTCCTAAAATCTATTTTCATTTTTTTTTTTAATTTCAAAAATATTTTCATTTTTATAATTTTATATATTTAAAACAATATCTCCTAAAATCTATTTTCATTCTTTTTTTTAATTTCCAAAATATTTTCATTTTTATAATTTTATATATTTAAAACAATATCTCCTAAAATCTATTTTCATTTTTTTTCTTAATTTCAAAAATATTTTCATTTTTATAATTTTATATATTTAAAACAATATCTCCTAAAATCTATTTTCATTTTTTTTTTTAATTTCCAAAATATTTTCATTTTTATAATTTTATATATTTAAAACAATATCTCCTAAAATCTATTTTCATTTTTTTTTTTAATTTCCAAAATATTTTCATTTTTATAATTTTATATATTTAAAACAATATCTCCTAAAATCTATTTTCATTTTTTTTTTTAATTTCAAAAATATTTTCATTTTTATAATTTTATATATTTAAAACAATATCTCCTAAAATCTATTTTCATTTTTTTTTTTAATTTCCAAAATATTTTCATTTTTATAATTTTATATATTTAAAACAATATCTCCTAAAATCTATTTTCATTTTTTTTTTTAATTTCCAAAATATTTTCATTTTTATAATTTTATATATTTAAAACAATATCTCCTAAAATCTATTTTCATTTTTTTTTTAATTTCCAAAATATTTTCATTTTTATAATTTTATATATTTAAAACAATATCTCCTAAAATCTATTTTCATTTTTTTTTTTAATTTCAAAAATATTTTCATTTTTATAATTTTATATATTTAAAACAATATCTCCTAAAATCTATTTTCATTCTTTTTTTTAATTTCCAAAATATTTTCATTTTTATAATTTTATATATTTAAAACAATATCTCCTAAAATCTATTTTCATTTTTTTTTTAATTTCAAAAATATTTTCATTTTTATAATTTTATATATTTAAAACAATATCTCCTAAAATCTATTTTCATTCTTTTTTTTAATTTCCAAAATATTTTCATTTTTATAATTTTATATATTTAAAACAATATCTCCTAAAATCTATTTTCATTTTTTTTTTTAATTTCAAAAATATTTTCATTTTTATAATTTTATATATTTAAAACAATATCTCCTAAAATCTATTTTCATTTTTTTTTAATTTAAAAAATATTTTCATTTTTATAATTTTATATATTTAAAACAATATCTCCTAAAATCTATTTTCATTCTTTTTTTTAATTTCCAAAATATTTTCATTTTTATAATTTTATATATTTAAAACAATATCTCCTAAAATCTATTTTCATTTTTTTTTTTAATTTCAAAAATATTTTCATTTTTATAATTTTATATATTTAAAACAATATCTCCTAAAATCTATTTTCATTCTTTTTTTTAATTTCCAAAATATTTTCATTTTTATAATTTTATATATTTAAAACAATATCTCCTAAAATCTATTTTCATTCTTTTTTTTTAATTTCAAAAATATTTTCATTTTTATAATTTTATATATTTAAAACAATATCTCCTAAAATCTATTTTCATTCTTTTTTTTAATTTCCAAAATATTTTCATTTTTATAATTTTATATATTTAAAACAATATCTCCTAAAATCTATTTTCATTCTTTTTTTTAATTTCCAAAATATTTTCATTTTTATAATTTTATATATTTAAAACAATATCTCCTAAAATCTATTTTCATTCTTTTTTTTAATTTCAAAAATATTTTCATTTTTATAATTTTATATATTTAAAACAATATCTCCTAAAATCTATTTTCATTCTTTTTTTTAATTTCAAAAATATTTTCATTTTTATAATTTTATATATTTAAAACAATATCTCCTAAAATCTATTTTCATTCTTTTTTTTAATTTCAAAAATATTTTCATTTTTATAATTTTATATATTTAAAACAATATCTCCTAAAATCTATTTTCATTTTTTTTTTTAATTTCAAAAATATTTTCATTTTTATAATTTTATATATTTAAAACAATATCTCCTAAAATCTATTTTCATTCTTTTTTTTAATTTCCAAAATATTTTCATTTTTATAATTTTATATATTTAAAACAATATCTCCTAAAATCTATTTTCATTTTTTTTTTTAATTTCAAAAATATTTTCATTTTTATAATTTTATATATTTAAAACAATATCTCCTAAAATCTATTTTCATTTTTTTTTTTAATTTCCAAAATATTTTCATTTTTATAATTTTATATATTTAAAACAATATCTCCTAAAATCTATTTTCATTTTTTTTTTAATTTCAAAAATATTTTCATTTTTATAATTTTATATATTTAAAACAATATCTCCTAAAATCTATTTTCATTCTTTTTTTTAATTTAAAAAATATTTTCATTTTTATAATTTTATATATTTAAAACAATATCTCCTAAAATCTATTTTCATTTTTTTTTTTAATTTCAAAAATATTTTCATTTTTATAATTTTATATATTTAAAACAATATCTCCTAAAATCTATTTTCATTTTTTTTTTAATTTCAAAAATATTTTCATTTTTATAATTTTATATATTTAAAACAATATCTCCTAAAATCTATTTTCATTCTTTTTTTTAATTTCAAAAATATTTTCATTTTTATAATTTTATATATTTAAAACAATATCTCCTAAAATCTATTTTCATTTTTTTTTTAATTTCAAAAATATTTTCATTTTTATAATTTTATATATTTAAAACAATATCTCCTAAAATCTATTTTCATTTTTTTTTTAATTTAAAAAATATTTTCATTTTTATAATTTTATATATTTAAAATAATATCTCCTAAAATCTATTTTCATTCTTTTTTTTAATTTCAAAAATATTTTCATTTTTATAATTTTATATATTTAAAACAATATCTCCTAAAATCTATTTTCATTTTTTTTTTTAATTTCAAAAATATTTTCATTTTTATAATTTTATATATTTAAAACAATATCTCCTAAAATCTATTTTCATTTTTTTTTTAATTTCCAAAATATTTTCATTTTTATAATTTTATATATTTAAAACAATATCTCCTAAAATCTATTTTCATTCTTTTTTTTAATTTCCAAAATATTTTCATTTTTATAATTTTATATATTTAAAACAATATCTCCTAAAATCTATTTTCATTTTTTTTTTTAATTTCAAAAATATTTTCATTTTTATAATTTTATATATTTAAAACAATATCTCCTAAAATCTATTTTCATTCTTTTTTTTAATTTTAAAAATATTTTCATTTTTATAATTTTATATATTTAAAACAATATCTCCTAAAATCTATTTTCATTTTTTTTTTTAATTTCAAAAATATTTTCATTTTTATAATTTTATATATTTAAAACAATATCTCCTAAAATCTATTTTCATTTTTTTTTTAATTTCAAAAATATTTTCATTTTTATAATTTTATATATTTAAAACAATATCTCCTAAAATCTATTTTCATTCTTTTTTTTAATTTAAAAAATATTTTCATTTTTATAATTTTATATATTTAAAACAATATCTCCTAAAATCTATTTTCATTTTTTTTTTTAATTTCAAAAATATTTTCATTTTTATAATTTTATATATTTAAAACAATATCTCCTAAAATCTATTTTCATTTTTTTTTTTAATTTAAAAAATATTTTCATTTTTATAATTTTATATATTTAAAACAATATCTCCTAAAATCTATTTTCATTCTTTTTTTTAATTTCAAAAATATTTTCATTTTTATAATTTTATATATTTAAAACAATATCTCCTAAAATCTATTTTCATTTTTTTTTTTAATTTCAAAAATATTTTCATTTTTATAATTTTATATATTTAAAACAATATCTCCTAAAATCTATTTTCATTTTTTTTTTAATTTCCAAAATATTTTCATTTTTATAATTTTATATATTTAAAACAATATCTCCTAAAATCTATTTTCATTCTTTTTTTTAATTTCAAAAATATTTTCATTTTTATAATTTTATATATTTAAAACAATATCTCCTAAAATCTATTTTCATTCTTTTTTTTAATTTCAAAAATATTTTCATTTTTATAATTTTATATATTTAAAACAATATCTCCTAAAATCTATTTTCATTTTTTTTTTTAATTTCAAAAATATTTTCATTTTTATAATTTTATATATTTAAAACAATATCTCCTAAAATCTATTTTCATTTTTTTTTAATTTCCAAAATATTTTCATTTTTATAATTTTATATATTTAAAACAATATCTCCTAAAATCTATTTTCATTTTTTTTTTTAATTTCAAAAATATTTTCATTTTTATAATTTTATATATTTAAAACAATATCTCCTAAAATCTATTTTCATTTTTTTTTAAATTTCCAAAATATTTTCATTTTTATAATTTTATATATTTAAAACAATATCTCCTAAAATCTATTTTCATTTTTTTTTTTAATTTCAAAAATATTTTCATTTTTATAATTTTATATATTTAAAACAATATCTCCTAAAATCTATTTTCATTTTTTTTTTAATTTCCAAAATATTTTCATTTTTATAATTTTATATATTTAAAACAATATCTCCTAAAATCTATTTTCATTTTTTTTTTTAATTTCAAAAATATTTTCATTTTTATAATTTTATATATTTAAAACAATATCTCCTAAAATCTATTTTCATTTTTTTTTTTAATTTCAAAAATATTTTCATTTTTATAATTTTATATATTTAAAACAATATCTCCTAAAATCTATTTTCATTTTTTTTTTAATTTCAAAAATATTTTCATTTTTATAATTTTATATATTTAAAACAATATCTCCTAAAATCTATTTTCATTTTTTTTTTTAATTTCAAAAATATTTTCATTTTTATAATTTTATATATTTAAAACAATATCTCCTAAAATCTATTTTCATTTTTTTTTTAATTTCCAAAATATTTTCATTTTTATAATTTTATATATTTAAAACAATATCTCCTAAAATCTATTTTCATTCTTTTTTTTAATTTCAAAAATATTTTCATTTTTATAATTTTATATATTTAAAACAATATCTCCTAAAATCTATTTTCATTTTTTTTTTAATTTCAAAAATATTTTCATTTTTATAATTTTATATATTTAAAACAATATCTCCTAAAATCTATTTTCATTTTTTTTTTTAATTTCAAAAATATTTTCATTTTTATAATTTTATATATTTAAAACAATATCTCCTAAAATCTATTTTCATTTTTTTTTTAATTTCAAAAATATTTTCATTTTTATAATTTTATATATTTAAAACAATATCTCCTAAAATCTATTTTCATTTTTTTTTTAATTTCAAAAATATTTTCATTTTTTTAATTTCAAAAATATTTAAAACAATATCTCCTAAAATCTATTTTCATTTTTTTTTAATTTCAAAAATATTTTCATTTTTATAATTTTATATATTTAAAACAATATCTCCTAAAATCTATTTTCATTTTTTTTTTTAATTTCAAAAATATTTTCATTTTTATAATTTTATATATTTAAAACAATATCTCCTAAAATCTATTTTCATTCTTTTTTTTAATTTCAAAAATATTTTCATTTTTATAATTTTATATATTTAAAACAATATCTCCTAAAATCTATTTTCATTTTTTTTTTTAATTTCAAAAATATTTTCATTTTTATAATTTTATATATTTAAAACAATATCTCCTAAAATCTATTTTCATTCTTTTTTTTAATTTCAAAAATATTTTCATTTTTATAATTTTATATATTTAAAACAATATCTCCTAAAATCTATTTTCATTTTTTTTTTTAATTTCAAAAATATTTTCATTTTTATAATTTTATATATTTAAAACAATATCTCCTAAAATCTATTTTCATTTTTTTTTTTAATTTCAAAAATATTTTCATTTTTATAATTTTATATATTTAAAACAATATCTCCTAAAATCTATTTTCATTTTTTTTTTTAATTTCAAAAATATTTTCATTTTTATAATTTTATATATTTAAAACAATATCTCCTAAAATCTATTTTCATTTTTTTTTTTAATTTCAAAAATATTTTCATTTTTATAATTTTATATATTTAAAACAATATCTCCTAAAATCTATTTTCATTTTTTTTTTTAATTTCAAAAATATTTTCATTTTTATAATTTTATATATTTAAAACAATATCTCCTAAAATCTATTTTCATTTTTTTTTTTAATTTCCAAAATATTTTCATTTTTATAATTTTATATATTTAAAACAATATCTCCTAAAATCTATTTTCATTTTTTTTTTTAATTTCCAAAATATTTTCATTTTTATAATTTTATATATTTAAAACAATATCTCCTAAAATCTATTTTCATTTTTTTTTTTAATTTCCAAAATATTTTCATTTTTATAATTTTATATATTTAAAACAATATCTCCTAAAATCTATTTTCATTTTTTTTTTTAATTTCCAAAATATTTTCATTTTTATAATTTTATATATTTAAAACAATATCTCCTAAAATCTATTTTCATTTTTTTTTTTAATTTCAAAAATATTTTCATTTTTATAATTTTATATATTTAAAACAATATCTCCTAAAATCTATTTTCATTTTTTTTTTTAATTTCCAAAATATTTTCATTTTTATAATTTTATATATTTAAAACAATATCTCCTAAAATCTATTTTCATTTTTTTTTTTAATTTCCAAAATATTTTCATTTTTATAATTTTATATATTTAAAACAATATCTCCTAAAATCTATTTTCATTTTTTTTTTTTAATTTCCAAAATATTTTCATTTTTATAATTTTATATATTTAAAACAATATCTCCTAAAATCTATTTTCATTTTTTTTTTTAATTTCCAAAATATTTTCATTTTTATAATTTTATATATTTAAAACAATATCTCCTAAAATCTATTTTCATTTTTTTTTTTAATTTCAAAAATATTTTCATTTTTATAATTTTATATATTTAAAACAATATCTCCTAAAATCTATTTTCATTCAATATTTATTTTATAGTTGCCGAAGTTTCCTTTCTTTGCTAAAATTGCCTACTATTTTGCTGCCTAATTTTCCAAAATTCATTAACAATAGTAATAGTCTATCAAACCCTTAAAATCATTATATAGATATAGAAAGATACAGAATAATTTATAAAGCACATTTGCCGGTATGTCTTATATTAAGAATGGGTTTCTAAATACTAAACTTATTATCAAAAAACTCATCTATAATATAAATCTCACCTGTCTGTTTAAATGTATGTATGTATGTAGGTAGGTATGTCTGCCTAAAACTTTCGACAGAGGCGATGGACTTTCATGAGATCAGTATCGTTTTGACGCTCAACCCTTCAGACGACAAATATCGAAAATTTGGCCAAAAACATTAATTTCTTCACCATCAACTGGACACTTTTCTACTGGGAGGGGTTGCTTTTTTCACAAATATTTTCGAAAGTCGTCCCCTCTTTTCGATTGTCTAGCCTTAATTTAAACCTATGTCACTTCTGATTTGGTTATGGGCGCAACAGCAAAGACATCACATTTTTTTTCGCATTCTTTTCCTCTTTTGCGGTACGAGTTCAAGCCTGCCTGCCTACTACCACTTTTTTTTTTTTTTTTCTCAATACACACCTCCAAACACCTGGGCAATGCCGGGCACCCAGACTAGTCTATACATAAAGAGTAAAAGCTTTGTTAACTATTCTGTTCATACACCATTTTCTTATTTTACATGCTAATCTTCGATTATTTTCAATTTTTTATGAGAAAATGTAAATGACATTTTATCAAGAAAAGCGAACTAATGCAAATTAGCTTTGTTTTAAAGTAGAAATAAATTATTAGTTGCCTTGCAAATTTCAATCGATTACAAGGAAAACATTTGAGAAAAACATTTAGAAAGACATTTAGAAAGATCTATTTGTGTAATGTACACCTAGTCTAATGTATTTTTTATGTTTGTAAAAATATATGCGGACATTCCACGAGGGTTTTACAATAATTCGATAATAAAAATGAGAAATATATGATAAAATATTCAGAAATTTAGAAAAGAATCGGAATTAGAATTGCTAATTTTATTGGAATTGCTAATTTTATTAGAACTGCTAATTTTATTGGAATTGGGAATTCAGAACAAAATCAGTAACTGTATCACAATTGGGAAAAATTTTGGAGTCATCCCATCATTAATATACAGGGTGGAACGATAAAATTGTCGCCATAGAAAAGATGACATGATTCCATTTCCATTTCATGAAAATTGGTTTTCTTTTTTTTTTGTTGCAGACAATCTATTAATTGGCCAGTTGTGTACAAATCCCAAGAGCTAAAAGTGAAATAATGTTAAACGAGTGAGATTGGAGATGTGCCACTGTACTCTCTACCGATCCAAGTTATGACAACAGGACCATTGCCAGCACCCTCAAAATGCAAATCCGGATGGTTCAACACTTTAGAGAAAACATCTCAATGAAGTTTCCGGCCACGATTATGGTTTTTGGTGTGGTTTTAAGTAAGGGCCACATCATGCCACCACATCTTCCAACAGCCACTTAGAGGACAAAGCACACACAAAGAAACGGGGGAATCGGATGTCAACTGGGCCTTTATCCTGTAAGTGCCTGTTCATTGGCTGATTAGGAAGGGTGCGGCAAAAACTAGAAAGCTGATTGGCTAACTAAAAACACAATAGAAGGTGCATATATAAAAACGCAAGACAACCACAAAATCCTCGCATAAAGCCTGATGAATCCTAGCGTGTATGAAACATGGAATATTCTGCGTAGCTTAATTGCCATATATATTTTATAACTTACTATATATATATATATATATATATATATATATATATATATATATATATATATATATATATATATAGACTAGTGGGCCGGTTTCAAAGGTTATAAAAAATAGCAGAGATGGTTCTGGAGACAAGCTTCCACTGCTTATAAAGTGCTCCCAAAAGGTGTGCATCTCAAATAACCTCTGACAACAAGTCCAATTCCTGGCTTGCGCATGGCGAAACTGCTCTTATTAATATAAGAAAGAGCGGGTCTCTGGCGTCTAAAAAAATCCAGTTGCTTTGGGTAGATTAGCCTTGTCAATCTGGGACAGTAGCTCATCTAGGGGAGAGAAAACCCTGATTTCAAACCTCCGCTGTCCTGTGGATTACCTCTACATAGGAAAGGCTAAGGGAGTAAACCCTGACTGAAAAATCAGGAGTGGAGCCCTGAAGGTTGTCGATCCTTGCACTGCAAAGACTTTCCGGCAACTCCTTGCAGGATCCCGCAAGCAAGGTTACAGAAAGTGGTCCTAACGAATTGGGCATCCCAGGTCCTCCATAACTTTTCGCTCAGGCCTTTATCCTAGAGAGGTCACTCCAGTACAATATTGCGGCAGCATAACACAGGGAGTGACAGTTTCCAATTAAAAGTCCGGAGCTTATTGGCTCGGACGCTTGGAGTCGACGCCTGTCGATGGGAGGAATGATCCCATCTGGCTAGCTACCATCCACCTCAAAGCTGGGCAGCCCCAGCCTAAGGCTCTGACCTGCCACGTTCCACCTATTCCAGAGGTGGACCAGAGTATAGACCAAACCCAAAATGTGGTCTGTAACCCAGCACCATTCAAGAACAAGAAACGAAAGCTGCCAGTACTGAAACTCGCAACATGAAACATCAGAAAACCGTCATCATCGACCGTGAATTAAAGAGACTAAATATCGACATAGCAACAGGGCTGCAGGAGACACAACTTCCTGGTGACGGCCGTCTCAGGGAGAGAAGCTACACCTTCTTCTGGCAGGGGCAATAAACACATGAGCACCGACTTTACGATGTCGGTTTTGCTGTCTGCAATTCCCTTCTACAAACCGTTGAAGTACTCTCCTTTGGCACACCAAGAGTCCTCTCCCTTCATCTCTCCACTTCCTCCAGACCAGTCTCAATTGTTAGCATATATGCTCCCACACTTTGCACTGGTGGAAACCCTAGAGGAAGACCTCCAGTCTGTAGTGGAATGGGGACAAAAATGGATGGTAACATTCAATAGGGTTTGTTTGTATATTATTTACCGTTAAAAATTTACCGTTAAAAATGTACCGTTAAAAAAGTTTATATATATATATATATATATATATATATATATATATATATACTTTCAAGTCCTGGCCAGACCTTTATTTATCTCCCTTTCTCCAAAGTCCATTTTTATAAATTATACATATTACAGTAATCCAAAATTTTTTAAATAAAATAAAAAAATAAAAACAACTCTATAACTAAATATTTATAGGGTTTAATAGAATCGGAATCAGTAATTGCGTTGAAATTCAGAGAACTACAATTCATTATTTTTACAAGAAAATGTAATGACTAATGCATTATCACATCTTTATCATGACGCACACTGTTTTCTACATTTGTAATTTCTTAAGAAAAAAAAAAAAAGAAATCTGATGTAAAAACTTCATTTTCTTTGAATTGAATGCAAAGTTTTAGTCATTTTATAGCATTTTTGCAACCACACTTCATAAAACTTTTTTGTTTTCAAACGTGCAATTTTGTTAACTGACAATACTACATGTGTGTGGGGCGGGGGGGGGGGTAAAAAAAATGATAGCTTCCAAAATGAGAGAAAAAAAAGTTTTAAAAAAAAATGCCAATCATTCCCCCCCCCCTCCGAAAAGCAAAACAATAAAGCTGACATACTTCCAACAAATGAGGGAAACGAACAAATTATGAAATGATTTCAACAAATGTTTTTGTCGCCATTCTACATTTCACATGACTCATTGTTTCACACACTCAGCCTTTCGGAAAGTTTCCCAATAAGAATAGAAAAATCACGTTTTGAAAACAAAAATTGTCTCTGAAATAGGTATATTTGCTGATGACACCACGCTAAACATAAGGGAAAAGCGAATATACACATATACAAAGCAATAGCAGAAACTCTAGAAAACGGTCTTTAGTTGGTAGTGGAATGGTGTCATAAGTAGATGTTATATTTAATACTACTAAGATTAAGCTACTTTCTTTTAAAACCTACAAAAAACTTCTCAACCACTGATTGCCATGACCCTACCTGAGAGCACATCCTCCAAAATCCTCTGCATACAACATGAATTGCAACAAATATATTGAGGACATTACCAAGGCTGCTGCAAAGAAGGTGGGCTCTCTCTACTATCCTATATTTTTATAAAGCCACAATTCGCCCATGCATGAAATATTTTTGTGATATCTGGGCTGGTGTATCATTAGACAGAGTTAAACAAAGTCTCCAATCTTATAGGTCCTGCACTATCAACCAAGCTCCAACTCCTGTCCCATCACCGCATCCCAATGCCTGTTTTACAAGTACTTTAATAGAATGTGCTCTGAGTAATTTCTTAGCATAGTAAAGTGTTATGTTTGCAAATAAGGTATAAGGCAATACCAATGAAGACTCAACAAACAAAGGTAGATCAATAAAAAGTGTATTAGGAAAAGTATATTTACAGTATATTTAAATAATGGTTGTCCGGTAAGAGAGTCTTGGCTGGAGAACATATCTGCTCTCGGCTCGGCTTTTGGTGGCTTCTGGTTGACACACACTCAGACTAACCGAGTCTTGCTATTTATGTGTAATATTATCCACATATGTAAATGAGTGGGTGCCACCACAATATAAAGGAAACCCACCTTCTTCACAGCAGCCATGACAATCTCTTCACTATATTTGTTGCAATTCATGTTGTATGTGAATGTATTTGTTCCAATTTATGTATTTGTTGCCTGTGAATGTTAAGTCAGTGGTGGTGAGCTCTCAGGCAGGGTGTTATTTGTCATAGCTATCAGTAGTTGAGAAGGTTTCTTGTAATTGTTAAAGGAAAGAAGTTTAGTCTTAGTAGCATTAAATGTTACCATTCATTTACAGCTCCATTCCATTACACATTTAACTTTGTTGCAAACAAAATGTTTATCACTTATTCATGTCCACAAATGTTAACATTTTAGTAATTTTGATGCCAATTTAGTTTTTAAATGTGATCGTAAAGAAAGGAAAAGAAAGAAATCAACTTTTCATTAACAATTTAAAAATAGATTTCAACTTGTTAAAAATCAAGTCACTTTCTCAAAAGAAAAAATATTTTAACACAAATACTAGATATTTATTCAGAAAATAAAACAATGTTGTGAAACTATATCAAAGTTTGTACAATCATTGAATCATAAAAGCAACAACAAATAAGTTAATAAAATGTCTTTTTTTCAAAGCCAATATGAAAATTAGTTAAAACTTTCAACTGATACCGCATATATGTAAGCAGTATATAAAAATGATTACGTTTGAAATAAGGTGTTGTAACTTTATCATTACCTTAAGAAATGAACTTAACTTATCCATTTAGATTAAACACAGAAATGGACTTTTTGGCACAATTTAACCCCTTGTGCTCCAAAACTTTTTTAAAAAAAGGGAGGGAGGCATTTTCAGTCAAAAATATAAAGGAGCATAATTTTTTTAGCTTTATTTGAACCCTTTTCTAAAAAGGATTAATAAAAAAAATGTTAGATTTAAAACAAAAGTCTAAAATGATTTTTTTTAAATATTACAAACGATTTCATTTTATTTTAAACTAGCATTTCAGCCCGGCGTTGCCCGAGTGTTTGGAGGTGTGAGTTGAACAAACAAAAAAAAAAGAAAGTGGTAGTAGGAAGGCAGGCTCGAACCCACATTGCAAAGGAGGAAAAAAACCTGACGTCTTTGCTGTTATGACCACTGCCAAACTGGAAGTGATGTAGGTTTAAATTAAGTCTAGACAACCGAAAAGAGGGGATGACTTTTGAAAATATTGGTGAAAAAAGTGACTCCTTCCTGTAGAAAAGTGCCCAGTTGAGGGTGGAGAAATTAATGTTTTTGGCCAATTTTTCGGAATTTGTCATCTGAAGGGTCCAGCTTCAAAACGATACTGATCTCATGAAAATTCGTCGCCTCTGTCGAAAGTTTTAGGCAGACATGAAAACATACATACATACATTCATATATTGGTAGCTCAAATTTTTGACCCAAACCGATTAAAAAGTTTGCCCTATCTCTGAATACCCTTTATATAAAATTTCAAATGTTTAGGCCAGAAGTTGTCTGAGTAATTTGGTAGAGACTGCAGAGGTCAAATTTTCTTTAACTTTGACCCCTATTATGACCCCTTAACATTTATTGTTTTGGGCTCAAATCAAGTTATTAAGTTAGATTCATGTCCAAGGAATCTATATCTAAAATTTCAATTGTTTATACCCAAAATTGGCGGAGAACTTTGGTAGAGTTCTCAAAGGTTAAATCGTTGAACTTTGACCCCTTAACAGCAAAATTTCTGGCTGAAAACGGATTACAAAGATTTTTCCAAATCTCACTACACTGAATATCAAATTTCGAGCCTGTAGACTGAAAATTGACAGAGTTATTGTGTAGGGAAATGTACACAAACAGACAGACACACAGGCACAGACAGACACTTTCACTTTTGTAGATATATAGATTCGTGAGTATTTAGGGAGGGATGGTCAGAATTAGAATTACTAATCACAAATGTTGGTGGATTTGAAAGGAATGTAATTTAGATATTAGTGAAAAATTTGTTCATTTTCAAGCATAATTATCTTGAAGGTCAAAATTAATGAAAGAAGGCAAACAACTATTATAACTTTTAGTGAATTTTGAGAAATTTTTATGGATTTTTTTTTTTAAATAGTTCAAAGTTTAGGTACTACTTTTGATTCAGCAATTTGATTCTATTTTTAATGTTGATGAAAATACATTTCGTTTTTATTTTTTAATTAATATTTATTTATCAAACGTCTAAAATGGCATAATTCAGAAGAGTTTAGATTTGGGCTAGAAGGCAGACAGAAACATAATTTATGTTGCAGTAATGAAAATATCCAAAAATTACAAAAACCCGATAAGGTAGAAAATTAATTATTAATAAAAACAGTTTTTGAAGACAAATAGTGAAAATTAAGTTTTGCTAAATTCAATTGCTAAAATTCAATTGTTAAAATTCAATTGTTAAAATTCAATTGTTAAAATTCAATTTTCAGAATATATTTACCTCCCTTTTGTTCCAATTAGAATTCTCCCATTTCGTTTTTTTTTTTTTTTTGCAAGACTCAAGTTTTGTTGTCTTCAAAAACTGTTTTCATTAATAATTAATTTTCTATCTTATCGTTTTTCATAATTTTTGGATATGTTCATTAATGTGACATAATAATTAAGTAGATATCATTGGTTTTACTTGAAATCCAATATTTCAATATTTGTTATTTTCTTTCCAACAGAATCCACAACACCAAAAGCTATTAATTGAGCAGGTTGCTTCATTATGAATGTCTCCAACTTCAGCTGAGGATTTTGTGACAAATTTGTCATTTCCGTGGTTCAGAACTGCATTGACAATGAAGATCTTTTCTTCTGAAAGCTCGTTACAATGGAGAACTTTTTTATGAAAAATGTAATAATTTAACTGCGTCTTTCCAATCCCGTTTCCTTCGTAGTCGTTGTCAACAAGTGTTTTAGTGTTCTTTTTTCTTTTTTTTTTTTTTACATGAAGGTCACCACTTATCAAGGCCCAGAAGCCACTCAGGGATAAGGGTTATTTTGTGTACCGTAATCAATGGGATAGTGTTACAGTATTCATTAGTATTGGAGATTTGATAAAGTGTCATTACTTAAGGGGGGCGGTTCATCAGAAATTTGTTTACGTTGGACTTGAAGACATCCATGTTGAAGTCAGGAGGGAAACAGGTAAGCAGTAGAGAGTTCCACGGGCGTGCAGTTCTAAGAAAGAAGCTTTGTTCATGGAGTCTACGTTTTGATTTAAGCACAGATAAAGAGTGGGGGAAATTTTTGACAGTGGTTTCAGCTAGACGGGTGTTTCTCGTGAAAGATTGTCGAGGGGGGGATGAGAGATTGGGGCTCAGATGAGCACTTGCCATGGAAATAATGATAAAACAAAGATAGGCTCGTAACATCTCTTCTGTGGGAGAGAGGCTGCAGGGACGAGAAAAGAACATCCCCTACTAAACCACGAAATCTATTTTGTACTCTGTCAAGGCAGGATAGGCTGTTTTTGGCTCCTGCCCAGATGTGGCAGCAGTACTCCATCCTTGGACGTACTTGGCTTTTATATAGATAGAGAATTGCATCAGTAGTGAGATATCTTCTGGAGCGGTAGAAGGACCCCACCATTTTTCCAGCAACCTTGACAACAAACTTGATGTACGTGTTCCATTTCAGATCAGGAGTAACGGTCAAGGTCAGAAGCTTGTCAAAACATGGGGCCTCCCCTAGACGAGAGCCATCCATTTCAATTGATGCCAGATGGGGATCAGAGCGTTGATGATGTAAGGATAGGAGTTTGGTTTTAGATGCATTAAAGGTAACCAGCTACCTCTTCCCCCACTGAACCACACGCTCGAGATCAGAGGAGAGAATCAGAGAGAACTTTGTCATTTACAGCCTTTGATGTGTTGCCATAGATGGTCGTGTCATCAGCATAGATGTCAACAAATGATTTAAGTATGTGTTTTGGGAGATCATTGATGTAGATCAGGAAGAGAGTTTGGCCCAGGATTGACCCCTGAGGGACTCCAGCATTTATATTGCAGGCCTCCGATTTTTGTCCATCAACCACTACTCTTATGAGCCTATCAGAAAGAAATGATTTAATGATTGAGAAAACATTTCCAGTTATACCATAGCTGGAAATCTTGTGAAGTAGGCCTTTATGCCATACCTTGTCGAAGGCCTTCAATATGTCAAGAGCAATTGCTCTAGAAAGGAAGCCTTTGTCAAGAGATTCGCTAATCCTATGCGATATAACCGTTAGCACATCTGCGGTAGATCTTGCAGAACAGAAACCATATTGTGTGTCACTAAGAAGGTTATTTCTGCTGAGGTGGTTGACTACTTCTCTATTTAATATGGATTCCAGCAACTTACTCATGACACACAGGAGACTTATTGGTCTGTACTGAGAGGGAGATGACTTATCACCTGAATTCTTAAATACAGGGCATATTGATGAGGTCTTCCAGGGTGTTGGAAAGCACTTCTCCTTAAGGCAGCGTTTAAATAGTTTTGTAAGTATGGGGGGCAAGTTCTGGTTGAAGCTTTTTTAACACTATAATTGGAATGCCATCAGGGCCAGTTGCTTTATTGGAATAAAAGTTCTTGATTAGCTTGGCGACTTCACGCACAGATATTTGTATGTTACCTAGCGTGTTCTGTGTTATAGGAGGAAATACGGGGAGTTGATGGCCTTCGTCGCATAGGGTAGAATTAGCTGCAAAGTTCTTGGCAAATAGTTTGGCCTTGTCTGATGCTGACGAGATGACCTCTGGTCCATTGATAATGGTTGAGATAGAATGCACGCTTCTGTTCAGGATCCTATTTGTTATTTGCCAAAACTGGTGAGAACCAAGCTGCTGATCAGCTACTTTGGATTTGATGGACTGAGCATATAGCTCTCTTGCCTTTTTTATTACTCTTTTACAGTGGTTGCTAGCGTTCCTGAAAGCAGCTTTAGTCTCAGTGCATCTATTACATTGGTAGCTATGGAAAAAGTCATTTCTGTGCGTGATGGCAGTAGCACATTCTGGGGAGAACCATGGCTGGCTGTTAGGTTTTTGTTGGAATTTTTTAGATGGTATGAATTGGTCTATGCCTACAATTAACCATTCGGTCAGGTCTGATACTATAGAGGACACATCCTTTTTAAACATGGAACACAGAAGTAGATCTGATATAAATGTACGGAAGCTATTCCAGTCAGCCATAGAGTATCGGTATACAGTACAGTGGAGAGGTACGTCTGGGGACTTATTACATTTCATTTTTATCTTAACTGATACAACGGAGTGGTTGGAGGATCCTAGAGGAGATAGCTCAGGGGAAGTTGAGAGAAAAAGGTCTAGAAGGCTTGCATACTGACCGGTAGTATCAGGCACACGGGTGGGCTCACGAACAATCTGAGTGAGGTCATAGGCAATGGCAAAATCATGACATAACCTCCCCTCATCATCTGTCTTATTTGAGCGGGTCAGCCATTCCACGTTATGGACATTGAAGTCACCGCAAATGTGAAATGTTAGCCGAGGGATGTGCAGACAGGATGTGGTCTATTTTCTTAGATATGCTCTTAAAGATAGTAACTCCGCTATACTTCTTGTCTAGATTTTCACTTGAAATCATATTTTACGTCATTTCTAATGGCCTTATTGTCCACTTCAAATTCAATTGCTATTTTTCTCATGAATTTCATTGGATTCTTTAGGATTTTGGATTTGAGAGATTTAATAAAGTTTTGGTTATGGTTAACTTTCGTCACCCGTTGTTTACAAAGCCATTTGCCGGAAGTGACGTTTTATCTACGGATGATCAAAACCGTATAAAATGAACCTTTTTTTTATATAAGTTTTATTCAAACAGGCTTTATTTGAACTTAATGGACTTTTTTTTGTATTTATTAACTGTTTTATTCTTTTTATCAAACAAAAATCGAAATAAATTATAAAATATGTATAAAGTCTATTTTTTATGTCTGTAAAAATTTGTTAAAGAGTTAAAATAAACAAAGACTTTTCATTAAATATATTTAAAATAAATTATAAAATATCTATAAAGTCTATTTTTTATGTCTGTAAAAATTTGTTAAAGAGTTAAAATAAACAAAGACTTTTCGTTAATATCTATAAAGTCTATTTTTTATCTCTGTAAAAGTTTGTTGAAAAATTCAAATAAAGTTTAGAATTTAATTTAAAAAAAAACACCGACTTTCTTTTTTTTTTTTTTAAATAAAACTAATTTTAAAATTTCGATGTTTGAAAAACAGTCCATAATATGTCAATATAAAAATTCTATTTTTGTTTGATAAAAAGAATAAAACAGTTAATAAATACAAAAAAAAGTCAATAAAGCCTGTTTGAATAAAACATATAAAAAAAGGTTCATTCTATACGGTTTTGATCATCCGTAGATAAAACGTCACTTCCGGCAAATGGCTTTGTAAACAACGAGTGACGAAAGTTAACCATAACCAAAGTTTTTAATAAATTTTGATAATTTCTCTATTTCAGACTTTCTTGTAATAATTTTGCTCAGTCATTCTATCTCTACTATTATATAAAGGGAACTTTGTCTGTGTGTCTGTCTGCATGTTTGTGTGAGTTTTTTCCCTTTGGACTAGAAAATGGTTGGGTCGATTTTTATGAAATCTCACATGAACATACTTTATGTGCCTGGCAGTGATCTTAGATAGATTTTGCATCGGAATGTCTTCGATAAATATCAGTAATCGAAATGATGCAATGAAAGAAGGCAATTTTAACCAAACTTAGCACCTTATATGGCCTAACATCACAAGTGCATTTGAGAAGTTTTATTACCACACAAGCGAAAAGGCCCAACATACAAAATTAACAGTAGGTTCTTTGATATGACAGGGGTGCATTCAAAATGAATGTTTCTGTTTAGAGCACAACTGAAGTATGATACTTTACTTTTGCATTTTAAACTTTAATGCAAGTCATTATAAAATAAACAGTAGGTTCTCTACAGTGCAATGTAGACGTTTGCTTTCATGATTGGGCAAAATTGTCTGAAAAAGGCAAGTATAATAGTGTTAGGTATGATTATAACATAAATATATACTAGATCTTAAAATAAGTGAGTTTGTTTCTAGCTGAGAGAAAACAACGTTCATTTTTGCTTCCCTGCCCTGTAGAGTAGACGATGATTGACAGGGTAAACTAGAAAATAAAAAGTAATAAAATTGATAAAATGGTGGAAAGCCCCCCCCCCCCCGCTCTATCAAATGGTGTGGGGATAGTATGTGCCAGCTCTGCAGATACACAACGTTTATTATTAGTCAATGATAATAAAAGGTTGAAAAGGAGAAAAAAATATTTTGATAAAATGTCAAAGGTTAGCCTTTGGACACTGAAATAGTCCCCTCCCTACCGGTTAGGGGACTACACATGTCCTTGACATACTAGTGTTCTCATGACATCAATAATGTTTGGTTTTAATTTTTGCAACGTAGATTTACCCCCCCCCCCTTAAATATTAAAACTGGGCTAGGTTTTTAATGCATGCTAATAATAATTGCCCACTTTATCATAAATAGCAATGTGTATTTATGTGTGCATATTATATATATATATTAGTTTGTCTGTCCGTTTCATTTTTTTTATTTTTTTGGAAAACTACTGGTCAATCTGGCTGAAATTTTGTATGGATCTTTATTAGGTATGGGCAATGGTGAAAAAATAATGGGGGGACATAGTTTTGAAATCTGGTTTATCATAATTTTTTTGTGGCTTTCCGATTATTTTTTTATTGTATTTGAAAGATTAAAGCTTATAGTTAATTTCAAAAAAAAAAGAAATATTTGTACACATGAAAAAAAAGTTATAATGAAAAATATTTTCATGGTGACATTTGGACGCTGACAAATTCAGCTAAATTTTGTACTTAAATTCATTATAAAAATCCCTTCAAAGATAAATATTAGTTTTCTAGGTCTATTTCAGAGATAATTAGTAAAGTAAAGTCCTAAGATATTGAATTAAATAATAATTTTTAAAAAATAGCTTGATTAGCCCCCAAAAGCGAGAGATTCTGACTTTGTGCAAACAAAACAAAACAAAGTCATCTAAGTATAGATTCTACAGAAGCCCAACATGTCAGAAAGTCAAAAGGCTGTCTGAAAATGACGTCAGATAGTTGGAGGGAGGCAAGGAGTGCAAAACTGACTGGTTTTCTTTTTTATATTTTTTCTCGGCTGTGTATCCATACATTCCTATCATGAACGTTTGTATAATTTTTACCATTTTTTAATTTAATTATTTTTCTATGTTCCTGCTTTTAAATTTTTTCATGTTTTTAAATTATTTTTCAGGATCATATAAAAATTATGCTTAACTGAAGATTATACGTCTTGATTTGGCAGGTCAGTGTCTTTTCTCCAGGCCACTAGTATGTTGGCAGACGTTCAGACAGAATACTGAACAATAGTAAGTTGGAATGATGCGTTTTTGCTAAAGAGAGAAAGATGAAGAAAAAAACTTAACATTTTTTAACATTACACAAATCAAATTCATACATGCCATTCACCACAAACGCTGCAATAAAGCAAGCCGAATTGCACATTCAAGAAATTACATTAAACAACGCCAATTTTTTATAAATACATCTAACTCTTTAATGATAGAATGGACAAAAAAAAAATGGGCATTTCAAATAATCTAGAGATTTTGTTGGAAATGTAAGATAATCTTTTTCGTCAGTAATAAAAAACGATCCACATTCAAAAAGTTTTGCTTTTTATTGTTGAGAAGATTTCACAACCAGAATCTTTGGTTGAAGAAATTCAATTCTTTCGTTTTGTCAAAATCCTGACGTTTTTTGGTTTCTTTTCATAGTCTTCAATGTAAAAGATGATGAAGAAAAACATTCAAAATTAATCAATTTTTTTTTACTCTTTTTCATTCTAAACAAGATGTATTACCACTTGGAGGTGAGGAGCTACTAATTGGAACCATATCTACAAGGACACTGTGTAGGGTGTTGAGCAGCGAGATGTTTATTTGCATTACATTCAAACTTCAGTAACTTAGGACAGTCAGAAAAGCAAGAAACAGGGATGGAATTCTAAAGTCTATGATTGGTATCATCCTGAAGCAGAAGGAAACCATAAAAGCAAAAACACATTCTAAAGGCGTAACTGTCCTTTCAAAGAAGTTCATGATGTGATGGAGAGATTACTTCTCATCTGAATTATGGAAAAAGAAATCGCTGGAGACATCATCACCAAGATTATAATCTGTCAGAAAGCCTCAGACAGAAAACAACCCAGGCGAATGAATATCACAGTAGGTATCCCTAGAATTCAAGGCTTCACTGGGGTGGTTTGAGAAATTCAAGAGACAGGCCGTCATTCATTCAATGGTGCGGGAGACTGCCAGCTCAGACATGACAATAGCTAAAACCTTCATTAAGAAATTTGATGAGTTGACTGCAAGCTTTTAACTGTGATGAAACAAGTCTTTTTTTTTTTTTGAAAAATTGCATCATCGTACATCATGAAAGAAGAGATGAGGCTGCTTTGCCTGTGAAAGATATTGTTACTCTTGCTTTCTGTGACAATGCCAGTGGTGATTGTAAGGCCTTTAATGGTGCATTATTTAGAGAATCATCGAGCCTTCAAATAAGGGTTATTGCGTGTACAGTAATCAATGAGATAGTATTGTAGTAATCATTGGTATGGGGGTTTTGATGGAGTGTCTTACTTAAGGGGGTGGTTTGTCAGGAGTTTGTTTATGTTGGACTTGAAGACGTCCAAGTTGTAGTCAGGTGGGAAACAGGCAAGAGAGTTCCACAGTCGTACATTTCTAAGAAAGAAGCTCTGCTCATGGAATCCGCTTGGATTTAGGCACAGATAAAGAGTGGGGAAAATTATTGACAGTAGTTTCAGCCAGACAGGTGTTTCTCGTGAAAGATTGGCAAGGGGGACGAGGGATTGGAGCTTAGACGAGCACCTGCCATGGAAATAATGATAAAACAAGGATAGGCTCACAACGTCTCTTCTATGGAAGAGAGGTTGCAGGGAAGAGAAAAGGGCACCCCCCACTAAACCACGAAGTCTATTTTGTACTCTGTCAAGGCAGGATAGACTGTTTTTAGCAGCTCCTGCCCAGATGTGGCAGATAAGTTGGAGGCCATGAAACTGAACATCGTTTTGGGACAGTTCTCTGCCGGCAAGAAGAAGGAGGACACACACACGACAACAGCAGAAATTAAGAAAATGCCATCCTCATATCGTAAGCTGGCAGAATTCAGAGAAAAGAAACATCTCAAAAAGGTATGTACAGGTCATTCTTTTGAACAGTTTAATGACATTTGCTGGAATCATTTCAGGAACATATTAAAAAGAAAGCAGAAACAAACTCCCTTGGATCGTTTCTTCTAAAAGAGGCCATCAGTAAGCCAAGGTGAAGGTCAAAGTGATCAGAAAAAACAGAGAAGGGAAGGAGAAAGTGAAGATAATTACAAACTAAAAAAGTAAAAATTTAATTTTAATAAAGTTTCATAAAGTTAAGTATTAAGTGATGAAAATTAGAAACTGAAAAACTGAGAATGAGTGTTTTCATCGGTTTGAAATGGATTGGACGATTTTCAGGATGTGAAAATTTCAAGATATGAAATTTAAATCAGAACTAATTAATTTCGTATCTAGAGGTTCCACTGTAATATGAATAATCAATCCTCACCCCAAAAATTCAGAAATGAAATATTTTATTATGATCTTTTTTGTGTAAAGAAATGCAATGATTTAAAAAAAACATTAAAAAATATTTGACTTTTTTGTGTATAGAAATCCAATTATTAAAAAAAAAAAATTGTAATATTTTATTTTGACTTTTTTGTGTATAGAAATCCAATTATTTTTTTAAAAAATTTTTAATATTTTATTTTGACTTTTTTGTGTATAAAAACTCAATTATTTAAATAAAAATTCCAAAATATTTTATTTTTACTTTTTTGTGTATAAAAACGCAATTAAAAAAAAAAAGTATTCAAAAATATTTTATTTTTACTTTTTTGTATATAAAACCCAATTATTTAAAAAAAAAAACAATAAAAAAAATGAAAATTTATTAATTTAAAACTTTCTCTTCTTTTTATAAATTGAAAATTTGTTTTAAAATACCAACACATCAGTCACAAATCTGGTGTGCAAATATGATCGTGTGAGACTCCATTTTTATATTGCGATATAATCTTTAGTATTTATACCTAGAGGCTATCTGGGTTACCAGCTCGGAAAAATTATAGATATGTAGAAAACACCAAGTAACATATGACCTCATTCCACCTGCACTTCAATCCCATCCTGTCTGCTTTTTAGAATTGGTTCTAGTTTATCTTAGAATTATTCTTATCATTTCAGAATTTCACGGAATGCTTTCTACAACATTTTCATTCGCCAAATTCAGGAAACACATGGAAATCAAAGTTTAATGCTCTGGAACCAAAAATACCATTAAAATAATACCATTAAAATAATACGCTAAAGCATTCCATAATTGTGCATATGTTATCACTTTTTACCCACATTTAAAAAAAATGAGATAATCCGATCAGCAAAGATGTTGATTGATGATTAATATGATGTTTCTAAGGTAAAAAAAAACAATTCAGACATTACCCATTTTAAAATGAATTGTTCCCAAATCAAAGGATGTGGTCGCATCTTCTAAAACAATACAATTTTAATGAAAAACATTCATAAAAGTGACATTCTTTTTATTGGTCTGAAGAATATTTATCTGACAATTTTTTTCCAGTAAAAATGGTGAGAATATTTATTACATAAAGAATTAACTTGGGCCCAACTCTCTTCCTGATCTACATCAATGATCTCCCTAAACACATACTTAAATCATTCGTTGACATCTATGCTGATGACACGACCATCTACGGCAACAAATCAAAGGCTGTAAATGACAAAATTCTCTCTGATTCTCTCTCCTCTGATCTTGAGCGCGTGGTTCAGTGGGGGAAGACATTGTTGGTTATTTTTAATGCATCTAAAACCAAACTCCTATCCTTACATCATCAACGCTCTGATCCCCATCTGGCATCAATTGGGATGGATGGCTCTCGTCTGAGAGAGGCCCCGTGTTTTGACAAGCTTCTAGGCTTGACCTTTACTCCTGATCTGAAATGGAACACGTACATCAAGTCTGTTGCCAAGGTCGCTGGAAAGATGGTGGGATCCTTCTACCGCTCCAGAAGATATCTCATTACTGATGCAATTCTCTATCTATATAAAAGCCAAGTACGTCCAAGGATGGAATACTGCTGCCATATATGGGCAGGAGCTGCTAAAAATAGCCTATCCTGCCTTGACAGAGTACAAAATAGACTTCGTGGCTTAGTGGGGGGGTGCCCTTTTCTCTACCCTGCAACCTCTCTCCCACAGAAGAGATGTTGCGAGCCTATCCTTGTTTTATCATTTTATCGTTTTATCATCACGGCAGGTGCTCGTCTGAACTCCAATCTCTGGTCCCCCCTCGCCAATCTTTCATGAAAAACACCCGTCTAGCCGAATCCACTATGAAAAATTTCCCCCACTCTTTATTTGTGCCTAAATCAAAACGTTGATTCCATGAACAAAGCTTCTTTCTTAGAACTGCACGCCTGTGGAACTCTGTTCCGTCTGCCTGCTTCCCACCTGACTACAACTTGGATGTCTTCAAGTCCAATGTTAACAAATTCCTAATGAACCGCCCCCTTAAGTAAACACTTCATCAAATCTCCACACTAACGTACTGTACTTGCAATAACCCTTATCCCTGAATGGCTTTCGGGCCTTGATAAGTGGTGACCACCGTGTAAAAAAAAAATATATATATATTTCAATCAATCTAATTCAATCCAAGGTAACGCCAGGTATTCTGCTAATATATATTTGCATCTATCTCATTGGATCCCAGGCGCCCTTGTATTCTGCTTGCATATATTTGCATGTATCTCATTCAATCCCGGACGATTCCAGGTAATCTGTAAGTATATATGTGGATGTATGTCATTGAATCCCATAATTCTTGGATATGTTACAAATTTCCACAATCATTTTTCATAATTAAACCCACATATCTTCCCACTCTTACTAAAATAATAACTTTGATACATTTCACATGTAATCATTTTTCATAATTCTTGGATATGTTACTAATTTTTAAAATTATTTTCACGATTGAATTCACATAATCCCCATGGGTCCCTGCGGTTGAGAACTCGTTTCCCAATCTCAAACCCGACCCCTTGGTAGAAGGTCGTCGTAAACCGAGGGAGCAGTCCAAGTTCTTTGCCGAATGCCGGAGTGCACTTAGAGCTTTGCTGGGGACCAGTGTCCTCGAAAAGCCTAGAAAGAGACTTTATCGGGAGTTAGTGGTGGGTACCGTGAAGGATCCTCTTTGTAGGCGGTTAGGTTGGTCGATGGAGGTTATCCGCTCTCAATGGAGTTGGGCGCCGGATCGGGATTTTCTGACAAACTCGGAATTCTCCCTGACCTGGCGACTGGTCCGAAAAGCACGGCCCCTCTTCGACGAATTCAGCAAGTACAAAGAACAAACGAGGGCCTGGTGTCCGCGCTGCGACGAACACAAACTCGAATTGGTCGAGCATGCGTTTTTCAGTTGTAGCTGGATCCAGGCCCTATTGGAGTACGTCAGAGAGGTAACGGCTCACATCGATGGTGAGTGGCCGCTCGATCTTGACATAGGATATTTCGTTTACAACATGGAGCCGCCGTTCCCCAGGGAGGAAAGAATGGTTTTCCTGGCGATCCTAGCAGTAGCGCGTATGGTGATCTGGATCACGCGCCTTAAATTAGTCCGCGAAGGGACATCTGTTCCGGATCGGGATCTGATCGTTTACTTTAAACATTTGCTTAAGGTAAAGATCAGATGCGATTTGAGGAAGTTTGTGCATCCGTCGAGGAGCCAAGTTTCAATGCGTGTTCCCCCCTTAAGCATGACACGGGCGGTGCTGGGTCGTTCGGAACTCATCCCGCTTAGATTCTAGCTAAGTCATTTTAAGAAGACTCTTGACTGGTGGTACAAATGAGATCCTGTTCCTGATTTTATTTTTGGGTATTAGAGAACCTCTCAGTCTGCCCATCCCCTTTACGCCACATCTTTGCTTTTTGACATCCCCGGTCATCCCTCTACTCAGAGGTCACCTTCCAACCCCCTCCACCCGTTGCTTTATTTTCTCCCACTTCCATTAAGGTTTCTTCCCCAATCCCCATTAGGGATCGCCCTGCTTGTTTTCGGTTCCCCGGAAAACAGTGGGGGGGGGGGTCTAGTCACCTAGATTAGTATTGGGGGGGGGGGCTCACTAACAACCCAGTAGAATTTATTTTTTATTTTTGATATAAACATTTTTGATTAGCTTTTCCCACTCCACGAACATTTTTACTCTTAATTCAAAAACTTTTTTATTTTCTAATGAAATTGAACTTTATTTTCTCACACATACACACAAAATATTATATATTTTATATAAAAAATTTTTTTTTTAATGCATACACAACACACAGACACCTTTTTCTTTTTCTTTTTGTAAATATGTCAAAGTTATTCAAAACGCTGGGGTTATTAGTTAGATTAGGATCCACAGAGTGAATGAGGTATTGTGGTAAATGTTGCCAGTCAAGAGTAAGACTCCAAAATCTTCATTATTCACTTTTTGTCACTTTAGTCACAAAGACCCTGTACCCTCCACTCCCCATTTCTTATAGGGCCTTGTGCCTAATTTTGTTATTGAAAATTTTTGTGTGTTGCAGTTGCAAAATTGTATGTCCAAATTTTTGAAAAACATAAAATACATAAATAAGATTAAAGTGTAGTATCTGTTCTTAGAATTCAAGCGGTCTCATGTGTAAGTAAACAAATGCTGATTAACTTATATTACGCCGCCCACCTTCCTCCCTCCCTCTAAATAGAATCAGGTCATAGTGTAACTAATATAAAAAAGAAAATGGCCGTTTGTTTTTTTGTTTTTTGTGCAAACAGGCATAAGTCATTTGGACGAAAATAAGGAGGCGGTCATGCCTGGCATGTGTAGCTTTTGAGTAATCCCAAGTAATCACCCATCTTAGAATGACCAGACTACATATGGCTTAACTTTAGTGATCTGCATAAGTCATTTGGTCGAATAATAAAAATGACTCTGTGGAAAGTCTTAAAACATAGTAAAACGATTCTCATTTCCTTTCTACACCTTCCTCTCTCTCTCTCTCTCTCTCTCTTTCTCTCTCTTTCGATTTCTCATAAACAAAGATGGAAAGAAAATGGCCGTATGAAAAAAACAAATAATCTTAGCTAATGTATAGTCTCAAACCTAATTTAATAAGCATATTTTTTTTTGTTCTGGAATGTTTTGCTCGTAATGTTTAGTTTAACTATCATATCTAACTATTTTTAACCAGCTAATAACTTTGGTAAAGTTGTCATAACGTCTAAATTAATATTTTTCTTTGTATGGTACTTCGCATTTTTTGCTGATAAGAATCTGTTAATAAAAACATTGAATTCAGTGGTGACGTCACGTAATGTGACATGACTAGGCGTTTTTTTAATTTCGTATAAATATCATTAGATCATCACATTGTTACTACTTAAATACATAGGAAAAACGAAAAAAAATGTTACTTTGAGGGGGGGGGCTGCAGAAAAACACCCAGGTAACACCCATAGACTGATCCTAATGGGCCAAAAATTCGATATTTGTCGTCCGGAGGGTGGGGCTTCAATATGATACCAAGTTTGTGAATTTTTTGTTCTGTGTGTCGAAAGTTTTTAGTGGACACACAAACACACATGCATACATACAAAAAAACATACATACATACACACATTTTGCCTTTTATATATATAGATTACCCATCCCAAATTGAATGAGCCATAGTTGAGTGATTTCAAATCGGATCACAGTAATCACAGAATCAGATTAAAAAGCTATTTTGATCTCAAAGTTTTGTTTTCTTCTAAATTAATATTCTCAATGTTATTGTTTTGATAAAGGAGTGTCTGCAACGATATTTCTCATTGTTCCATTGATAATCAGGTTTCAGCTATTATATATATATATATATATATATATATATATATATATATATATATATATATACATTTCATTTTTTATTACCGCATCTTTCTGTTAAGTTACATTATTGTTTCGGCTACCCTGCCGTTTTTTTTGGCCGTCTGTAGCTTCCTCAGACTGTCTGAGGAAGCTACGGACGGCCAAAAAAACGGCCGGGTAGCGTAAACAATGAGGAAGCTACCAACGGCCAAAAAAACGGCCAGGTAGCCGAAACAATAATGTAACTTAACAGAAAGATACGGTAATAAAAATAAAATGCATATTTGCTCTACAACAGTATTGAGCACTTTCTTCAGTTTTTATTAATTACCATTTCCACTATATATATATATATATATATATAAAAGATGTGTCCTCTATAGTATCAGACCTCACCGAATGATTAATTGTAGGCATAGACCGATTCATACCACCCAAAAAATTCCAACAAAAACCTAACAGCCAGAATGTGCTGCTTCCATCGCGCACAGAAATCACTTTTTCCATAGCTACCAACGTAATAGATGTACTGAGACTAAAGCTACTTTCAGGACTACCAGCAACCACTGTAAAAGAGTAATAAAACATGCAGGAGAGCTATATGCTCGGTCTGTTAAATCCAAAGTAGCTGAGTAGCGGCTTGGTTCCCACCAGTTCTGGCAAATAGCAAACAGGATATTGAACAGAAGCATGCATTCTATCCCAATTATCATCAATGGACCTGAGGTCATCTCGTCAGCATCAGACAAGGCCAGACTATTTGCCAAGAACGTTGCAGCTAATTCTATCCTATGCGACAATGACCATCAACTCCCTGTATTTCCTCCTATAACAGACAACACGCTATGCAACATACAAATATCTGTGCGTGAGGTCACCAAGCTAATCAAGAACCTTGATTCCAGTAAAGCAACTAGCCCTGACGGCATTCCAATTATAGTGCTGAAAAAGCTCCAACCAGAACTTGCCCCCAATACTTACAAAACTGTTTAAGCGTTGCCTTAAGGAGAAGTGCTTTCCAACACCCTGGAAAACCTCATCAGTATGCCCTGTATTTAAGAATTCAGGTGAAAAGTCATCTCTCTCTCAGTACAAACCAATAAGTCTCCTGTGTGTCATGAGTAAGTTGTTGGAATCCATATTAAATAAAAAAGTAGTCAACCACCTCAATAGAAACAACCTTCTTAGTGACATGCAATATGGTTTCCACTCTGCAAGATCTACAGCAGATGTGCTAACGGTTATATCACACAGGATTACTTCATTTCTAGGGCAATTGCTCTTGACATATCAAAGGCCTTCGATAAGGTATGGCATAAGGGTCTACTTCACAAGATTTCCAGCTACGTATAACTGGAAATGTTTTCTCAATCATTAAATCATTTCTCTCTGATAGGTTCATAAGAGTAGTGGTTGATGGGCAGAAATCAGAGGCCCACAGTATTAATGCTGGAGTCCCCCAGGAGTCCATCCTGGGCCCAACTCTCTTCCTGATCTACATCAATGATCTCCCAAAACACATACTTAAATCATTCGTTGACATCCATGCTGATGACACGACCATCTATGGCAACACATCAAAGGCCGTAAATGACAAAGTTCTCTCTAATTTTCTCTCTTCTGATCTTGAGCGTGTGGTACAATGGGGGAAAAGGTGGCTGGTCGCTTTTAATGCATCCAAAACCAAGCTTCTATCTTTACATCATAAACGTTCTGATCCCCATCTGGCATCAATTGAAATGGATGGCTCTCATCTTGGGGAGGCTCCATGTTTTGATAAGCTTCTGGGTTTGACCTTTACTCCTATTTGAAATGGAACACGTACATCAAATCTGTGGCCAGGGACGCTTGGAAAACGGTGGGATCCTTCTACCGCTCCAAAAGATATCTCACTACTGATGCAATTCTCTATCTATATAAAAGCCAAGTACGTCCAAGGATGGAATACTGCTGCCATATCTGGGCAGGAGCTGCTAAAAACAGCCTATCCTGCCTTGACAGAGTACAAAATAGACTTCGTGGCTTAGTAGGGGATGCCCTTTTCTCTACCTTGCAACCTCTCTCCCACAGAAGAGACGTTGCGAGCCTATCCTTGTTTTATCGTTATTTCCATGGCAGGTGCTCGTCTGAACTCCAATCCCTCGTCCCCCCTCGCCAATCTTTCACGAGAAACACTCTTCTAGCTGAATCCACTGTGAAAAATTTCCCCCACTCTTTATCTGTGCTTAAATCAAAACGTGGATTCCATGAACAAAGCTTCTTTCTTAGAACTGCACGCCAGTGGAACTCTGTTCCGTCTGCCTGTTTCCCATCTGACTACAACTTGGACGTCTTCAAGTCCAACATAAACAAACTCCTGACAAACCGCCCCCTTAAGTAAGACACTCTATCAAAACCCCTAATACTAATGATTACTACAATACTATCTCACTGATTACTGTACACGCAATAACCATTATCCCTGAGTGGCCTTCGGGCCTTGATAAGTGGTGAACCCCATGTAATGTAAAATATATATATATATATATATATATATATATATATATACATACATATATATAAGTTTTGTGGTTAAATTTTAAATTCTGAAAAAAACAACATATGGAGACATATATTCGATTTAAGAATTTATTGCTTGACAAAAGGAATATACAGAAGGGGTTATATTAATTTCCTTAATCAATGGATTTTCAACAATGACCCATATTATCAGAGGAAATTAAATACAGTTAGCAAAATGATCTGCTGTGAATGGACGCTATTTTGTAAGAGAGAAATAGCGATAGAAAATGCATCAAAGCACAGAAATTAGGAACCCGTGATTTTTGGAAAATCTACAACAGTATAGTAAATAATGGGCAGTCAACGATTCCCTCACAAACAAACAATCATGAGGTTGTTTGCACAGCAACCGAGAAGGCTAACCTGCTTGCCAATCGGTTTGCCTCTGCTTGCCAATCGGTTTGCCTCTAACTCCACATTGGACCCGGCACACCACTCCCTCCCTGACTTTCCCTTACGGACAGACGCTACACTAGATGATCTGAAAATCATCCCTTCTCAGGTACATGGTATCATAAAAAACCTAGAAACCTCAAAAGCATGTGGACCTGATCTCATTCCGGCTGTGCTATTAAAAAAATGCTCTGCCAAGGTTGCTCCATTTCTCTCCAAACTTTACAACAAATGCCTCAACAAATTTTGCTTTCCTGACTGCTGGAAAACTTTACAACAAATGCCTTAATGAATCTTGCTTTTCTGCCTGCTGGAAAACTGCTTCTGTGGTACCAGTTTTCAAGAATTCTGGCGAAAGAACTGACCCAGTAAATTATCGCCCCATTAGCCTTCTCCCACTTTTCACCAAAATATTTGAGTCATTAATTAATCAAGCTCTTGTCCATCACCTTACAGCTGCTAAACTCCTGACCGACAATCAATATGGATTTAGGCAAGCCCGTTCCATAGCAGATATCCTAACTGTAATCTCTGAACGTATATAGCATTCACTAGACAAAACAGGGGACGGTAGAGTGTAATTAAATCCTTCTTAAGTAAGAGAAAAATCCAAGTTGTCCTCGACGGTCATACATCTAAACAATATGATATAAATGCAGGAGTACCTCAGGGGTCTATCCTTGGACTTTTATTATTCTTGATATTCATAAATGACCTCCCTCATAAAATTGTTTCTGAGATGGGTATATTTGCTGATGACGCCACCTTCTATAACAGCTACGAGGGGAAAACAAATGAACACATATCTAAGGAAATGGCAGAAACACCAGAGGATGACCTTCAATCTGTAGTGGAATGGGTACAAAAATGGATGGTCACATTCAATGCTGCCAAGACTAAGCTTGTTTCCTTCAATAATTACAAGAAACCTTCTCCATCACTAATAGCAATGGCCAAGAACACATTACCCAAAAGTACTTCCTTTAAACTCCTCGGCCTAATATTTACAGGGAACATGAACTAGAATAGATACATTGAGAGCATTGCCAAGGCTGCTGCAAAGAAGGTGGGCTCTCTCTACCGTGCTAGAAAGCTACTTACGCATGAAAGCATCCTGTACCTCTATAAGGCTATCATTCGCATATAGAGTATTGTTGCCACATTTGGGCTGATGCATCAGCTAATAGTCTCTCCCTCTTGGATAGGGTTCAAAAGAGAGTCGCCAACCTGATAGGTCCTGAACTGTTATCTAAGCTTCAGCCTCTGTCCTATCAACGAAATGTTGCATCCCTCTGCCAGTTCTACAAGTATTTTAATGGTGAATGCTCTGACGAACTACAAGCACTTGTGTCGCCTTGACGTAAGTACCTCCGATAAACCCGACTGGCAGCTAAATACCACCCCTTCACTGTAGAGATCCCTAGGTGTAAGAAAGATTTCTACTCCAATAGTTTCTTCCCCAGAACTGCTAGACTTTGGAAATCCCTTCTGGGATTCTGCTTTCCCAACTGTACTGACATGCAGAAGTTCAAGTAAAATGTGAACAGACATCTTGCTGCTCATCTCCCTTCATAATACCCTGCAACTTATGTCCCTGATAGTAGCCCCCTACTTCAAAGTGGCACTGTGCCTTGTTTGGGGTGAAAATTGAATAGAAAAAAAATTTATATGTGTTGTAGTGCATACATAATCATATTATAATGCATATATAATTATATTATACATATTTTAATGCATACATAATTATATTATACATATTTTAATGCATATATAATTATATTATATATATTTTAATGCATATATAATTATATTATATATATTTTAATGCATATATAATTATATTATATATATTTTAATGCATACATAATTATATTATACATATTTTAATGCATATATAATTATATTATATATATTTTAATGCATATATAATTATATTATATATATTTTAATGCATATATAATTATATTATATATATTTTAATGCATATATAATTATATTATATATATTTTAATGCATACATAATTATATTATATATATTTTAATGCATACATAATTATATTATACATATTTTAATGCATATATAATTATATTATACATATTTTAATGCATATATAATTATATTATACATATTTTAATGCATATATAATCAGATTAATTAAATCAAATCGCACAGTTCAACTGGACAAAATATAAATATAATTAGATCATTCTTAGACAATAGAAGCATACAGGTTGTCATTGAGGGACGTACATCCAAGCAGCATAACATTAATGCAGCAGTGTCTCAGGTGTCGATCCTTGGACCATTATTATTCCTGATATTCATAAACGACCTCCCTAATAATATTGTGTCAAAGATGGGTATATTTGCTGATGATACAATGCTATCTATAACATGCATGAGGGAAGAACAGATGTACATAAATCTACGACAATGGCAGAATTGTTAGAAAATGATCCCCAGACTATAGTGGAATATAGTAAATGGATGGTAACATTTAATGCTAGTAAAACTAAGCCGCTCTCCTTTAACGCCTCTCCAATCCCCTATATCCATGAACAATAGCACCCTACCTGAAAATTCTACCTTCAAACTCTCGGCCTAACATTTGCAAGCAATATGAACTGGAACAAATACATAGAGGCTACTGCAAAGAAGGTGGTTTCCTTCTATCAAGCTAGAAGACTACTCACACCTGAGAGTATTCTGTACTTTTACAAGGCCACCATTCGCCCATGTATGGAGTATTGTTGCCACATCTGGGCTGGTGTGTCTACCACTAGTCTTAGATAGACCAAAAAACAGTTGTCAATCTAATCAGTCCCACTTTATTATATAACACACACACACACACACACACACACACACACACACACAAGTTGTCCCTACCCGGCATTGCTTGTTAGTTTATTTACTTTCCATTTGTTGAGATTTTCTTTTGTTTTTCAAAAATATTTTTTGTGTCAATCAAAGAGATCTAACTCAAATACTAAGCTCCATCTGTTTTCTCAAATGGGGATCATTTGGAAATAATTTTGACTCTGATAAAGTATTTTCTGGAACGAAATTAAACTGAATTTCATTTCATTCTTAACATGCTGTAACAATCCACACGAAAACCAGAATTAAATATTGATTTTGAAGGAAGAAAGTTATTGATGACAAACATATAAGACTGAAGATATACTCTCTAACATTCGTCAGGTATTATCTTTTAGGATACATGAATCTAATTTTATATGAGCAAAAAATTGCCACCAAAAAAAATTAGCTTGAATGAAAATAATTATTTTTCAATTTGGTTTTAAATGCGGTTATTTTGTTTTTTGTTGTTTTCATGGGATAGTTTGGTTTTAAATTTCTGTATCGATACAATTATCTCCCTTGAGGATAATTTGCTTTGTTGATAGAGGACCTGCTGATCACGTGATGCCTTAGGTGTATCAGAATTTTTGTAGGAATTTTTGACACCCCTAACACGAAACTGCGAATAAAATATAAAAATCTCGTAATTTCTCAGTTAAAAGTGGGTTATTTATTTTCTTTAAGGATTATACTTCCCAAAAAAAAACTATTAAAGTTGTTTTAAAAGTAATAGACATATTTTTTTTTTTTAAACAGTAATGAATTTTCCGAACTCAATATTTTTCAATTTTTAAACTTTAAAAATCTATCAAATTTTTTCTATTGATTCTATTTTTACGATATTTTCAGGGTCAATGTGAAATTTTATGGTCTTTCCAATAAACCGAATATAATATTTTAGACAAACGTGTTTTTTTAAGTTCACGCCCCCCCCATTTTCAAGTTTCTATTAAAAAGTAAATAATTAATTTACTCACCGAAAAGTAAATAATTAATTTACTCACAAATTGAAGAGAAAAGGTCAATAAATAATATATTAAAATTTAAAACAAAAAAAAAACGTAGTGTTTTTTAGAATTTTACCTGTAAAGTTTGAAGTTTAAAACCTTTTTTTTTAAACCACGTTATTTGTTTTTCTTTTTTTTTTTTTAATGGAACCTTGGTCCTTGCTCCTTTAATTGAAAAAAAAATTAGGGCTTGAATTACATTTTTCGAGGAGTTATAAGCTTGGAAAGACAGGGGGTCGAATAATTCACACCTCCCATTTTGAAATGTTTATTAAAAAGTAAATAATTAATTTATGTACCAAAGTCTTATATATCACAAATTGAAGAGAAAAGGTCAATAAATAATATATTCAAATTTAAAACAAAAAAAAAAGAAATGTTTTTTAGAAATTTACCTGTAAAGTCCGAAGTTAAAAAAAAAAAAAAAAATTTTTCTTTTTTTTTTTTTTTAATGAAACCTTGGTCCTTGCTCTTTTAATTGAAAAAAAATTAGGGCTTGAATTACATTTTTCGAGGAGTTATAAGCTTGGAAAGATGGGGTGGAATTATTCACTATTTTCACAAAATTTCTGACACACCTAGTGATGCCTCCCTCTCTTAGTAACATTAATTTTACTGGGGTTTGATGAGGAAGAAATAAAATAAGAGAAATATTTCAGAAACTAATTTGCAGAAGGAGCATTGAATAAGAAATGGGGTACTCCTTGTTTTGTTTGCAATCTGAATGCAATGTTAAGATGGCTTGGAGCATGATTTGACTAACAGGCCAAGGTCTTTTGTCTCATTGACCTTCTTGAGCCGAGCCGTTTCACTCTTCAAAGTAAGAGTTGAGTCGGAAGAAGAACCCATAGCAATAGGACAGCATTTATCGACATTAATATGTAAGTCTCATTCAATGGACCATTTCCAGACATGTTGAAGGCTAGACTTGTGATTGTAAATCTTACTTCTAAAGATCACATTAGATGTAATCTACCAATTAGAACACATTCCCCCCAATCACACTCAGCATATTATTAATGTAGACTTGGATTCAACAGAGAGCCTTATAGAACACAATTCCAAGCATCCATCTCAGTTGCTATACTGCCATTTATTTGAACGCTGTATATACGATTACTAAGAAGAGATATTATCCACTTTATAAGCAATTTAATTGTTAACAAGTGAGTCTTGAAATGCACATATATATATATATATATATATATATATATATATATATATGCATGCAGATTTTTTTTGTTGTCTTTTAAACGATAATATGGTTCCTAAACGTCTTCAACCTTGAAGATCTTTTTCCTAAAAAGTCGCTTACATTTTGTTTGGATGAAAATAAATATTATTTTATTTATTTATTATTTTTATTTTACTTATAAAAATAATGAATAAATAATATATATATATATATATATATATATATATATATATATATATATATATATATATATAAGAAAAACAAAAGACTAAAAAACAGCAGATTAACAAGATTAAGAAGATGCAATAGATGTGGAATCAAGTTTCAACGTAGGGACAACAATCTGGACTATTTCAAAAGAATCTTCTCTCTACCAATTATAATTAAAGCCGATGCAAAACAGCGACTTTCCGTGACGACAGGTATGTGTTTGTTTACTCGGCTGCACGAAACATCTCATTCGGCCATCTAAATAGATACACCTTACAACTAAAAGCAAAATGTAACACGATATGCAGGTGGGTTTGAATTCTGATAGAAACTTGTATCAGTTTCACTAGAAGTGCTCTGGAGAAAAGGCAGGAATCCAACATTCCCTGAGACAGTTTCATTTTCAAGGTTACTGCAGAGAAGCAATCTGTATAATAACTGCACAATATCCGTTGTCAGTTGTGAAATTATTTCTACAACGAAAAGTGCAAAAATACATTTTTATTTCTTTTTTCTTCATGGGAAAAGGTAGGTCAGAGGTCAGCTAATGAGATTGGATTCTTTTGAGAGAGAAAAATCTCGCAAGTAGATAAGGTTGATGAGCAACAACTATCGAAGGCAAGCACTAATTCCCCCTCCCCCTGAAAAAGAATTTAAAACAACTTAGCAGGTGGGTGTCAGCAATTGCTGGCAAGAGTGTGGGGGTGAGGGAACCAAGCAGTTAGTGGCACTTAACAGATACAGGCATGAACCCACTTCTCCTAGCATTTTTACATATGCAGTAATTGGAGATATCATAAACTTTTCCAAGATTTATATATCTTTGGTTCTGGTTAGCTCCTTCCATTAAATGACTTCATGTCTTGTCTGGAGCAATTTCCATTAAATGCATATATCCAATATCCACTTATACTTATAAAGTTTAAACTTTTCCGAGCTATATATTTTGTTCTTGTTATTTCCTTACATTAAGTGGCTACACTGTTTGTCTGGAGCAATTTCCATTAAATATATATATATATATATATATATATATATATATATATATATATATATATGTCGCAACACACAACTGCAACTACTATGCTGATTTTTTTCAGATTTATGTAATCATGCCCATATTCCTTTTAAAGTTGAAGAGGTCCTCTGATCAGTAAGGGCAGAATAGATTAAAAATTGACATAATAATTATATGAATGATTCTGCGCTACAAAACAGATGCTGTCAAGAACTGAGCATTCTAAAATGCTGAAAGAAATAAACGATAAGATGAACAACATCTTGGAAGTTTGAATAAAACATTTCTGATATTAATAAAAAGCAATATTTATTCAAAACAATTCCACACTCATCTGGTCTTTCTAAACGCTAAATCTTAAATTATTATCGAGTGTTTCAAACAGTGAATTGTTTAAAAAAAAAAAAAAGATAAAATTAAAATTCTACAAAATAAAAAAGGTTTGATTTTGTCTTAAATTACTTGAAGGATTTTATATTTCCAAATTTTGAGGGATTATTTGAGATTATTTATTTATGAAATTTGATTATTCATATCATTTGGATTGTTCTCATCTTGAGTGTTATTTTGACAACATTTCAATCAATGTAACCTCCGACCTTTTTCAGGTGTACATTGTCAAACTCAGGAATTTTCCTGTTAGGGAATCAATGCAGAATTTCGAATGGAACTCTTTATTTAATCCATGGGAGTAGCATGTTTTTGTTTCATCAGCCATGATGGAGTCGAAATCCTAAGTAATTGAAAATTGTATTTTAGTGTTGCCCTCACTAAGGATTGAACCATCAACCTCCAGAAGAGTGTAACTTATAGCTAAATTTTACCAAGTAATTTTTCCACTATACCATGAATCAGATATTACATTGACCAAAACGCTGTGAAATTAACACTTAAGATGAGAACAATATTTTGAAAGATCCATATAATACGTGGATTGAAGCATTTTGTTAAATAAATACTTTTCTTTTGTAAATAAAGAAAATTCAATAAAACTCGCACATATTGAACTAAAAACCATTTTATGTGATTCTTAATCGAAATCTTAATATTTATAAAGAATAAACAGATAAGTAATAAACTAATAAATATTAAACTAATAAATATTAAACTAATAAATATAAGGCAAATAAATATTAAACTAATGAATATTAGACTAATAAATAATAAACTAATAAGTAATAAACTAATAAAATAAATTAATATGAAACTAATAAATATAAGGCAAATAAACATTAAACTAATAAATCATAAACTAATAAAAAATAAACAAATAAATATGAGACTAATAAATATTAAATAACTAATAAATAAACTAAAAAATATAAAACTAATAAATATTACACTAATAAAAACTAAACTAGTAATAAAGTAATTAGTAATAACCTAATAAATAATCTCGACAATTATATAAATGCAACTTCGTCTGCTAGCGTGTGTGAGTTCGTCCCTTATAGACTCCAAAACGGCTGAACAGATTTTCTTTAAAATTTACAGAACTTTAGTATATAAGCCTGGGAGTAATCTAAGTTAAGTTTTGTCTTGGAATACCCTCAATAATTACTGATAATCGACAATCGAAACCGTTATTTTAATTTATCTATCATCAGTAAAGCCATTCTTTTCATGTCATTGCTTAGCAACAATGCTAGAACAATGGGCCGTAAAAATTCTATGGCAAAGACGTCACATTTTGTTTCATATTCTTTCCCTCCTTCGCAGTAGGGGTTCAAGCCTGTCTGCCTACTACCACTTTTTTTTTTTGTTCAACACACACCTCCAAACACCCGGGCAACCCAAGGCACCCAGACTATTAAACTAATAAATAATAAACTAATAATATTAAAATAATAAATAATATCCTAATTTTTATACCCTCCCCCCACACACATATATCTACGTTTTAAGGGGGAAATGTTTAAAAGCCCTTCCTGATAAAATCATGCTTGAATGAAATATTGGTTCAAGGTAAAACATGAATCAACTATTTCTATAACTTCCACTGTAAATATGTATGGCCTCCCTCCCTAAAAACTTGTTTTTCGAGACCAACAGCAAGATTGTTGAAGCAATGCCAGCTGATGCATATTGAGTCGGGTTGATACGACACTTCAGTTGGCTTGCGTGCGTTTCTTTTATCTTTGCTTTTTCATATGATAAGACACAATATTAATATTAAACATAAGCATCTGGGTTCGTTTGACAGCAGAGAAACTGTTTTGGGATTATCTAATGCTGAAACAAAACCAATTACAAAACATACTTTGTAAACAATTTATTAAACAAAAGTTGCTATTTTAACCATAGCAGAAGGGAAGAGCAAGTACATTTAAAAACAATGCATAAATGACTACAGATAGCTTGAACATTTTGTCTTAAGTCAGTCCTATTCAAATGCATATAAGCTTGGGACTGAAAATGATAGGAAATTTGCACAATTTACAGACTAACCCATCTTTAAAAGGCTGTATCTTCAGATCTTTTTAAGGTATTATGATGTAATTTTGAACATATTATCACAACACAATGAAGGTTTAAACAGCTGTACTAACGATCACTTCACTTGGTAACTTACAGACTTATATTTAATTTTCATTTTGACGATTTTAAGTAGAAACATAAAAACAGCTAAAAGATGTTAGCTGAGACTTCATCATCATGTGAAGTATTATTCTGATGGACATTATGCCATTATTATACCATTTGTCATGAAAAAATCCAAGATGGCGACCATAACATGATTCATAGAAATTATTAACGAAATATGGCTTGTTGCATATCAAATTCAAGCAAATTTTGTACAGATTGCAATAATGTTTTCAAGCACATTAAACTATGTCCAATCATTAAAAATCGCAGTACTGTACATATTTTCCATTAACCCTAAGTCCGAGTGGCAAGCCATCCATTGTACAAACCATTTTAAAACCATACATAATTGTCTAAAATAAAAAAAAAATACATAAGATTTATTTCCCATAAAAAAATTTGTTAACAGCCCTAAAATGTTACAATGATCCTAACATCTGAGATTATTTTATATCAAATTTTTATGTAAAATTTATATATTTCATTTCTGTCATATTTTTCATTTTTTTGTTCATATTTTTCAGTGTCTTCAAATGTAATTGCCTAAAAGAGGGAGAATCATTGATTTTGGGAAGGCAGGTGGGACAATTTAGCAGAAATAATTTACAATAAAACCCCAGAAATCTTACCCTACAGAGTGAAACGATAAAGTTGTCCACCTAAAGAAAACAATACTACAGCTTTATTTTAAAACTTTTATTGAAAAAAATCAATTCAGATAACTTGATTATGAAGTAAAGCTGACATCTAATCAATGTAGCCACCTTCAGCCTCAATCACCACCACGATACGGGTCTGGAACTGGGAGCATACAGTAAATTAGGCAGGCTTTGGTGTTGTGGGAGATCATCTTAGTGATGTTCTCAACATATGACCAAAAGAAGTAGACCAGTGGGTTCAGGCTAGGGAAGGATGTGGGCCAGTGAGTCCTTCTGAAGCCAAGCCTGGGTCTCTTTGGACTTGTGGGCCGGTGCAGAGTCCTACTGCCACACCCAGAGCCTGCCAGCGGCCACCTGATTGCACCAGGAGATCACCACACTCTTCAGCACAGGTATACTTAGTGTTGACTTTCAAGTCGACTTGGAAGATGTGAGGTGGGATGATGTATATTTTTCAGATGAGGATTGATGCTTAGTTTTTGTATTTGGTTTGTTTGAATTATTGTTCTTATTTTGGTTGTTCTTTTCCACAATAAAACAAAAATAAAGGACAAAAATAATCATGTGCGTAAATTTAATTTTTATGATTTGTATACATTAGTCTTGAAAACAGCAACGTCATAGTCAGCTGGGAAGCAGTCCTGTGTTACTATGTTTCACAGATGGGCAGTTCTAGGAAAGAAACTTTGCTCATGGAATTTCTGTTTAGGTTTATGTACATAGAGGCCAAAAAGGTTGTATCTAGATGAGTTTTTGTTATGAATATTTTATGGGAAGAAGAGGAATAGATTGAAGTTCAATTGAGCCCATGCCATGAAAATAATGATCGAGTGGAGAAAGATTAGCAACATCTCGTGAGAAAGTGCTAGTAGGAGGGAGAAGAGGACATTGTCCACTAGATTTCAAAGTCAGTTTTGTACTCTGTACAGACAGGAAAGGTTGCTCTGAGCGGAACTTCTCTAAATGTAGCAACAGTGCTCCATTTTAGGATGTATTAAACTTTTATGCAGGTGGAGGACTAACATACGTACTGGAGTGATAGAATGATTCAAACATTTTTTTTTTCATCAACTTGTGCAACGTTTTTGATGTAAGTCTTCAATTTCAGGTCAGGGTTAGGGTTAGTCCCAGAAGCTTGTCAAAGTAGGTTACTTCCTCAAGATGAGACAGCCATTCATTTTGATTGAGACACCGTGAGGATCAGAACGTCTGGATTTAAACATCTTTTAAAAATGTAGAGATATAACATATAATTGTAAGAGAGAGAGAGAGAGAGAGAGAGAGAGAGAGTGAGAGAGAGAGAGAGGCTACGCATGTACCTAGTTCTAAAAATAATACAGAATGGGGGATTCCAAAAAATTTTTTTTTTTTTTTCTTTTCTCTAAATTTGGCAATTTGCTAAAATCATTACAGAAAGACAAAAAAAAAAGCTTTCAAAACTTTTGACCACAAATGCTTTTTTGTTTGAATTAAGACAAATCACCTTTGAAAATCAAATTTCGTTGGATCTAAAAATACTCCATATCGTGGAGGAAGAAAAGAGATGGGAGAAAGACAAAGAAAGAAAGGGGAGAGAGAGAGAGGAAGACAGAGAGATGAAAACAGAGAGAGGGGGGAGATGGGAAGAGGGGGAGAGGGAGGAAGACAGAGAGTGGGAGGAGGGGGGAAGACAAAGAGGAAGGGGAGAGGAAGATAAAGAGAGAGGTGAGAGTAAAACAAAGAAAATAAGTTTCAAAAGAAAAATCTTGCCTTTATTTTTTTTTTACTTTTCTATTTTGTTATCCACGTTACCAGGCAAAAGCAGCTGCCATGCTAGTTAAACTAACAAGTTTATATGATTTAAGTAAATAAAAATATCATCCAACCAACTACAATCATTTAAAAAAAAAACAATACAAATAAATACAGTACCATAGAACATTAATTATTTCAGAAGAATCCGATGACAGATGACGACAGTGGACAGTGTCTAGCCGGCACCAACAAAATTGAAAAACATTGTCCAGAGCATTTGAAATCTTTTAATAATCAAGTGTGAATGACCTGAAAGGAGGCATATAGACTTTTAGCGAACATGAAAAGACTTACAAATGGAATAGCTTAAATGAACAAACAACATGAGGAAAATGAAATCTCATCAAAATTTCAGCTAATTGAGTACGCCATGTTGCTTGTGGGAAATGAGAAAAAATGATGACAAGCCAGGAGGAAATGGATTTAAAATCTCGAAGTTGTGAGATGTAGTCTCTGCCTGTTTGTGGTGGCTGTCGGCTGCTACAGATACCCCCTTGTTGGAAAAGTTTTCGGAAGAAAACCAAAATTGCTTATCGAAATAAAAGAAAGATTCTTTCATGTGTGTCAGTTGTAATTTAGAAAATTCGAAGTAGTGAGGATTTTGTAATATGTCCGTCCGTGACACGAGGCTTGTTGTTTGTGATTGTGTTAAAATTTGTTTTGTAGAATTGATGATTTCTTTAAATTTGAATGTTTCCAGTGGAATTGGAAGTCATTAAGTTGCTCGTTGCTAAATGCCGGTGACGAGTTGTTTTGTTGACGAGTTTACTCCGGTGGAGGTTGTGAAAAAAATAAATGTGTCGAGTGTGTTCGCCAGTAACGCTTTTTTGTTGGTCTTGACTGTTAAGTAAACGGTTATTTATTTTTTCTGTGAAAAAAAATTGTTACTTTTCCGTGAAAAGAATTTTTTTTTTTTCTTGCGAAGGGAGTGTTTCTGGTTGCAACGCCATGTGTGTAAATGGAGTAGAGTTGACCCATGTTTTGTTTGTTGTTGTTGTTATTGTTGTTGTTGTTGTATGCGAGTAAGTAATAGAAAAAGGTAGCATGTAAACTGCGAAAGTCCGAGCCATGTATTAGAATTTTTCGTACATTAAGAAAGTGTTAACTCTTTTTGTAGGCCCCTCTTTCTCCAATGGTTTACTTCTACTTGTGCAGTATGCATGCTGCAGATTTAATGGACATAAGTCCAGTTCAAACAGACAAAGGTTTATAAAAGCTAATTGTAAGAGAGAAATCGTGACAGCTAAGAAAGAATATACTGAAACTACCAGAAAACGAACCAAAGCACAGAAATTAAGAACCCATAAGTTTTGGAAAATCTACAACAGTGCTGTAAATAATGGTCAATCAACAATTCCCCCACTATCCAATAATCATGAGGTTGTTTGCATGCAACCGAGAAGGTTAACATGCTTGCCAGTCGGTTTGCCTCAACCTCCACATTGAACTCAGCAAACCAATCTCTCCTTGGCTTTTGTTTGCGGAAAGACGCCACACTAGATGATCTAAAAATTACCCTTCTCAGGTGTATGCTATCATAAAAAAACCTTGATACCTCAAAAGCATGCGGACCCAATCTCATTCCGGCTGTGCTATTAAAAAAATGCTCTGCCAAGGTTGCTCCATTTCTCTCCAAACTTTACAACAAATGCCTTAACAAATCTTGCTTTCCTGACTGTTGGAAAACTGCTTCTGTGGTACCAATTTTCAAGAATTCTGGCAAAAGAACTGATCCATTAAATTATTGCTCCATTAGCCTCCTCCCACTTTTCGCCAAAATATTTGAGCCAACAGTTAACCAAGTTCTAGTCTATCACCTTACACATGCTAAACTTCTGACCGAATAACAATATGGATTTAGACAAGCCTATTCCACAACATATATACTAACTGTAATCTCTGAATGTATATACCATTCACTGGATAGAGCAGACGAGAGTAGAGCAGTAGCCCTAGATACATCTAAGGCTTTAGACAGGGTTTGGCACGATGGTCTTCTCAGGAAAATCAGATCATACGGTATCACTGGATGAATATTTAACATAATTAAATCCTTCTTAAATAACAGAAGAATCCAGGGTGTGCTCAACAGTCATAAATCTAAACAATGATATAAATGCGGATGTGTGTCAAGGGTAAATCCTTGAATCTTTTTTATTCTTGATATTCATAAATGACCTCCCTCATAAAATTGTCTCTGAGATGGGTATATTTGCTGATGACACCATGCTCTATGACAGGCACGAGAGGAAGACAAATGAACACATATCTAAGGAAATGGCAGAAACATTTGAGGATGATCTCCAATCTGTAGTAGAATGGGGACAAAAATGGATGGTCACATTCAATACTGCCAAGACTAAGCTTGTTTCCTTCAATAATTACGAAAAACTTTCTCTACCACCAATAGCCAAAGACACATTACCTGAAAGTACTTCTTTTAAACTCCTCGGCCTAATGTTTACAGGGAACATGAGCTGGAACAGAAACATTGAGAGTAGGGCCACTGCAAAGAAGGCAAGCTCTCTCTACCGTGCTAAAAGGTTACTTACACCTGAAAGTATCATGTACCTCTATAAGGTTACCATTCGCCCATGTATGGAGTACTGTTGTCACATTGGGCTGGTGTATCTGCTGCTAGTATCTCATTCCTGGACAGGGTTTAAAAGAGAGTCACCAAGCTGATTCATCCTGAACTGTCATCTAAGCATCAGCCTCTGCCCCACCGACGAAATGTTGCATCCCTCTGCTTGTATTACAAGTATTTTAATATGAATGCTCTGATGAACTACAAGCATTTTTACCTCCCTGACGTAAATACTCCTGACAAACCCAACAAGCAGCTAAATCCCACCCCTACACAGTAGAGATCCCTAGATGTAAAAAAAGCCTTCTACTCCAATAGTTTCTTCTCCAGAACTGCTAGACTTTAAACTCCTTTCCGGGAATCTGGGAAACACGACATCAAATTCTTATCAATCAATGAATGTCCGCATTTCAAGTTATGCAATTTCTGACAGCAGACACACAAGGCAAATGTGGTTAGTTTTTTTCCTACCACAAACACCACACCTTTTTTAGGAAATAAAAATACAAAATATTTTCCACCGAAACAAATGAAATCTATTTTTAGTAATTTAATAAAACTAAATTCATGCTGATATTTTTTTCATAAAAACAAAACAAAGCAAAAAAAAAAAAAACTCTTTTCAAACAAATTTGACAACAAAGTCATTTTTTTTAAAATGTTGACAACATACTGACTGAGTTAAAAAAAAAAAAAAAAAAAAGGTAAAAAATGTTTCTGTCTAAATATTTAAATTTTTTCAATGGAGGAGGAGGAGGAGGAGTAGTAGTAATAGTGTAGAAATCTTTTGTGGTCATGATAATATTCTCCCAGGCATTACCTCTTCTTTTCTTATTTTTGTTTTGGCAATAGTAGTGTAATATCTGTTCAGTGATTCTGATACCATCCACCCAAGCATTACCTCTTCCTTGAAGTAGGAGTAAAAAGTATAGATTCATTCCTCATGATAGCATCCTCCAAGGAAAGGAATTGATTATTTACAAGGACAACTCAACAAGAACTTGTTTGCATTAGAATTAAAAACGACCATGTTATAGTCAGCGGGGAAGCAGCTCTGCAGTATTGTGTTCCACAGAGGAGCAGTTCTGGTGGCAAAAAGCGTTACTCATGGAATTTTCGTTTAGTTTTAGGCACAAATAGAGAGTAAGTGAAATTGCTGATAGCGGTTGTAGCTAGACGAGTGTTTGCCAAGAATGTTTTATAAAGGGGAACCATAGAGTGAAGCTCAATTGTTTGTATATATATATATAATTGTTAAATCGTTCTACCTAGTTTTACTGGGTTTGGAACAGACTTATAATCATTAGAACATCTAACATAAATAACATACATATTTGTATCCATTTTTGTCTTCATAAAAAAATAACAGAAAAATAATTTAATGCTGATTTGAATGAAATTAAACTCTCACCAAAAACCTGTACAGATTCCTTAAATGTGGACAAATTTAAAGCATTTTAATTGTACTCGTTCCAGTATTTTAGACCAATTTTAACAAGGGTGGGTGGGTACATGCGGTAGCATTTACACACAATTTCATAAAGCAAATATACATTTCAAAAATAGAACAGCTCCCTCCACTCTCAATATATTAACGTTATATCATTTCCAGATTTGTGAGCTAGCTTTATTTTCCTAAAATAACCTCAATCATAAAAAACTGGTTTAAAAAAGGAAACAATTTCCAACTTTTATGGCCTGAAACAATGAAAAACGTATTATGTGTGTAAAGTAAAGAAAAAAATATTTAAAATTTCAATTTTAGTTTTTATAAACAGCAATATTTATTCAAAACAATTTCACACTCGTCTGGTCTTTCTAAACGTTAAATCTTAAATTATTATCGAGTGTTTCAAACAGTGAATTGTTTAAAAAAAAAAAAAAAAAAAAAGATAAAATTAAAATTCTACAAAATAAAAAAGGTTTGATTTTGTCTTAAATTACTTGAAGGATTTTATATTTCCAAATTTTGAGGGATTATTTGAGATTATTTATTTATGAAATTTGATTATTCATATCATTTGGATTGTTCTCATCTTGAGTGTTATTTTGACAACATTTCAATCAATGTAACCTCCGACCTTTTTCAGGTGTACATTATCAAACTCAGGAATTTTCCTGTTAGAGAATCAATACGGAATTTCGAATGGAACTCTTTATTTAATCCATGGGAGTAGCATGTTTTTGTTTCATCAGCCATGATGGAGTCGAAATCCTAAGTAATTGAAAATTGTATTTTAGTGTTGCCCTCACTAAGGATTGAACCATCAACCTCCAGAAGAGTGTAACTTATAGCTAAATTTTACCAAGTAATTTATCCACTATGCCATGAATCAGATATTACATTGACCAAAACGCTGTGAAATTAACATTAAGATGAGAACAATAATTTGAAAGATCCATATAATACGTGGATTGAAGCATTTTGTTAAATAAATACTTTTCTTTTGTAAATAAAGAAAATTCAATAAAACTCACACATATTGAACTAAAAACCATTTTATGTGATTCTTAATCGAAATCTTAATATTTATAAAGAATAAACAGATAAGTAATAAACTAATAAATATCAAACTAATAAATATAAGGCAACTAAATATTAAACTAATGAATATTAGACTAATAAATAATAAACTAATAAATAATAAACTAATAAATATAAACTAATATTAGACTAATAAATAATAAACTAATAAGTAATAAACTAATAAAAATAAACTAATATGAAACTAATAAATATAAGGCAAATAAGTATTAAACTAATATTAAACTAATAAATAATAAACTAAAAAATATAAAACTAATAAATATTAGACTAATAAATAATAAACTAATAAAAAATTAACAAATAAATATGAGACTAATAAATATTACACTAATAAATATAAGACAAATAAATATTAAACAACTAATAAATAAACTAAAAAATATAAAACTAATAAATATTAGACTAATAAATAATAAACCACTAATAAAATAATTAGTAATAAACAAATAAATAAAAAAAACTGATAAATAATAAATTAATAAATATAAGACTAATAATATTAAACTTATAAAAATTACACTAATAAAAACTAAATTAGTAATAAACTAATTAGTAATAACCTAATAAATAATCTCGACAATTATATAAATACAACTTCGTCTGTTAGCGTGTGTGAGTTCGTCCTTTATAGACTCCAAAACGGCTGAACAGATTTTCTTTAATATTTACAGAACTTTAGTATATAAGCCTGGGAGTAATCTAAGTTTTGTCTTGGAATACCCTCAATAATTACCGATAATCGACAATTGAAACCGTTATTTTAATTTATCTATCATCAGTAAAGCCATTTTTTTCATGTCATTGCTTAGCAACAATGCTAGAACAATGGGCCGTAAAAATTCTATGGCAAAGACGTCACGTTTTCTTTCATATTCTTTCCCTCCTTCGCAGTAGGGGTTCAAGCCTGTCTGCCTACTACCACTTTTTATTTTGCTCAACACACACCTCCAAACACCCGGGCAACCCAAGGCACCCAGACTATTAAACTAATAAATAATAAACTAATAATATTAAAATAATAAATAATATCCTAATTTTTAAATATGCTAATAATTCCCAATGTTACAGTAATCTACAAGAATATCACAGAAACCTTCAAAAGCTGAATTCAATATCAGAATGAAGTTGAAAGATTAAACTTCTTTCTTTGAAGTTAATGGCATGAAATTTTTTTTCAGAACTAAAGGAACAAAATATTTTAAATAGATGAAAGCCGAAAGAATTCTGAACAACTTTCACACAAATTTATTTCCATAATTTACAAAAATGATAATGAGTATGAATAACTTCCTTTCTTTGAATTATAAAATTTTTTTTTTCATATTTACCAACACTACACATACCCCCCCCCCCCACACACACACATATCTACGTTTTAAGGGGGAAATGTTTAAAACTAATAGCCCTTCCTGATAAAATCATGCTTGAATGAAATATTGGTTCAAGGTAAAACATGAATCAACTATTTCTATAACTTTCACTGTAAATATGTATGGCCTCCCTTCCTAAAAACTTTTTTTTCGAGACCAACAGCAAGATTGTTGAAGCAATGCCAGCTGATGCATATTGAGTTGGGTTGATATGACACTTCAGTTGGCTTGCGTGCGTTTCTTTTATCTTTGCTTTTTCATATGATAAGACACATAATATTAATATTAAACATAAGCATCTGGGTTCGTTTGACAGCAGAGAAACTGTTTTGGGATTATCAAATGCTGAAACAAAACCAATTACAAAATATACTTTGTAAACAATTTATTAAACAAAAGTTGCTATTTTAACCATAGCAGAAGGGAAGAGCAAGTACATTTAAAAACAATGCATAAATGACTAGATAGCTTCAATAGGATTCAAACTCATAGAATTTATTCTGTGCCGTGTAGCTTTCCATTTAGAACTATCAAGCACGTCATTTGCACATGGAAGATACTGCAGGAAAACGACGCATAAAAATGTAATGCAACTACTAACGTGTATTAAATTTTAATTTCCAATTCTGCTAACCAAAGCCACTAGGAGGTCGCTAAAGACATGGAAGAGATTGGTTAATAACGACCTCATCGTGGTGGGCGGCACAAACAAAATGGCAACAGAGAAAGTTAAAAGTCATGCATAAAACATCTAATCTAAAACTTGAGCAAAAACGAAAAATAAAAATAAAAAACCGAAGGAACACCACATGAATCTAAGGAAACTGAAACTGCAAGAAATTTTATAAACTGTGATCCCCCCCTCAAAAAGTGGCATTAGCCTCAAGTGATACCACACAAAATAGTTATGAAGGGTCAAAGAGGATGGAAAGACCAAGGAGAGAGAGCACTAACCAGACCATAACTGGATGAGTGCAAGGAGGACTGGGACCTTGGGGAAGCAATACCAGACCAGTTTCTTCTTTACATCCAAGAAACTCAAATTAAACATTATTGAAAAGAGCATAAAAAAAAAGAAATTTAGTTTTTTTTTTTTTTTTTTTTTTTTAAATAAGTCTATTAGAACTGGCCATTCAAAGTATCAAAAAAGTATCACTGAACATTTTGTCTTAAGTCAGTCCTATTCAAATGCATATAAGCTTGGGACAGAAAATGGTAGGAAATTTGCACCATTTACAGACTAACCCATCTTTAAAAAGCTGTATCTTCAGATTTTTTTAAGGTATTATGATGAAATTTTGAACATATTATCACAACACAATGAAGGTTTAAACAGCTGTACTTACGATCACTTCACTTGGTAACTTACAGACTTATATTTAATTTTCATTTTAACGATTTTAAGTAGAAACATAAAAACAGCTAAAAGATGGTAGCTGAGACTTCATCATCATGTGAAGTATTATTCTGATGGACATTATGCCATTATTATACCATTTGTCATGAAAAAATCCAAGATGGCGACCATAACATGATTCATAGAAATTATTAACGAAATATGGCTTGTTGCATATTAAATTCAAGCAAATTTTGTACAGATTGCAATAATGTTTTCAAGCACATTAAATTATATCCAATCATTAAAAATCGCAGTACTGTAAATATTTTCCATTAACCCTAAGTCCGAGTGGCAAGCCATCCATTGTACAAACCATTTTAAAACCATACATAATTGTCTAAAAGAAGAAAAATAAAAATACACAAGATTTATTTCCCATAAAAAATTGGTTTACAGCCCTAAAATGTTACAATGATCCTAACATCTGAGATTATTTTATATCAAATTTTTATGTTAAATTTATATATATATATATTCATTTGTCATATTTTGCAGTGTGTTCATATGTAATTGCCTAAAAGAGGGAGAATCATTGATTTTGGGAAGGCAGGTGGGACAATTTAGCAGAAATAATTTACAATAAAACCCCAGAAATCTTACCCTACAGAGTGAAACGATAAAGTTATCCACCTAAAGAAAACAATACTACAGCTTTATTTTAAAACTTTTATTGAAAAAAATCAATTCAGATAACTTGATTATGTAGTAGATCTATTCAATGTAGCTGCCTCAATCACCACCACGATACGGGTCTGGAACTGGGAGCATACGGTAAATTAGGCAGGCTTTGGTGTTGTGGGAGATCATCTTAGTGATGTTCTCAACATATGACCAAAAGAAGTAGACCAGTGGGTTCAGGCTAGGGAAGGATGTGGGCCAGTGAGTCCTTCTGAAGCCAAGCCTGGGTCTCTTTGGACTTGTGGGCCGGTGCAGAGTCCTGCTGCCACACCCAGAGCCTGCCAGCGGCCACCTGATTGCACCAGGAGATCACCACACTCTTCAGCACAGGTATACTTAGTGTTGACTTTCAAGTCGACTTGGAAGATGTGAGGTGGGATGATGTATATTTTTGAGATGAGGATTGATGCTTAGTTTTTGTATTTGGTTTGTTTAAATTATTATTCTTATTTGGATTGTTGTTTTCCACAATAAAACAAAATAAAGGACAAAAATAATCATGTGCGTAAATTTAATTTTTATGATTTGTATACATTAGTCTTGAAAACAGCAACGTTATAGTCAGCTGGGAAGCAGTCCTGTGTTACTATGTTTCACAGATGGGCAGTTCTACGAAAGAAACTTTGCTCATGGAATTTCTGTTTAGGTTTATGTACATAGAGGCCAAAAAGGTTGTATCTAGATGAGTTTTTGTTATGAATATTTTATGGGAAGAAGAGGAATAGATTGAAGTTCAATTGAGCCCATGCCATGAAAATAATGATCGAGTGGAGAAAGATTAGCAACATCTCGTGAGAAAGTGCTAGTAGGAGGGAGAAGAGGACATTGTCCACTAGATTTCGAAGTCAGTTTTGTACTCTGTACAGATAGGAAAGGTTGCTCTGAGCGGAACTTCTCTAAATGTAGCAACAGTGCTCCATTTTAGGATGTATTAAACTTTTATGCAGGTAGAGGACTAACATACGTACTGGAGTGATAGAATGATTCAAACAATCTTTTTTTTTCATCAACTTGTGCAACGTTTTTGATGTAAGTCTTCAATTTCAGGTCAGGGTTAGGGTTAGTCCCAGAAGCTTGTCAAAGTAGGTTACTTCCTCAAGATGAGACAGCCATTCATTTTGATTGAGACAACATGAGGATCAGAACGTCTGGATTTAAACATCTTTTAAAAATGTAGAGATATAACATATAATTGTAATAGAGAGAGGCTACGCATGTACCTAGTTCTAAAAATAATACAGAATGGGAGATTCCAAAAAATTTAACATTTTTTTTTCTTTTCTCTAAATTTGGCAATTTGCTAAAATCATTACAGAAAGACAAAAAAAAAAGCTTTAAAAACTTTTGACCACAAATGCTTTTTTGTTTGAATTAAGACAAATCCTCTTTGAAAATCAAATTTCGTTGGATCTAAAAATACTCCATATCGTGGAGGAAGAAAAGAGATGGGAGAAAGACAAAGAGAGAAAGGGGAGAGAGAGAGAGGAAGACAGAGAGATGAAAACAGAGAGAGGGAGGGAGATGGGAAAAGGGGGAGAGGGAGGAAGACAGCGTGGGGGGAGGGTGGAAGACAAAGAGGAAAGGGAGAGGAAGATAAAGAGAGAGGTGAGAGTAAAACAAAGAAAATAAGTTTCAAAAGAAAAATCTTGCCTTTATTTTTTTTTTACTTTTCTATTTTTTTATCCATGTTTCCAGGCAAAAGCAGCTACCATGCTAGTTAAACTAACAAGTTTATATGATTTAAGTAAATAAAAATATCATCCAACCAACTACAATCATATTTAAAAAAAAAAAACAATACAAATAAATACAGTACCATAGAACATTAATTATTTCAGAAGAATCCGATGACAGATGACGACAGTGGACAGTGTCCAGCCGGCACCAACAAAATTGAAAAACATTGTCCAGAGCATTTGAAATCTTTTAATAATCAAGTGTGAATGACCTGAAAGGAGGCATACAGACTTTTAGCAAACATGAAAAGATTTACAAATGAAATAGCTTAAATGAACAAACAACATGAAGAAAATGAAATCTCATCAAAATTTCAGCTAATTGAGTATGCCATGTTGCTTGTGGGAAATGAGAAAACATGATGATATGCTCTAGTGCAGGGGTTCGCAACCTTACAGAGCATGAGGGCCAATGTGATTAAATATCAAAATAATTTTTCTGTGCATTTGGAGAAAACAAGTATTAAATATAATATGATTATATTTAAATGATATCATCTATTTTTCCACAAGAATATTGAAAAAAAAAAAGAAAACAAACGCATTTTACAGCAGAAAAATTAAACAAAATAATCAACAAAAAATTCATTTCTATACAGAAACGCAATTACAAATGCAAATGATTTAATAATTGTTATTATGGTTTGATTTGTTTTTATTTATATCTTGCCCTGATCGGCCAAACAAAATTGAGAGCTGAATTTGGCCCGCAGGCTGGAGGTTGCTGACCCCTGCTTTGTTCCCCGACTATGCACATGATAGATGATTTATTACTATAAGAAGAAAAAAAAATGGATAGTGATTAATGTTACTTCTTTACACCCTTCATATTTTACTATGTTTGTGTGATTGCTTAGGATTTAAGATGACTTATTTTTCTCAGTTAGTCATCAAATGATTGCCAATAATAAAATAAGTTTCAGTGAAGCTAAGTATCTTGTTACTGTTCTACTTTTTTTTTTCTACTTTTTGTTTCGAATTTCTTAAATTTTTAACGGTTCAAACTAACATGTAACTTGAACAAACATTTAAAAAAAAAAAGAAAAGAAACTCCCATTCTATAATGACAGGTTAGAAAAGAAAAAAAAAACATTGCTAAGTTAAGTAGATAAATTTCACAGAGATGATACATACTTCTCATATGTCTGTCCAATGCACACAAATAAGTCGGGTGTCTTTTCTCAAAAGTGCAAATGAACACCTTTTCAATGCGATCAATAGACAGTCCCCCCCCACCTTCCCATCATATTGTATTACAGTGGTTCTCAACCTTTTTATAACTTGTGAACTCTGCTTTATTGAATGTCTATCTCCTTTTCATTACAAATGGATTGCCGCCTTTCAAAATCATTACAACACAAAAATATAATGGACACTGCATTTCATTCATTAAAAGTAATTTTTCAGGTTGAATGTGAAACTTGAAATTCTGCAGTCTATTTTATGAGTAAATATTTTAGCTGTTAAACTTTTGCTTCAATCTATTGATTATTCAAAATGTTTGAACCCATTTCAACCCACGGATCATGATCAGTTTGTTACTGATTTTTATTACCTACTAGCAAGGCCACCTGGTGTTGTCAGGTCGTAAAGTGTGCATAAATATATTTTAATTAATACAGAAACTGAGGCATGTTCACATGAGTATTCTTTTCTAAACAAATTACTTCTTGTAAGTTAAAAAACATACTCGAGCTGAGATCGAAACCAAAACGTAAATACATTGAGTCAAGTACGATAATCATTATACCAGCTTGACACGACATTTACAAAGAGTTGTCAAAAAATCTTATTCTTAACATAAAGAAGCCATGTTTCTCAATCACACATGCACAGTCGTGAAAAAGTTAACAGATAAAAATCCAATTACCCCCACATACTAATTTGCTAATTTCAGCCCCTTAACAGCTCTTTTTTCCAGATGAAAATGTATTAAAAAGTTTTCTACATGTCTGAATACCCTATATACCAAATTTCAAGTTTGTAGATAAAAAAATCCGTTGAGTATATAGGTTGAAAATTGTCCTCACACACACACACATATTCTCACTCATATAGACATAAAAATGACACATCTTATCTTACGCCCGTCAGTCACTCAAGTTTAAATGACTTTGTACATTATGAAAATTTATTCCTATAGAATTTTTGTATGCTAACATATCATAAAATAGATATATCATAAAATAAAAATAGACATATCATAAAATAGATATATCATAAAATAAAAATAGACATAAAATTTTTGTATGCTAACATATCATAAAATACTTATCAAGAATAGTTTTAATAATATTGTCATTTATTTACTTATATACATATTTCCGTTTTTATTAATTCATGAGCAGGGAAATCCGATGTTACCCGGGATTTATTTTTTATTTATTTATTTATTGCATTTTCACCCCAAACATGGCACAAGGGAGTATCTGGGATATAATTTGCAGGGATACTATGTAGAGAGCTGAGCAGTAACATGTTTGTTTACATTACACCTAAACTTCTGCATGTCAGTACAGTCAGGGAATCAAGAACCTGGAAGGGACTTCCAAAGTCTAGCAGTCCCAGAAAAGAAACTATTAGAGTAGAACCTTGAATGATGATCAACGAATGTTTCACACTCCCATATTTTTATTGTCATCAAAATCGACGAAATTGCCAATTTTCAAATCAAATCAATTGATTGCTTGCTCTAGCTGGGGACCAAGAAATTGAAATGTATAAAGTGGTTATTATGCCAACCTTCCTAGCCACAAAGAAAATTTTATAAAAGGACGGCTAGAATCTTAAAAAGGTCTCTTGGTTGGAATGTATGAGACAGAGCATTCAATCAGATAACAGGCTATCCTGAACTCAAAATAAGAAAATTTAAACAAAAAAGTAACAAGCCGAGCATGCGGGGTACCCCTCCATGAGTGAATAAGTCTGGAAAGAGAATTTTGAGAGTGACCAAGACATAGAAGAGGAATGCTATGTCAAAGAAGGTGAATGCTGCGATGTATGTTATGCAAAGAGACTGTTTTGCTTGGTGTGCATTGCAATGATACACTTACGGCTGCGAGAAGCATTTATGTTATGATTGTGATGAATCGACAAAAGGAAAACTTGCCATGTACAGGTGGAATCCTTGAACCGAATGTTGTAAGTTTGACATTGAAGGAAATGATGGCTTTGGCATTAGGTATGTCAATCATGATGAAGCTGTATGTTGAGAGTGCTGACTGCAGTGAACCAAGTTATGTCTGTGATTGATGTGAAAAATTGGATTTGAAAAGTTCTGAATAAAAAAAAAATTACTAAATTTTTTTTTTTATTACAAAGGAGTCACCACTTATCAAGGCCCAGAGGCCACTCGAGGATAAGGGTTAATAAGTGTACAGTGTTCAATGAGACAGTGACAGTAATTGTTAGAAGTGGAAATCTGGTAAATTGGATTACTTAAGGGGAACGGCTCGAGAACTTGTTACGTTGGACTTGAAGACAACCATATTATAGTCAGCCGGAAAGCAGGCAAATGGAAAGGAGGCAAATGGAAAGGAGACAAATGGAAAGGAGACAAATGGAAAGGAGACAAATGGAAGGGAGACAAATGGAAGGGAGGCCCACAGGTGAGCAGTTCTAAGAAAAAAGCCTTGGTCATGGAATCTGTTTAGGTTTAGGCATGGATAAAGAATGGTGGAAATTATTGATAGTGGTTTCAGCTAGACGAGTGCTTCTTGTGAATTTTTGGCAAGGGGGGGGCATAGATTGGAGCTCAGACGAGCATTAGCGATGAAAATAATGATAAAGCAGAGACAGGCTCGCAACGTCTCTTCTGTGAGAAAGAGGTTGCTGTGAAGAGAAAAGGGCATCCCCCACTAGGCTACGAAGCCTATTTTGAACTCTGTCAAGGCAGGATAAGAACTTTCTAGCAGCTCCTGCCCAGATGTGGCAACAGTACCCCATCATTGGACGTCCCTGGCTCTTATATAGGTAGAGAATTGCATCAACAGTGAGATTTGTGCAAAATTTCAAAACAATTCCAGAACTGATTATTGGGAAAAGTGTGAACAAATGAATATAGAAGAAATATGAAAACTAATCCTCGAACGCATTGTCCTCTTATTCATTGCAGCGTGATCATTCTTTTAACTTCAAAAAAAGTTAAACTCGTTAAATTCATTTCAAATAAATCTCGACAGAATTCTTGAATCAGCATCTATTGCAAACTCAAACAATGTGGAGGCTTTTACAATCTTTCTCCTTTAACTTTAAACTTGTATTAAAAGAACTTAACTTTAGACACAGGTTAACTTATTTGCAGTAAAGAAAATATCTATAATTATTGATATACTAGCCAAAGTACCCGTCATTGACTGGGTTCAAAAACAGCCTACAGAAAATGGACTCTGATTTATGAAAGTATGATAGGTTATAAAAAGGAAGGGTTGTAAAGAGATAGCTTCGAATTTGGGGGTATCAAAACCAAAGCAAAATATGATGAAAGTAAAAATAAAATAGATAAACCCCATAATTTATTATACCATACCTGTTCACACTGAAACACTTATCACAATATTCTGTGGATCTATATTAAAAAACCTTGTTAAACTTTGTGAGATATTTCCATTCTGTGGAGGTCAGGCGTGAACGAACACCCCATAATTTTATTATACCATATTTCTTCAAACTGAAACATAATTATCAAAGTATACTTACGCAGATAGATATGAAAAGTCTTTATTAAAGTTTGTGCCTATTTCCATTCTATGGAGGCCAGGCGCGAACGCAGACACCACAATTTTATGCAATCCCTATTTAAATTAAAACATACTTATCAAATTATTATTATGTACATATATATCAAAAACACTTGTAAACGGTTTTTTTTTTAATTTTTTATTTCCATACTTTGTGGACCAGGTGCGTATGCAGACCCCACAATTTTAATGAATCATCATTATGCCAGATCAAACATACTCATTCCTGTGTCTCAATACATCTTCTATCATCATATCTGATCAGTTTTCTATAATAGTCAACCATATAGGAGCCTATTCGTGACCAGACATACACAGACGTTCAGCTTTATATTATAGATATAATCAATAAAAACACTAATTTCATTTGAAATTATAACAGCTATATTCATTCCAAAAAGAACAGAAATTGCATCATATTCCTTTCAAATCTATTAGCTATATTACGTCAAAAAATCCCACTATTTCAGAACGCTATATACATTTTGAACTGCTAACAGCTTTTTTTGTTCCGAAATAGAACAAAGACATTTTCACATCACAAACACAAGTATATCTTCAAATATTGTATTGGTATTTTTTAGGAAGTCTTCAAATAAAGATGAAACATTGATGAACATATAATTTGTTTTGTTCCTTTTTCATCTTTCTTTCTCTCGCTCCCATATACAGGGTGCGGCATAAATAACGCCCTTTCTTAATATCCTTTTTTTCTTTATAATATGAATGCAATTTAAAGATAAATAAAAGTAAAAGGTATATCTCAAATTTATTAAATATCTAATTCAATATCCACGTTGGTGATCTTTACAGTAATGATCTTCTGAACTAAAAAAAACGATTTTTGGGAACAAAATTAGTCAATAAAAATAAAATCAAAATAAATTTAATGAAAAAAAGGATACCAACTTTATTAACTTTAAAATTTAACTCAGATGTTCAAAATGTTCTCCATCATGTTCCATACAATTTTGAACTCTACCAGCGACACTTTTACAAACTTTTTTACACTCTTCAATGGTAATTTCATGAAATTTATCTGAAATTGCATTTTTTAATTCCTGAATTGTTTTCGGCTTAAGATTGTAAACTTTATCTTTCAATATACCCCACAAAAAAAAGTCTGGTGGCGTTAAGTCTGGAGATCGTGATGGCCATTCAATTGGTCCCCTTCGTCCTATCCACCTATCTTCAAAATTTTCATTTAACCATTCCCTAACTCTTAACCCATAATGTGGTGGAGCCCCATCCTGTTGAAAAAAAATATCAGTCTGATTTTCAACTCTTGGCCAAAATTCCGTTTGAAGCATATGCAAATAATTATTTTGATTCACAGTACCCTCGAAGAATATTGGCCCTATTAATCCCATACAAGAAATGGCAGCCCAAACTGTTACTCCTGGCGAATTAACATCCTTTTCCAAGATGATATGAGGATTCTCATTACTCCATTACACACAATTATGGCGATTGATATGCCCATTTAACTTAAAGGTTGCTTCATCTGACCACCATATCTTTTCAAGGAAAGTTATATCTTCATTAACTTTATTCAAAAAGATTTCACAAAATTGTAATCGATCATGCAAACTTTGAAGAACACGTGGAATGTAAGGTCTCATCTTTAGCTTCTTCAATATTCTGCGAACACTCCTATCACTGATTGCTAACTCTGTAGAAAGACGTCTACTGGATTTTTGAGGAGTATGCAGCAACGATTCTTGTAGTTCATTGGACTTTTCTAAGCTCGTTGCAACAACTGGCCTTCCGTATCTTTGAGCATCCCTTACACTTCCTGTGGATTCAAATTTTTTAATCAAGCTTTTGATATTTCGGCTTTGCACTCTTGGGATGTCATATTCATCTGATAACAATCTTGCAGTTTTAGCACCATTATTATTGATAATACAATTGTATTGCTTTTACTCTCTGTTCAATTGTTAATCTCATGGTTTAAAAAATACCTGAAAAAAATAAATGTTTAAGAATTAGTTAAAGAAAATATACATAAATATAATAAGATATAAAAGGGCGTTATTTATGCCGCACCCTGTATATATATATATATATATATATATATACACATACTAGCTTGCAGCCTGGCATTGCTTGGCTGTACAATAGGCTTAAACATGATATTTTAATTTATGCAAATTGCGTATGTATTTTTATAGACTCAATTCTCTATTGATTATTATATATTAATATATTAATATATTACACGGAATAATTTGTCTACTAGACTAATTCGCAAAACGAAAAATAATGATAATGTTGTTCATCAAATTCCGTTTGTGTTTGTTTACAATATCATGTCAGCTGATATTTGGCATGATGATGAATGCCCTGGAAAAAAAATCACTTCTGATTAATGTTTAGTTTTAAAATAGGAAAAAGAAATGATTTGCAGCAATTTTAAATGGTACCTCTTCTTTTATCGTAAATTAAACTCCTTAATAAAAAAAAAAAAAAATAAATAAATAAAATAGTGACATACACCCGGGCTAGAACAGAGAATCATTCGATCCGTAGTCGAATGCTCTACCACCAAACTATATCTCCAGAATACAATAAATCTGTTTTTAAAAAGAAATGATTTGCTGAGATTTTATTATCTTCCTTGCCGGTGTAACGTAAAATATTCTCCTGTAAAAATTCTTTCAATTTTCAATACTTATCAGATGAATTTCTGTACAAAACATCTAAGAACACTGTGAGACATAAATTAGCTTTTTTTGAAATTTGCAAAAGATAAGCTCAGCCGTTTCAGAACCTAGGAGGAAGAAACTCACACATACACAAAATAATATTTATATATATATATATATATATATGCGTATAAATATATACATATTTTTAGTTCAATTTAACATAAAATTGGTTTGTTCATCATTAGCAAACACTCTTCACAAAAAGTACATAACCTATTATTGTGGAAAAATAGAGCCAAAGTTGGAGAGCATGAAATTTAGTGACACAAATAAGGGTGGAGTGAGGGAGTACGATTGCCTGCTGATTACATCTGCAAGAAAACTTTAGTTGATGACTGAAGGAGAAAGGGGGGATAGGTTATGGTTAAGCAGCTATAGAATCTTTATCCCTGTTTCATTTTTTTATATAATTTGACACTTACTCAATGAGTTTAAAAAGAAAAAAAGTTTGGGCAAAATTCATTTAACACATGTATTCGTGGGAATTTTTATAGAAAGTCTGAATGATTATTGATTTTCAAAGTAGAGACAGAAGGTGAGAAAGATAGATATATAGAGAGAGAAAGAAAAGGTGGGTGTGGGAGAGAGTGTCAAAGGTGGGGGGGGGGGAGTGTCAAAGGTGGGGGGAGAGAGAGTGTCAAAGGTGGGGGGAGAGAGAGTGTCAAAGGTGGGGGGAGAGAGAGAGTGTGTCAAAGGTGGGGGGAGAGAGAGAGAGTGTCAAAGGTGGGGGGAGAGAGAGAGAGTGTCAAAGGTGGGGGGAGAGAGAGAGTGTCAAAGGTGGGGGGAGAGAGAGAGTGTCAAAGGTGGGGGGAGAGAGAGAGTGTCAAAGGTGGGGGGAGAGAGAGAGTGTCAAAGGTGGGGGGAGAGAGAGAGAGTGTCAAAGGTGGGGGGAGAGAGAGAGAGAGTCAAAGGTGTGTGTGTGGGGAGAGAGAGAGAGAGTCAAAGGTGGGGGAGAGAGAGAGAAAATCAAAAGTGGGGAGAGAGAGAGAGTAAAAGGGGGGCATCAAAGGGGGGGAAGAGAGTAAAAGGGGGAAGAAAGAGAGTCAAGGGGGGATGTGTCATGAGTAAGTTGCTGGAATCCATATTAAATAGTCAACCACCTCAGCAGGAATAACCTTCTTAGTGACATGCAATATGGCTTCCGTTCTGCTAGATTTACAGCAGATGTGCTAATGGTTATATCTCATAGGATTAGCAAATCTATTGACAAAGGCTTCCTTTCTAGGGCAATTGCTCTTGACATATCAAAGGCCTTCCATAAGGTATGGCATAAACGCCTACTTCACAAAATTTCCAGCTACAGTATAACTGGAAATGTTTTCTCAATTATTAAATCGTTTCTCTCTGATAGGCTTATAAGAGTAGTGGTTGATGGGCAGAAATCAGACGCCCACAGTATTAATGCTGGAGTCCCTCAGCGGTCAATCCTGGGCCCAACTCTCTTCCTGATCTACATTAATGATCTCCCAAAACATATACTTAAATCATTCGTTGACATTTATGTTAATGACACGACCATCTATGGCAACACATCAAAGGCCGTAAATGACAAAGTTCTCTCTGATTCTCTCTCCTCTGATCTTGAGCATGTGATACAGTGGGGGAAGAGGTGGCTGGTTACTTTTAATGCACCTAAAACCAAGCTCCTATCTTTACATCATCAACGCTCTGATCCTCATCAGGCATCAATTGAAATGGATGGCTCTCATCTAGGGGAGGCTACATGTTTTGATAAGCTTCTGGGATTGACCTTTACTACGATATTATCTCATTGATAACTGTACACGCAATAACCCTTATCCTCGAGTGGCTTCCGGGCCTTGATAAGTGGTGACTACCACATAAAAAAAAAAGGTGGGGAGAGAGAGAGAGAGACTCAAGGGGGGGGGGGGTTAAAGGGGGGGGAGAGAGAGTTAAAGGATGAGAGAGAGAGAGTTAAAGGAAGAGAGAGAGAGTTAAAGGAAGAGAGTTACGGGGGAGGGGAGAGAGAGTTACAGGGGAGGGGAGAGAGAGTTACAGAGGGGGGAGAGAGAGAGAGAGTTACAGGGGGGAGAGAGAGAGTTACAGGGGGGGAGAGAGAGAGAGAGTTACAGGGGGGGGAGAGAGAGTTACAGGGGGGAGAGAGAGAGTTACAGGGGGGAGAGAGAGAGTTACAGGGGGGGGAGTTACAGGGGGGAGAGAGAGAGAGAGAGAGTTACAGGGGGGAGAGAGAGAGAGTTACCGGGGGGAGAGAGAGAGAGAGAGTTACAGGGGGGAGAGAGAGAGAGTTAGGGGGGAGGGGTCAAAGGGGGAGAGTGAAAAGAGGATGAAAAGGAGGATAGTAACAGCAAAAATAACCAATTAAACTTATTTTCCTTTCAAACAACAACAAAATGAAATGGGGAGAAGGGTAAATATTTAATTGAACAAAGAAAAAAAGATGAAAGGAAAAGTTTGAAAATTTGTATTTTTTTTTTTTTTTATTAAAAAAATGGGTCAAAAATTAAAATAACAATAAATATTTTCAATGTACAAAATATAATGTTACCATTGTTTATGAAAACAATAGTTTTAAACGACTTTTTTTTCAGTTAATTGTTTCTCAATAAAAAGAGCATTTTTTTATAAATGCCAGAGATAAAAATCAAATCTATGATTTTCATCTTACAATCCATTAACAAAATGAATACAAGAAAAATTAGATTATTTGGATTTGATGAGATTAAGAAAAGCAAACAAAACAACTGAGTGGCGGGAGGTCCTTTTCTACAAATTCTTTTGGGTCTTATAAAAAATAACTTGATTTCTATAAAAGAATTTTTTTTACATTAGAAATATACATACATATGGAAGTTATGTTTTTTGTAATATAAGTGTTGTTTAAATTTTAAAATAAAATATGTATAAAATACGTTTGTAAGCCAATTTACAAAGCAATATTATGAAAATAAATATTTGTTCAAAATTAATATTTCAGCGATATACGCCATCCTCAGAATTTGATCCATTTTTTGTTTTTTCCTTGCAATGATGTTAAATCAAAGAAAAAACAGTAAAGAACCTGCGTGCGGGTCTGTTTGTTATTTTGAAACATTAGAAGAAATTGGTGTACGTGATATGAAAACCACAATTGTGTTTTCCATAATAGAATCGTTGTTTAAATACATATATTTCAGATGGAGAATTAATAACCTGTATTATTCGGACTACTGTTCTCACATTTCAGCCGATGTAATCTCTGACTTTCTATAATTGTCTTGTCAAACTCTGGAATTTATGCAGAATTTTTAATAGAACCCAGTGATAACTTGTTCTCATTCCGCCAGAAGTTTAAATTTGTAATCATAAAGACCCGCAACAGATGAAAATGGCAAGTAATGATCAGTCAGAAGTTACAGTCTTCTGGAGGTTGAAGGATCAATCTTCAGTGTAGGCGATATTAAGAATACAACTGCGAATCAAAATGTTTACTTGGTCATGGCTGACAGAACAAGAACCAGTCACACATGATATAACTAAGGTTTCATTTGAAGTTTCATACAGATTTGGCTTTGACAAGATGCACATGAAATTGAAGGTTACATTGTAATAAATATATTCCAAAACGCAAGTAAATTGATCAAATAGTTTTATTTTTAGATAAGAAAATCAAATTTTATGAATATCCAAAAAGTGATTCACCACCATTTTGAAAAAAAAATAAAAAAAGGTGATAACCCAACAATAATTCAAAAGATGTGAGATTTATGTTCTAATGCCTATGAATTCCCATTAATTGTTTAAAAATGATTTTCTTTATAAAAATAAAACTACTTTATCAATTTACATGATTTTTGGAATATAATATTTTTGTTTCCATCACAGGTACATACATTGCACATATATCTTTTTTTTTAATTAAGGAGAAATTCTGGACAAAAACCAAAATTTCTAACAGGACGTTTTATTTAACCCAGAAGAGGTAGCATGCTCTTGTTCCATGAGTTTTTAACTGGCACCAAAACCAACAGAGTCTATGTCACCTTTTCCTGTTGAGTGAGGTATGGCTGGTTTGGGTCTTGTGGAGTTCTACAAGGTCCACCTTCTCAGGCCTTTCTATCTTTTGAGTAGAGTAAATTTATTACTTACTGCCAAAGATGCCCTAATCAGGGAATGCCAATTATTAACAGACCAGAGTGCTCCTCCTTTAGGAATGCTGGCTTAACTCCTCCCAACTTCTGACCTTGTGTCATATCTTCCTGCGGTGGGAAGGAAGTAAATACCAGCAAGCCCTTGTTCCAACAGCCATGATTGAGTAAAAGCCTAAAGCAATTCACAATAGTATTTAGTATCACCCACATTGAGGATTGAACCTTCAACCTTGTTGGGATGGCACCCCTACAGATTCTGACCATGGACTATTCCTGACGTCACTTCCAGTGACTAAGTTCTGCTTTTCAGCAGTCTAAACCCAAGACTCAGAGAGAGAGAGACAGTCGTAACTTTACTTTGTTCTTCAGTAGAGTTCCGACTCAACTCACATCGTTTCTGTATTTTCTGTTTAATATATTTTTCATTTCCAAGTTTTATCGTTATTCTTTGCAACATTTACACCATAACAAACCTCCAGAAGAATAAAGAAGGATAATTCAGTTCAAAGTGACACTCTTCTGGAGGTTGAAGGTTCAATCCTCAATGCGGGCGATACTAAGAATACAATTGCGAATTATATGCTTCTACCTGATCATGGCTGACAGAACAAAAACATTCCACTCGGATTAAATAAAGAGTTCCGTTTGAAATTTATATAAGACTACACTATTACAAAATTCAACAAAGATTTGAGTTCAACAAGATAAACCTGAAGAAGGTCAGAGGTTAGATAAGCCGAAACATTGTGAGAATAAAACTCAAGATGGAAACTATCCAAATAATAAGACAGAAAATTAATGTTTGTTGAACATCATTGAATCGGCCAAATGATCCAATCAGATTTTTAAGAACACAATTGATTCGAAACTCAAATCATGAAAATATCATAGCCAATGAATCCAAAACGAATTTCTCTTTCTCTAAGAAAGTTATTAACGGCTGGCATTTTCCAACGTCAATTACATGTCTATTGGTCAGTTTCTGCTTCTTTGCTTCACACTCATGCCTCATTTGATCCAAAAGGTCAGCAGACAATGGTTCCAACTTGCCTGTAACCAACTCGCAGTCATCACGAAACGTTCGTTGGTGGTCGAGTGAAGAAAATTCTTTGCTTAAGTTTTGCAGATAAAATTGCAGCTGTTGCAACCAACGGGCAACTTTGGTTGCACCGAGTGACACATCAGGTAGGATGAGGACATCATCTGGGAGACGACTGTACAAAAAGTGAATAATTGCTGGAATACAACTGACCTCCCTACAGGGAAAAAAAAAAAAAAAGAAGAAAGTTAACGTTTTTTTCATAATGCATTTATGCTTAAATATTCAACTTGTTAGAATAATTTGCTCCGGAGATTTACGGATTTAGGGTTGCAGAGTTGAACGTTTTCAACAGTGTCAGACTCATAAGAATGCTAGATGTCGAGGGTTTGAATTTTAAATCCAATTTTGATCACTAAATATTAGAAGAATTTAAAATAAGGAGTTAACGTTGGATATTTTGTAATTTAGGAGTCGGACCTTATACTTTTTGACTCCACAACTGATAAAAACTGAATAATATTGAATTAGTTGGTCTCAATTAGTTGTGTTCTATAAGGTTCAGTTGAAATAGGTTAGTTTTCTGTATTTAAATTTAACATTCAGTATTGACGTAACTGAGTAATTTCCACAAGTCAATTTTTTTAGCAGATGCTGAAAGCAAATAAAAGTCAGATTTAGCATAAACTATATATCTATAAAAGTGAGAATGTGTGTGAGGACACTTTTCAACTGGTGTATAGAGTATTCAGACATGTGGAAAACTTTTTAATCAGTTTTCATCCGGAAAAAAAGAAAAAAAAAAAAAGGTCTGCTAAGGGGTCAAAATTGTAAATTGATACTGGGGGGAGGGGGGGGTTATCAGATTTTTATCTGTTTGTTAACTGTTTCACGACTGCACGTGTGCAAATCGTTTACGTTATGCTAAGAATAAGTAGGTTTGAAAACACTTTTTAAAGATTGTGTCAAGCTGGCCTAGTGGTCATTGTACATGACTCACTATCTTTAGTTTTTGTTTTGATCTCAGCTCGAGTATTTTTTATATTTACAAAAAGTGATATTTTCATGCATGTCTCAGTGTTTTTTCATTTTTCTTTTTAACTTCATTTTTCTTTTTAACTTCATTTTTCTTTTTAACTTCATTTTTTTTTTTTTTAAAGGAATTTACTGTTACGTATTAAACGTAACATTAAATTCCTTTAAAAAAAGCATTAAACTGGGAACATCTAGTATGAAAATAAAGTTTGTCGTCATCAGCTTAATGTCAGTTTTACATGCTGACAAGTAAACAACTTTTAAAAATCGACTTCCAAACTAATATCTTTGACCAGATCTTCATCCTTCTTTCTCTCAAGTTAATCATTATCACTTTCTGCCACGTTCTCCCTGGTTTTTCTTTTGCCATCTGACTTTGACCTCAACTGTATTACCCAACCCTAACCCAACAATTCTCATTGATGTTTTCAACAGGATCATCCTAACAAAATCTCCCATTTTACAAACATCTCTCTATACCGTCCAGATTTAATCCTCGCTTAAGGTCATCAGATTTAAACCTCACATCACACATACCATTTCTATCCATGCAACACATATCTCCAACCATCACTGACCAGGTTTTACTTCCATACATCACACTATACACATGCCTAGAGACTTCTTTTGCTAATGTGCTTCTAAGGAGTAATGGCAAAAAGTTCCGAATTCAACAAAAATCATTTCTTTCTTGTGCAACAAATAACAAAAGCTTAATAAAAAAAACTTATCCAAATATACATTCTCTACATAAAAAAAATTAAAGATTCTAACCAACAAAAACATTAAAATTAAAAAAAATTTAAAGATTCTAACCAACAAAAACATTAAAATTAAAAAAAAAATTAAAGATTCTAACCAACAAAAACATTGAAATAAAAAAAAAAAAAATTTCTTTCTTGACCCGTTACTCACTTTTGACACCCAGACTTCTAAGGCGATGGCAGTTAGAACAAAAACAAAAGGTTATGAATCGAGATGACAAATCAAGTTAGGTTGTTTTTTTAATTACGAGGAAACAAAAATTTTAGGATCAATTTTGTATGGAAGCCAAATCTAGAGAATATGTCATGACACAAAGTTAAAAATCACGAAAAGGCAAAAATCTGGCCTCTAAAATGTCTGTTCACAACATCCACTCAATTTATTCTTGATAAAATATTTTATTAAGAAAATTTTAGTCTCACTCTTGTGAGAGCTATTGCTCTCCAAAATAAACTTTCAGCGGACATCTTGTGTCGACTTTTCTGTACAAGAAAGTTTTATTTATTAATTGAGGAGACGATCAATGACAATCTATGGGTAAGAGCGATCAAAGCACGACGATGGTAGCGATTGTGGAATAAGACAACAAAGAGAAGCAAGAGAATCGTGCATGTCATAAAGAAAAAAGAAAACGTAATTCGCACGTTAAAAATACGACGAGAAACTAACAAATTATGACACACCCACACGCGTTTGTTGCGTGTGACAATACGAAAAAAGACAACAAAATCAATCAACATGCGAAAGTCACATAAAATACAGTGAGAAATAGCATGTATAAATTCATTTTTAGTAATGAAAACCTTGCAGATGTCTGAATAATGGTAAATGGAAAAGGAATATAAACAAAGACAAGAATTATTTGAAATCTCTTTTCTAAGCAAGAATTAATTTTTTGTGTTTAAACAGGAAACAGTTTAATTTTTTTTTTTTTTTTGGTTCTCCAACAAAAAGAGGGTGGACCTGTAAATTCACCCTTGTTCGTTCGTCTGTGTACACTTTTCTCAACTACGCCTTGGAATTTTTTTGAAATTCAGCACAAACATTAAACATGATATGAGTTAAAAAGTAACAGAACGGAGTTTCCGGGAAAACTCCAGTTGTACCCCTAGAGATGACTTTTGGGTTAAAATGGCTAAAATTGACACTTGTGCAATTTTTTTTTTTTTTTAATAAAAAAAAAAAATAAAAAAAATTGATGTCTTGGATTTTTATAAGACTTTCTGAAAAGTTGTAACTAACTGTTGCAACTGATTTCTATATAATTTTATTTGTCTATACTCCGCGATAACTCTTGGGTGTGCCCTAGGAGCTCTTTTAGGACTAATAAAAACACTCAATTTTTGGGACTATTTTACCATATCTGTCCAAAATTTTCTGTGTATGTCTATTTAGCAGTTTTGCATGGTGCTGAACTCAAATTTATATATCTTAAGGCCTTGGGGACTTTTGGGCTAAATAGTGGGAGGTGGGGGCAAATGATGGACTTAGTCATTTTTTTTTTTTTTTACTCGTCTTGTAAACATTAATAAGCTAAAGAATAAACACTGAAGAAATTTGTTGACAATACTTTGGTTATCTCCAGACAAATTGGGAATAACCAAATTATTTAGTTTTGTTTTTCTTCTGGAGTAAAAAAATAAATAAATATCACTTTATCAACAACATATAATCAGATCAAGGAAGACATCTGTTCTTTAACGATCCCACTATTTCAACTCAGACAACATTATAAGAAATTTATTTTTGTATATTACACTAAGAAAAAAAAAATTACAAAATAAAAATTTCATTACACTAAATACACCTGTTAACAAAAGTTGCACTGCTTTGAACAATTTACTCAATTTGTATCCAGGAGATCCACCCACATCAAATAAAGTTGACCAGACTTTTACCTATTCATGCGCAAATAGATTAGACAAAGCATGCATGAGTGGTGCAAGCTTTACATTGAAGCATTTACTCAGTTTGAACACAATTTGCGTAGCAATGAAACGATCTGAAAATGTATTAGGTCATCTCTCGCCCCTGTTAAAATATGTGCACAAAAAACAGGGTAAAACTAGGTCAGGACTATAAAACCAGGTTATAGAGGGCAGTGATACTTAAAGGGATCCCTAACGACAGCTTGTGTACAGAGAGAAAAATTGAAGTGAGAAAAGATTAGTGATCACTATTGATAATCGCCACCCAAGCCTATGGTCATGTGATCATCTCCTTCAACCAGAAAATTGCTACTACATGCACATCCATGGTTACGACTGAAATACCTCTATGTGCTGACTAAAAAAAGACAGTTAAAATTTAATAGCCGATAGACATAGCATTCTTACCTTTTCAAGAGCAACCGATATATATATATATATATATATATATATATATATATATATATTATTATTATTATTATATGGGAAAATTAAAAGAATAAGATCGATTCTTTAAGAGGAGACTTATCAGGATCATGCAAAGCTCAACGAATTGCTTTGGGGCTTAGGGTTAGGGTTATATAAAATATGAAGAATGAAAAAAATGCATATAGATTTATTCAAAGCTTCTTTCTTAGAACTGCATGACTGTGGAACTGTTCCATTTTCCTGCTTTCCAACTGATTACAATAAAGTCCAACGTGAACAAGTTCTTGAGCCATCCCCTTAAGTAATCCAATTTACTAAATTTCCACAAACGATTAGTACGAGATTTTCTCATTGACTACTTTAAACTCATTAACCCTTATCCTTGAGTGGCCTCCATGCTTTGATAAGTGGTGAATCCTTTGTAAAAAAAAAAAAAAAAAAAAAAAAAAAATTTTTTAAATGTTACATCAATTAGGATAAGGAAACTCTTTTTCTCTTCATATTATATGTAAAAGGTAATTTTTTTTTTTTTTTTTTTACACAGTGGTCACCACTTATCAAGGCCCGGAAGCCACTCAGGGATAAGGGTTATTGCAAGTACATTACGTTAGTGCGGAGATTTGATGAAGTGTTTACTTAAGGGGGCGGTTCATTAGGAATTAGTTAACGTTGGACTTGAACACATTCAAGTTGTAGTCAGGTGGGAAGCAGGCAGACGGAACAGAGTTCCACAGGTACGCAGTTCTAAGAAAGACGCTTTGTTCATGGAATCCACGTTTTGATTTAGGCACAGATAAAGAGTGGGGGAAATTTTTCACAGTGGATTCGGCTAGACGGGTGTTTCTCGCGAAAGATTGGCGAGGGGGGACCAGAGATTGGAGTTCAAACGAGCACCTGCCATGGAAATAATGATAAAACAAAGAAAGGCTCGCAACGTCTCTTCTGTGGAAGAGAGGTTGCAGGGTAGAGAAAAGGGCATCCCCCACTAAGCCACAAAGTCTATTTTGTACTCTGTCAAGGCAGGATAGGCTGTTTTTAGCAGCTCCTGTCCAGATGTGGCAGCAGTATTCCATCCTTGGACATACTTGGCTTTTATATAGATAGAGAATTGCATCAGTAGTGCGATATCTTCTGGAGCGGTAGAAGGATCCAACCATCTTTCCAGCGACCTTGGCAACAGACTTGATGTATGTGTTCCATTTCAGATCAGGAGTAAAGATCAAACCCAGAAGCTTGTCAAAACACGGGGCTTCTCCCAGACGAGAGCCATCCATCCCAATTGATGCCAGATGGGGATCAGAGCGTTGATGATGTAAGGATAGGAGTTTGGTTTTAGATGCATTAAAGGTAACCAGCCATATCTTCCCCCACTGAACCACGCGCTCGAGATCAGAGGAGAGAGAATCAGAGAGAACTTTGTCATTTACAGCCTTTGACGTGTTGCCATAGATGGTCTTGTCACCAGCATAGATGTCAACGAATGATTTAAGTATGTGTTTAGGGAGGTCATTGATGTAAATCAGGAAGAGAGTTGGGCCCAGGATTGACCCCTGAGGAACTCCAGCATTAATACTGCAGGCCTCTGATCCACATACAGTACTGTTTCGCTGTACCACAACTCATCAGTGCGGCTAGACATACATGTGTGTGTGGCGGATATAAAGATTCAAAATGAATTCTGGGCAAATATTCAGCTAAAACAATTGGACAAAACGTTTTTGTGCAAGTGACTTCATCCCTCCCTATATATATATATAAATGAACTCATTTTCCCCCCATCTGATTTTGACCTTAATAGGATTGAAAATCAAGACATTTCATGCAAATGTAATATGCACAAACTGCAGCACAATATCTTAGGTATGTTATAGGCCTATTACCTCTACACTTCCTCGATAATCGTGGATTCCTATATTTTTTCTGGTGAGAGTCCACAGCAAATCGGTTAGAATCAATGGAAGTTGTAAAATCTTTTCTCTCTAATAAATTCCTCCTACCCCTGCTACCACTTACACCGTTGCAGATCCGTTCACAAGGGACAGTATGAAGAAAGGCTCGTAGTTGCTTAAAAAAAAAAAAAAAAAATGGAATGGCATTTTAACGTTCCTTTTCGTTCTGTTTTCTACTGGGTGAAACATATTCGCTTTATTTTGTTTTGTAGTTGATTAAAAAAACTGGAATGAACTGGGTGAAACGCACCATTGGATTTAAGCGAATTGAAGGGTTATTTATGCCCCCCCCCACACACACACACTTTTCGCTGTGTTTTTCGTTTTTGTTTTTCCGAACACGTCCATTTTTTTCCCCTGATTTATGCTTTCTGTTTTTCCGATGTCTTTTTAAAGAAGTTTTACGTTTGTTCGCTGTTTGTTTTTTGTTTTGGTTTTGCCGATTTTTTACAGGTTAACATCGTTTTTATTTAGACAGATATTTAAACAGGGTTATTTGTTCGCTTATTCTTTACTTTACCACCACCCCCTTACGTACACACCTCTAAATAACCAGGCAACGCCGAGTACCCCCGCTAGTATGTAATAATTCTGCTTTTAACCCCCTCAGTTCGATTGTAACATTGCTGATATGCTTACACTAAATGAAAGATGTAAGTCATCCAAAATTAAATTTTAATACAACTTTGTAAACAAGCAGACAATAACCGGTCGTAGACCAAACAGTCAAAATGACCTTTTGGTACAACTCTGGCTTCAGGAAGCATCTAACCACTGAGCTGAGTGTCGTCAGTAAAGAACTCACTTTTCATCGCAACCCATCACATCACTACCCGGTCAAGAAACAGATTGTTTTAATTGCATAAAAGAAGGGAAGATGACACTTTATAACAGCATTTCTTTTGGTTGTCGTTCAATTTGTGAGGCACTAATTTATTAAGTTTTTTTGTCTTTCCAATCTATCAAGTGGTTGAAATTTTTTTTTTTTTTTTTTTTACAGTGGTCACCACTTATCAAGGCCCGGAAGCCACTCAGGGATAAGGGTTATTGCAAGTACATTACGTTAGTGTGGAGATTTGATGAACTGTTTACTTAAGGGAGTGGTTCATTAGGAATTTGTTAACGTTGGACTTGAACACATCCAAGTTGTAGTCAGGTGGGAAGCAGGCAGACGGAACACGTTATGTCTAATTCAGAAGCAAGTTCTTAAAACAGTTGTGCGTGGATTAGTTTTGACTAAGGCTCTTAAGTGATCGTTTGTCAACATCCGATGGTCAACCACTACGCTTATCATCTTCAAGACTCGTCGCCACCACAGAATTCCTTAAACCACTATTGTGCTGTGTGTTCAGTAGTAGTTCCTGGGTCAAATGATTCGTTGATATCGCAAGTTGTTTCAGCAGCTTTCCGACTTAACTTGAATTGAAATAAGAAAATTGTGCGAATTTGCTTTTTTGCCATCTTGTATTTAATGTTCTGAAAAGACGACACTTGTTTTAAAACGACTGTAATTTAAACAATTAGATAGAGCGAGACACACCCTTTAAAAATAATATATAAATAAAGGTAATGAATCCTGCTTTCCTAACTGCTGGAAAACTGCTTCTGAGGTACCAGTTTACAAGAATTTTGGCGAAAGAACCGACCAATTAAATTATCGCCCCATTAGCTTCCTCCCTCTTTTCACCAAAATATTTGAACCCATAATTAATCAAATTCTAGTCCACCACCTTACAGTTGCTAAACTTCTGTCCAACCATCAATATGGATTTAGGCAAACTCATTCTACTGCAGATATTCTTACTGTAATCTCTGAACGTATATAACGTACTGGATAAGGCAGGAGAGGGGAGGGAAGTGGTCCTAGATATATCTAAGGCTTTTCACAGAGTATAGCATGGTCTTCTCATGAAAATCAGATTCTATGGTATTATTGGACGAATACTTAACATAACTAAATCTTTCTTAAAAAAGAGAAAAATCCTGGTTGTCCTCGATGGTCATACGTCTAAACAATATGATATAAATGCGGGTGTATCTCAGGGGGTCGATTCTTGGATCTTTATTTCTGATATTCATAAATTACCTCCCTGATAAAATAGTCTCTGAGATGGGTATATTTGCTGCCGACACCACGCTCTATAACAGGCATGTGGGGAAAACGAATGAACACGTATCCAAGGCAACGGCGGAAACCCTAGAGGAAAACCTCCAGTCTGTAATGGAATGGGGTCAAATGGGTGGTAAGGTTCAATGGTGCCAAGATTAAGTGCGTTTCTTTTAATAATTACCAGAAGCCTTCTCAGCCACCATTAGTTATGGCTAAAGATACATTACCTGAAAGAACTTTGTTTAAACTCCTCGGTTTAACGTTCACAGGGAACATGAGTTGGAATATATACATCAAGAGCATTGCCAAGACTGCTGCTAAGAAGGTGGGTTCTTTTTACCGTGCTAAAAAGTTACGCCTAAAAATATCCTGTACCTCTACAAAGCCACCATTCGACCATGTATGGAGTATTGCTGTCACATTTGGGTTGTCTCTCACTTGTAGACTAGTTCAAAAGAGAGTCACCAAACTAACCTGTTTTACAATTTTAATGCTGGATGCTCTGACGAACTACAAACCCTTGTACTCCCTTGACGTAGATACACCCAACAGACAACAAAGATCCCCAGATGTAAGAAAGTCTTCTACTCTAATAGTTTCTTCCCTGATAGTAGCCCCCTACATCAAAGTGACACTGTGCCTTGTTTAGGGTGAAAATGTAATTAAAAAAAAAAAAAAAAAAAAAAAAAAGGGGTATTATAACAAAAACTTATTTGAAAATACATCATTCGAAATGAAAATAAAATTCTTCGCAACCTAATAAATGAAATAAATGCTGCCAAAATACAGATAGTACATTAATGGAATAAACTCGTAAACTAATTAACTGATTATTAATTTTTTTTAACAGCTTTAAAGTGTAAGAGTGAGTGATGTGGACTATATTATTATGATAGGTGGGATGGGTGGGGGGTCAGAATGTCACCTTCAAAATAAATATACTTACGAATTCAAAGACTACTGGAGAGATTTTTTTTAATAAAATTTGGAAAACAGAAGATATAAAAAAAATTGTAATAAGTCTTGATCTATTTTTGAAGAGAAATGTATGTGTGTGTGAGGGGGAGGTATCTACTCTTTGAAAATTAATTTACCATAAACTTTGCTCTTCATAAGGAGTAAAAAAATTAGCTTAAAAATGTCTCGATTTGGGAGTTCATTTTTACCTGTATTATTCCATCTGGTGTTATAAATCTCAATCCGGGTAATGCCAGGTACACTCGATAATTTACAATAAAATTAAATGAAAATTCTTACATTTCATAGTATTTGTCCCTTTCAAATCTGTGGAATTTTCTTATACAATCTAAGCTTAAAGTTTATTGCTCGCTTTTCAACCCCCCCCCCTCTTTCCCCCTGCATTCAATACAAAAACATAGATGTGAACAATATTGTCCCAGTTCACTATTTGGGAAAACAAAGACATTTACTTTCCGTTGTACATAAGGATACACAATGGCTTGTTTCATTTAATCTTCTTAAGATTCAGCTTGTGTCTTTCAATCATAGGTGTGTCCCTTTTTTTTGTTTTTAGATTCTTATGAATGGCTCTGCTCAAGGAGAACTCAACCGAAACTTTCTTGTTCTTTCTCAGTATTATTCTTTTTGAGTTCATGTTTTTTTTTGTTTTGTTTTTTTGTTTTGTTTTTTTTAATTTTATTTTATTTTTTTTTTAATTATTCAATTTTCACCCCAAACAAGGCACAGTGCCAGTTTGAAGAAGAGGGCTACTATCATAAGTTGCAGGGATATTATGAAGGGAGATGAGTAGCAAGATATCTGTTCACATCCATCCATTCCTTCAGACTACAGGGTGGCCCCCCAAAACAGGCCCCAACTCTAATTAGGCCCCATTTCTTAATGTTTTGTCCGAATGAAATGAAACTTTGGTCATAACTAGTTTATTATATTCAAAACATCACATCAAAACAAAATATGTTCTAGATGGCCTCCATTTAGCTTTTGTTTTTTTGGTGGGTCACTCTGCATTAACAAAATATTTTCTTTATATCTTCAACCATTAAAATAATAAAATAAATCATTAGTGAACATTACAAAACCAGAAGATGTATTTAATTTTCAGTCATAATATTTTATTCATATTTTTTATGAAATACTCATCAGAAACAAAAATATATTCCTCAGAAAAATAGTTGAAAAGATTTTGTTTTCCTTGGAATCGAAAAAAGACTCAGTAAAAAAAAAAAAAAAAAAAAAAAAAAAAATGTTGATAAAAGAAAATGGGGACATTTAAAGTTTGCAGAAACCTGAGAACACTTAATTATTGCAGTGTTTATCGGCACCTACCACAAAGAAAAACCATTGAATTCAACTCGTGTGTGGAATTAATCTTTTGCTGCCATCTTTTATTATTGAAAACTTCTCTCTCTCTCTCTCTCTATATATATATATAACTAGCAGGCCGGCAGGTGTAGCCCGGTCATAAAATACACATAAATATGATATTTAATTTATGCAGATTCTGCATTTATTATTATTAGAGCCAATCATCTACTGATTATATTGTATCCAATATAGTAAAAAAAAAATAAAAATAAAAAAAAAGAAAGAAACTGAGAAATATGCATGTGAGTATTGTTGTTTTCTAAAGAGTTCATTTCTTGTAAGTATAAAAAAAAAAAACAACTTGAGCTGAGATCGAAACCAAAACCTAAAAACAGTGACTCAAGTATGATAACCATAAGGCCAGCTTGCCACACTCTTCAAACAAAACTATCAAACCTACTTATTCTTAATATAAGGAAGTTTACATGTGAACTATTTGCGCATGCACAGTTGTGAAACAGTTGACAGATAAAAATCCAATCACCTCTCCCCCCAAGTACTAATTTTTCCATTTTGACCCCTTAGCAGCCCTTTTTTCTGGATGCAAACCGATTAAAAAGGTTTCCACCTATCTGAATAGCCTACATACCAAAATTTCAAGTCTAAAGATCAAAAATTTGTTGAGTAGATAGGTTGAGAAGTGTCCTCACACACACACACAAATTTTTTAACAAATAAAAATATGATGCACATCAACTAAAACTGATATTCTCAGGATGTGTTTATCGATGAAAACGCCATTTCAAACTGAAGCATGAGCGGACAGTCGACAGATGTATAAAGCTGCGTGAACACATCTAAAAAAGTTGGGTGTTTCATAACACGCTTTTAGTGTATTTTTTTCTTTAATTTTATTTGGGTGGAGTAATCGCACAGTTTTGGGGGTCACAATGACTTGTCACTTTAGATGTGTTGATGTTGGAGGGGAGGGGGGTACTAACGTTTCAGAAAATAACTAACCTTTTAAAAAATTTTTCTGTTTATCAATCTGAAAAATCTCTCCTAAAGAATTATTACTTCAACCTTCCCCCCTCCTTACCTTAAATTTATTTTTAACGCATAATTAAACAATACTGAACAATTATTACTGAATTATATTGAGTGGAAAAAAAGAATTATGTGAGCACAACAGCTTCCGATTGGTAAATTTTTTTTTTTTTTTTTTTCTCTCATTTTATCAATAAAACCCTAAACTCCCACTTGGAGATGAACTTGTTTGTTGTTTTTGGTAAAAAAAAAAAAAAAAAAAAAAAAAAAGGAAAACAGTAGGATGTCTATAATTAGCAATGGTTGGGAGGGCTTAAATATAATATCCTTTCTCTTATTTTTTTGGTGTATTCTTTTTTTCTTTCTTTTTCAGTATTTTTAGTTGCCCCCCCTCATCCCATCATTTACACATTTGTATATTCTTGGCACAAATAAAATTAAAACAGATTGAATGAAATGCAGAATTGTGGTGAAAGTGCATTATAGATTAGCAAGACGCTCCAAATTTATTGTCCTTGTGCTTAATTTGTTTGGTTTGCTTTATGCCATATCAGCCCTTTTCAGGTGACTTAATGCAAAATCTGATAATTTTGGAAAAAAGATTTTATGCTTCACATCTTCAAGTATTCTTGTTGTTTGGTTTTTTATGGCATCATATAAACTTCTTTTTTGGATTCGATCATTTTGGCAAAAAGTTTTTATGCTTTAAGTTCTTTATGTCTCCAAATATTTATTTACTGTGTTTAGTTTGGTGGCTTTATTTTGGGTTTTGCACAACATAATTGAGTTTTGCAAGGGCAAAAATAAAAACGATGTTTGTGTATTTTAGGTCAGGACGCCAATATCTTCAAACAACCTGATCTGGTAGCACAAAACAATTTGTTACAAAAATTTTATAGCAAATAAATATTCAGCTACTGACTAGCAACGAAAAATAGAATAGAGCAGATTTGACAGGCAAGAAAGTTGTGTGCGTGCGTGCGCGCAGTCTCTTAGAAGACAGAAAGCAAAAAATTGGTTAAGAAAAGCATCGTTACCAAGAACGCAAACAACCGCACAAAAATTGAGAGAAAGCTTAAATTTCAAAATGGCCGGTTGCCATCAAGATCCTGCACCCCCCCCCCCCGTCAACACACACACAAATTGGAGGCGGGGGGGGGGCGTTTTGGTAGAGAGAAAAGAAAAAGGAAAAACTTTTGAATAAAAATTAAATTCTTCAAAGTGGTAACAGTAACTCAAGGGAAAAAATACACAACGAAATAGAATTTCCTGAGTGTGCAACAAAGCATTGAGTATGACCTCATTATTGAATAACCTTTTGCCGGTATACTAAAATCTATATAAAGCAGAACTACTTACCTGTCTCGCACTGATAACCTGCACACTTATCAAAAACGTCTTTAAGCATATCACACACACACACACACTGGGTGAGATTGTCCGTGTGTGTGTACACACGGACAATCTCACCCAGTGAGCAAATACTGAACAAATCAAAACAAACTTATAAACCATCTCTTTAACTTAATAATTATTGCTCTTCGTAATTAGAATAGAGCTCTCTTGGCAATCAATTATGTAAACAAGTATGGAAACATAATTTCCCTTATTTCATGGTGACCCCAAACAAGATGTATTGTCACTTGAACATAAGGAGCTACTATTTGGGATCATGTCTAACAGGGGATTGTGGGGAGTTGAGTAGCCAGATGTCTGTTCACATTACATTTAAACTTCTGCATGTCAGTGCAATCAGAGAAGCAGGAAATAAGGAGGGAATTCCAAAGTCTAGCAGTCCAACTATTAGAGAAGAAAGCTTTCTGACAGATTTCAGTGAAGGGGTGGAACTTTTGTGCTTATTCGGTTAGTTGGGAGTATGTAGGCCAAGAGAGCACAAGTGCTAAGAGTTCATAAAAGCACATTTGACTTTTTTTATTAAAAAAAAAAAAATAATAATAATGTATCAATAACATGAAAATGCTTAAGTAGAAATGATCTTTTGTTTCAACTTGACAGACGTTCACTTTACTGAACTTATCAGAGAACTTACTTGGAAATTGGCCGACTCCCCCCCCCCAAAAAAAATTAGTTAGCCCATTAAAAATTCTACACATTAAGTTTCCAGAATGTTAGATACAGAACATAAGAGAAATAAGATTCTTTCTTATTGTTTAAAAATTTAATATGGCTGTCTTGATAGGTTGAAAAAAAATTGAAATGGCTTATCACAATAATGGCATACATACGGACATTTTTTGTCAATTACATTCGATAATTCGACATCAGAGAACTCATTCTGCTTCATTTGACTTCATTTGCATAAAATGTTAAGACCAAGTAATCTTCATAACGATTATTCCTAAAATATATTCAAGTTATAATTTTCTGATGTCTATCCATTTATAAATTTGAATTCTGAACTTTAACCAAAGAAGACATCAGCAACATAAAAAACCTAAGTATCAAGATTACTTAGTGACTATCATCAACGTTCCCCCCCCCCTCAAAGTGTAAGAAAGTTAAAAAAGTTTTTAAAAAAGGACAAGGAAATAAAAGGAAAAGAAATAAGAAAAGAGAAAAAGAAAAAAAAAGGAACACTTCATATTATAAGGTAAAGGATCAAGATAAGTGGAGTAATCCTGCTAAAAAAGAGTTACACTCTCTCCTACACTTACGTTTTACTTTTTTTAAGGCCAAATAGTTCTTAATGATAAAAGTTGATTATCAGTAATGGTGGAAGTTTGGCAGAATTTGATTATTAAAAAAAAAAAAAACTTGTTTACATTGGACTTGAAAACAACCATGTTGTAGTCAGTCAGGAAACGATTGATCATTCATTTCATATTGTGACCCGATGGGGACCAAGCGATGCCGAGTGACTTTGCTAGTCGACACGAATTCAGAGGAATTCGCACGGCTGAATTCTAATGATGATAATGGTGGTTTGATGTTGTTTTAAACAGAAATGTATGGGGATTTTGTCAGAAAGAAAAAAAAACAAATGATAATTGTTTTTATCTTATTGCTGTTATATATCTGTTAACGAAAAGGTTGTTTTTAACTCCTACTTTGATAAATTAACACCTCAGTGCAATGAGGGTTAAAAATTGGTATAGATAAAGAGGGAGGAAATTCAAAAGAAAAAGGAAAGGGAGTACAAATTAATAGGATAAAAGAAGAGAGGGAGAGGAAAGGAAAAAAAGAAAGAATAACTCCAAAAAGGTGGAAGGAGGAATTTGATAAAAACAAGACACTTGGCCAATTGGTGTCTTCTTTTCGCTCTGGCAGTTGATCCCTTCCCGTGGACTGACGGTAGATGAAGAACGGAGAACTTGGTAAAGGAAAGAAAACTGCCAGCCCCCAAGTTGCATGACTAGGCCAGTGTGTAACTATTATTTGTAAAGTCGAAGACAATAATCAATTCTATGTTAAGAAAAACCAATTAAGTTTTGACTTTCTTTTCTTTAATTGGAAATGCTGTTGTGAATGCAATATATTTCTCCGATAGCCCAGGTGACGGTTGGAAGCTGATTTGAAAGCGGAACCGGAGAACGACCGATGATGACAGCAAAGACAAATTCGACCACTAGACGAAACCACGGGTGACGCCACAGAAAAAACTTTTCTTATTTTAAGTTTGTGCCGAGCAAAATGAATGTTTACTCTTAAGTTACAGACTTGCATGAGTTGTCTATAAAAAAATTGGGTTTGCTAAGGGCATAATAATCGAGAGAAATAGTCAACCACCTCAGCAGAAATAACCTTCTTAGTGACGCGAAATATGGTTTCCGTTCTGCAAGATCTACCGCAGATGTGCTAACGGTTATATCTCACAGGGTTAGTAAATCTCTTGACAAAGGCTTCCTTTCTAGGGCAATTGCTCTTGACATATCAAAGGCCTTCAATAAGGTATGGCATAAGGGCCTACTTCACAAGATTTCCAGCTATGGTATAACTGGAAATGTTTTCTCAATCATTAAATCATTTCTCTCTGATAGGTTCATAAGAGTAGTGGTCGATGGACAAAAATCAGAGGCCTGCAGTATTAATGCGGGAGTCCCTTAAGGGTCAATCCTGGGCCCAACTCTCTTGATCTACATCAATGATCTCCCTAAACACATACTTAAATCATTCGTTGACATCTATGCTGATGACACGACCATCTACGGCAACACATCAAAGGCTGTAAATGACAAAGTTCTCTCTGATTATCTCTCCTCTGATCTCGAGCGCATGGTTCAGTGGGGGAAGACGTGGCTGGTTACCTTTAATGCATCTAAAACCAAACTCCTATCCTTACATTATCAACGCTCTGATCCCCATCTGGCATCAATTGAAATGGATGGCTCTCGTCTAGGAGAAGCCTCATGTTTTGACAAGCTTCTGGGGTTGTCCTTTACTCCTGATCTGAAATGGAACACGTACATCAAGTCTGTTGCAAAGGTTGCTGGAAAGATGGTGGGATCTTTCTATTGCTCCAGAAGATATCTCACTACTGATGCAATTCTCTATCTATATAAAAGCCAAGTACGTCCAAGGATGGAATACTGCTGCCATATCTGGGCAGGAGCTGCTAAAAATAGCCTATCCTGCCTTGACAAAGTACAAAATAGACTTTGTGGCTTAGTGGGGGATGCCCTTTTCTCTACCCTGCAACCTCTCTTCCACAGAAGAGACGTTGCGAGCGTATCCTTGTTTTATCGTTATTTCCATGGCAGGTGCTCATCTGAACTCCAATCTCTGGTCCTCCCTCGCCAATCTTTCACAAAAACCACCCGTTTGGCTGAATCAACTGTGAAAAATTTCCCCCACTCTTTATCTGTGCCTAAATCAAAACGTAGATTCCATGAACAAAGCTTCTTTCTTAGAACTGCACGCCTGTGGAACTGTTCCATCTGCTTGCTTCCCACCTGACTACAACCTGGATGTCTTCAAGTCTAACGTTAACAAATTCCTAATGAACCGCCCTCTTCAGTAAACATTTTCAAATCTCCACACTAACGTACTGTACTTGCAATAACCCTTATCCCTGAGTGGCTTCCGAGCCTTGATAAAAAAAAAAAAAAAAAAAAAAAAAAAAACTCAATGAGGATTGATTCTAAATTGATGTTTTCGTAGGTACCCAAGATATGTCTTTAACACTCAATCCGATAGTGGCCTGGCTCGCGTCGAGCTGATGCATGGTTTTTCTCAGTCCTAGAAGGTTCACCCTCACAAGCTTTACCTTCTCTTGAGAGGGGATTAATTTATCACTAATTGCCTTAAGTGTCACTATCAAGGAATGCCAACAGGGAGGCTCAGGCATTTTTTGTAGATCTGATTGCACTTCTGCCAGTGTGCTGGATTCTCAAAATTTTATCTAATCTCCTGCAGAGAAGGTGAATTAATATACTAACCCTATTAACTATTAAATTAACATACTAACCCTATTAACTATTAAATTAATATACTAACCCTATTAACTATTAAATTAATATACTAACCCTATTAACTATTAACAAAACTAACATAAAAGTTGATAAAAATGATTCTTTACTATGCAGATAGTCTCAAAATTATTTTTTTAACTATATAATAAAGTAAAGTCGGTTTTTATTGTCTTCATTACGGCATAGTAAGCTAATAACCAAAATGTTCATATGATAATCTGTTTCCTTGCTCAATTAACCTCATGTCCAGAAACTATACTTCATGTCTATTTTCATACATGCTCACATTTAATCCAGACTAGCAGGGGTAGCTAGTGTTGCCCGGGCCACATAAAAGAAAAAGTTGCGTTTGACTACACTTGTTAAATGATTGTTTTAATTTAATTTTATTTATTTATTTTTTTTTTTTTTTTACTGTGCAATAATTTATATCAGTTTGAAAAAAAAAAAAAAAAAAAAAATCCATTGATGTTGACTCATTGCTACAAATTCAGAATAGGAGCATGTAAGGGGGAAAAAAGTTAAGTGCTTACGATAAATAAAAAATAAAATTAAAAAAAAGAATTGTGATTTGTGTAATTAATATTTATGCATTTAACAGTAATCTAATCTTTAAATCCACCCTCAGCTAAATCAACCGCCGACAAAAAAATTGAAATAAAAAAAAATGATTTTTGTTTTAATTTAATTAACCGTCAATCTGAGTAAATAATACAAAGTACAAAACAAAAATACTTTTTAACAATATTTAAATACAAAAGCTTTTCTTTAGGCATCACCACTTATCAAGGCCAAGATATCACTCGAGGATAAGGGTTAAAGAGTGTACAGTAGAAATTGGACAATATAGTAATCGTTACTAATGGAAATTCGGTAAATTTGTTAACTCATATGGAACGGCTCATCAAAAACTTGTTTACGTTAGACTTGAAGACAACCATATTGTAGTCAGCTGGAAAGCAGGAAAATGGAAGACAATTTCAGAGGCGTGCAGTTCTAAGAAAGAAGCTTTGCTCATGGAATCTACGTTTATTATTATTTGTATAAAGAGCGAGGGAAATTAATGATAGTGTTTTCTACTAGACGGGTGTTTCTTATGAAAGTTTAGAAGCTTGTCAAAACATGAGGCCCCCCCACAAGACGAGAGCCATCCATTTCAATTGGTGCCAGATGGGGATCAGAGTGTTGATGATGTAAAGAGAAAAGCTTGGTTTTAGATGCATTAAAAGTAACAAGCAACCTCCTTCCCCATTGTACCACTTGCTCAAGATCAGAGGAGAGATAATCAGAGAGAACTTGGTCGTTTACGATCTTAGATATGCTACCATAGATAGTAGTGTCATTAGCATAAATGTCTACGAATGATGTAAGGATGTGATTTGGAAGATCATTAATGTAGATCAGGAAGAGAGTTGGACCCAGGATGGACACCTGAGGGACTGCAGCTTATACCAAAATAAACATTTCAAAAATATTATAATAAAAAACAAAACGTCCGCCATACACTAATAATTCTGAAACAACCCACTAACCAGGGCAATAGTCATGCCATGACGTTGCAAATTTATGTACTTAATGTACCCGAGAAGTGAAGCTGTTCACACATGCGCAAATGTTGAAATTGTTTTAAAAAGAGACATCAGATTCTGTGGTCGTTAAGGAGAAAAAAAATTTTTATTCTAAATTTCACAAATTATGCATTAGAGTTTAAGTTCCTGTCCTTTAAGACAGTACCAGAATCATTCTTATTCGCTTTGGATTTCAAAAGTTTTAGTGGGACATACATACATACTAACAGACATCTCTCCTTTATATAATACATTCCCAGTTCAATCAACCAAAACTTCCAAAGAGAAAGGTGGACATTTTTTTTTTACTTTCTTTTTAATATCTAAAATACCCACCACCAGTTACACGGTGATCAAATTTTCTATTGAATAATAAATACGTTTGAGAGTCATTTTTTATGTTACTGTTTCATTCAGTTATAGAACATAAGTTTTTGATTGAAATAATGACTGTGTCCAGGTCTATGGAATATAAGAATTCCAGTTTCTTTAATTTTTTTTGAACAGTTTTCATTTGAATGTGTGCAAAAGTTTAGTTTTTTTTTTTTTCATTACTAATACTTCTATTAATCTCTCTATCACAAATCTTTTCTTTTTTTCCTGTGCTTACTTTTTATTATTTTCACTGGATTGGTTGGTTGGTTGTTTTTGTTTTACGGCATATCAACCCTTTTCAGGTTATTTAATGCCGAATCCAAAGATTCGGAAGAAACATTTTTTTAATAGAATATATTTGTTGTTTTCACGTTGGTTTCTATTTAACCCATAGTTGGGACCCTAACAGGTACTACCACTCCGGGTCAGAGTGGACCTGGGAGCAATGGTAATTAAAGGGTGGCTCCACACTCCCCAAAGCCCACAAGCTGGGGCCTTACCACTGGATATAACTTAAAGTCATATCCAGGACCCCCATTGAGGGACTTTTACCCTCTGCAAGGGGGCAGTCGGCGTATTCTAATGCCCCACCGACAGGGCCATTTTCACTGGAAGTAATTCAATTATTCAAATAGTATTATCATATTGGGGGAAGAGGGGAGAAACACTTGTAAAGTTATTTCCGTTTGATGTAAAACAATTATTTTACATACACTTTAAGCATCTACTCATGATAACAATTATTTATAATATTTCTAACAAACTTTTCTTTACAAATTGGCTCAGTCTAGAAAAATTCCACATGATATAGCATATGATTTCATTCACACAAAGCAGTCAGAGTTTCGACTTGGTGACTTGATAAAAAATTTTGTTTTTTTTACTACTTGGGATTCACCACTTAACAAGGCCCAAGGGCCACTCGAGGATAAGGGCTAATGAATGTAAGGTGGTAGTGTGGTAATCATTAATGGTATAGATTGGGTAGAATTTGATTATTTAAGGGGACGGCTCAACAGGAACTTGTTTACATTGGACTTGAAGGCTATGCTGTTGTATTCAACCAGGAAGCAGGCTAGCGGAACAGGCGGGAAGGAATCTATGTTGATGGAATTTGCATTTAAGGACAAATAGAGAGTGAGGGGAATCGTTTGCAGGGTTTGTAACTAGTCTAGTGCTTTTTGTGAAAGTTTGGCAAGGGGGAACCATAGATTGCAGTTCATTTGAGCAATAAAATAACAATAGATTTAACTAAGAAACAACTTGTAAATTGCATTTGGAAGTCTTTTAGTGACTTATGCAAATATTTTATTTAAAAAGTTAAAATATTTATAAACTTATTTTACAACAGGGGATACTTCGATTTCTGGAATATTCATTTTTTTTTTTTATATGTTAATAACTGACTTTACTTATTTCAATTAAACATGTCATCATATAGGAAATAAGCCGATAACACTATCATATTTACTCCTAGAAAGTGTTCTTCATATTTCATACCTAATAATAAATTAATTTTGGTGACTAAACTATGAAATAAAATGCTTCTAGACTGAGAAAACATGTTTTAATAACATTTCAGTAGCTTAAAATCAGTATTTTATATTTTCCCAGGCAACACTAGGTTGTGCTAGTTTTTATTTTTATAAAAATGTATGAAAGTATCTCTGAAATGAAAGTATCTCTGAATTTAATAAAATACAGCACAAAATAATGAAGATTCTCTAAATGTATGCAAATTTTTATACCCCTGCCCTAACTAGACGGAATTAATATTTTTCTAGTCCTATAACTTCAGAAGCGTAAGCTGTATTTCACAATAATGGTTTGTGATTGCTTTAAGATAAACCATTTTGCATGGAGTATTGTTATCATACCTGAGCTAGTGGATCAACCACTAGATTCTTCTTGTACTGTACAAAGAATTTCTAACCTAATAGCTTCCACATTGTCTACCAAAATCCAGCCACTGCCGCATCACTGCAGTATTACATCCCTATGCTTGTTTTACAAAGTATTCCGATAATTTTATTGCACTTGTACCCTCACTCCGACATAAATATCTCTGACCCACCTGGCCATCAGCAAAATCCAACCTCTTCACTCTAGAGAACCTAATACAGCAGAAAATTTTCTATTCTAATAACTGCTCCATCAGACCACTCCCTATTTCAAATAACAGTACCAACATGTAGAAATTTAAATGTAATAACATATTGCTGCCCAACTCCCCACCCATGTTAACATCTCCTCACAAATCTGGTCCTTATTATGGTAACCTCTTGCGTTACAGTGAGAATGTGCTTGCTTGGTGTGAACAAAAAATTAAAAAACGTCCCAGGTTGTTTTTGGAGCCAGGACTAGACCAGTATTGTAGCTAGTCTAAGATAATCTGTTTTTATTTATTCGACTTGATCACATCTACACACAGAGTATTCTCCATTTCCGCAGTGTCGTTATCAATAAGAGCCTAAAAAGATCTTGATACTTGAAGACCGTTCTAACACAACCACCATAACTGATATCAGACACTTCAAGAAATTGAGTCGATTTTCAATTCGTATTATCAACCAATTAGGTCACGACATTCCTATTTTTCATATTCGATTTATACAAAAAATTTATACAAAAATCTTTACCAGAAATTTTTTAATTCTTGCTTCAATTAAAACATAAAATAAAATAAAAAAATGCCCACACCATAAATAATCGAATATCATAAAATGTTATTCCATCTCAAAACCATCCTTAGACCAATGATCAAATTCAGTTTACATGCTGGCATGTATTAGGTGACTTTCAAAAATTGACTTCCAAATTAACCTATCTCTGGTCAGGTCTTTATTTATCCCTCTTTCTCTCAAGTCCATCTTTATCACTTCCTCATTGTTTATTGGCCTTCCCTTGACCCTGCTAACTCGTCCATTCTTTTAATGCATCATTGTACACATTTACAGTAGACTCTTCCATTGGGCTATGTTGGTAACCCTCTGCTAGTTAGTCATGACACTGCTAGTTAGTCAACAAAATTCCCCAAACTTGTTCCATCCATTCCTAACCCTGACAACCATACTAACACCTACATCTTCCTGTGATTGAGGTTGTTCAGAAGTTTTGTTACTTTGTGGTATTAAAATAAAAAAATAAAAAAAACTAAACAACCTCAATAACTTCACCATCCAAATATACTTTCTCCACATCCGAGTTATCATTCATCTCCATTGTTTTACACCTCATGCATTTCACAAACTGGTTATTTTCTCTCCCACCAAAACAGTATATCCTCTGCATTTCCTGTGCTTGCAAGCACAACAAAAAAGTTCAGTTGCACCCAACAACCAACATATAGAATTGATCAAAATTCAAGTTATCTATTTCTTCTCCTTTCTTTTGTATAAAGGGCAGTTGTCCGTGTGTATGTGCATTTGTATGCCCACCTATAAGTCAAAAACTACACAATAAAAATCCACAAAGTTGGTATATTCTTGATTAACTTTACCCTGGATGAATAATATCTAAAGTTTAGAAAAAAATGATTGATTTTCTGGGCCAGGTTTCGACGCGGAGTGGGGGTGGGATGTCGGTTTTTCAGTGTTATGTACTAATTTGGAAAGAAAATGCTGACTCATTCCTCAGCAAATCTATTACAAAGCACAGTTGTCTATGTCATGCAAGAGAGGAATCGGCTGGGCAGAAGAGAAAGAGGAGATGGAAAGATAGAAAAACAATCTAAATTTGTTATTTTGAAAGCAGAAGAGCTGTGCTCTGCTCCCTTCATTATAGGGAGTCTCAAAAATAAAAAAATAGTACTCTCACTTGAACTGTTATTAGCATTGTCTGGATAATAATGGTCATCAATTTGAAAATTTGCGAATGATTCTTAAATTGTACTGGACTTTCATATTCAATTTCACTTATGTTCATAAATGTTTTATTGTCATTCGAAGTGTGAGCACATTTTTGCACGTTTCTTAGACACCATGCATTTGTAAGATTCTAAAAGTAAGGTTTCAACAAAATTCAAATTAGAAATTTATTCATCAAAGTGGATAGATATCTATAGTTGATAAAAACTTTCTTTTGTAGCTGTCGCCCAGCAATGAGAATTCCTTCTTTTACTGAAAGTAGAAGTTTATAGAGAGTTCAAATTCACATATATAAACCTGTCAGCATATATATCCTGATTAGGGGTTTAGTTTGGTTGTTTTGTTTTTACAGAATATCAATCCTTTTCAGTTACTTAATGCTGAATCCAGGAATTTTGGAGAAAAGATTTTATGCTGCAAATTCTTTTATCTGTAAATTCATGGCGTTTTGATTTGCTTTTATTTTATTTTATTTTTTTTGTGTGTAGGAAAATTGTTGTTTTTGACTTTACAGAACATGATTGAGTTTTGCAAAAAGAAAAAACAAATAACATTAATGTTTGGTGCATTTAAGGGTAAGAAAGCTAGTATCTACAGATTGGATGATAACACTAACTCTCGGTTAAAGGAGATGACATACCCCATTCCAAATGGTCACCCATCTTGTACCGGCCATTCAACCTCTCCTAACATCAGTGATCTAACAAGAACCAATGTGTCAGCAAGCTTATGTCGAACATATAGACAAGTATATCGATAGATTAATGATAAGTGTTAGTCCTGATTGTGTTTATAGCTATATAGATGAAGGGGGAAGGAGTATTACATTTGATCTTTCCCTGTAAAAAGTGGATTTCTCACATGATTACGTTGAACATCTGGTCCTTGTTTGATGAAGCAGAGGTCATGATGTCTCGTCATGACAAGAATCAGTTAAGAAACATCAAAGAAAAAGATGCAAAAAGTTAATTGTCAGTTAATGAAGTCAGTTCAGAGGTTTCACAGAGACAACTGTGAATTCATTCTCCATCTGTGCTGAGAAAGTCGGCCGTTTTCCCATATGCTGCCAGAGAGTATTCTCACCTTCCTTCAATCCGAACAAAATGAGAGCAACACTTTTTTTAATCTTATTTTTATCAAATCTAAAAATGTACACATATTTGCAATTAATCATTAATATTAGATTTTGTGTTGAAAACAAAACTTATTTACAGACACATGATTTGGAATAATTAAAAACTGGCTCAAAGTTTGAATGCACTAATCAATATTTTTAAAAATAACATTATCTACATAATGACACGCTTTTTTAAGCTTTTTTGTTTTAAATTCTACATGATTTAACCAATTTCAGATTTTAGACTAAACATTTCTTTGTGTCTATTGTATCTTTGGGCAGTTAAAACAGATATTACAAAACTTATTCATTTGATGAGAAAAATCCAATTTTTAGGCTCTGAATTTTTTTTTTTTTTTACTTATTTGTCCACAAGCAAAGTAAAACGACAACTGAGATGTAAGGAACTAGTGAGTTAGGAACCATATTTAAAGTAGGGAGTTGAGCAGCAAGACATCTGTTCACATGACCTTAACTTTCTGCATGTTGATACAGTCAAGGAAGAAGGATACAAGGGAGGGAATTCCAAAGTCTACCAGTTCAAGAGAAGAAACTTTCATGGTAGAAGACTCTCCAGCATTAAAGAACCTCTACAGTCAAGGTGCGTGATTTTTTTGCTCGTCAAGTAAGAGGTATTTATGTTGAGGACAAAAGTTCATTACACGTATCATTCTACAGGGTGGAACGATAAAATTATTCCTCTAAAAAAGTCAACATTATTTCATTTCCATTTGATGAAAACCGGTTTTCTTTTTTGTTGTTGCAAACCATCTACTAGTTGTTGAGTCGTGTACAAATCCCAAGACCGATAGGAGCCTTCGATCATGTTTGAAAGTGACACAATGTTCAACGAGCAAAATCAAACTCATGCTCTTTACCAATCCAAGTATTGACAACAGGAATATTGCCAGCACCCTCAAAATGTAAATCCAGACTTTTCAACGCTTGAGAGCACAGTTCAACATATCCAATGACCCATAATTATGGTCTTTGGTGTGGTTTCAATTGAGGGACATATCATGCCACCTCACATCTTCAAAGTTGGCTTAAAAGTCAACACCAAAGTGTACCTGGATATGTTCAAGACTTAGTTCGAGGGGGAGTGCTACAACATTGTACCCTTATCTCCCTGACCCCACTTCTCCCCCAATCTGAACCTACTGGACTACTTTGTATGTTGAGAACATCACCAACATGACCTCCCACAACACCAAAGCCAGCCTGATAACTGCTATCTGCTGAGTTCCCGCCAGCACCTGTGGAAAAGGCATGCTCCCAGTTCCAGACCAATATCAATATGGTCATTGAGGCTGAAGGTGGCTACATTGAATAGATGTCAACTCTACTACATAATCAAGTTACCTGCATTTTCAATAAAAGTTTTAAAATAAAGTTGTAGTGTTGTTTCCTTTAGGGGCGACACACTTATTGTTCCACCCTATATAAGAAAATTGCACCAATGGAACAGGTGGGGGGGGGGGTTAGTTGACAGTGCAAAACTTAAATTAGAGATTCTTTTGTAGATTATATTCGATAGAGAGAGACTTGTGGTTAATGTGCCAGCTTATATGTGGCAACATAGGCATTGCCAGTTGTGAGTATTTTCATCAAAACATTTACAAAAAGCAGGTTACGAGTTGGTGAAACAATTCATCAGCTTATAGGGACGCTTTCATAAACTTATAGGGACGTGTTCATAAATTTACAGGAAAGCTTTTATAAACTTAGAAAAAGTTTAAGCAAAAAAATAAAAACATAATTTAGTGAAACAATTAAGTAATACACCTATTTTTTAATAGAGTGAACATTGTGTTTTTTTTAAATGGTTTTGCAAATTTGATATATCAATATATCAATGAAATGCAGAAAAATCCACTAAGATGAAAATAAAATCTAATTTTGTGGATTTTTCCTATGTTCCCATGACAAAGAATTATTATCCGCTTATATATGAAATTTATTTATGAAAAACATGGATGTCTCCAAAAAAATAAAAAATAAAATAAACAAATTTTGCTGTATGTTAGACTAAATTTATATCAAAAGAATGCTTTCTTAATGGTCTTGTTTAAATCGTAGCCATTGAACGTTCAGTTGCTAAAAAAGAAAGCTCGTTTCTCTAACCCAATATTTTGCACAACAGACACACAGACACATAATTAAAGAGTGGATCTATCATCACTACCGAAGAACGACTGCTATTATCAAATGTACACGGTTGCCAGCCATGACACCTGCCTCAACACATTTTTACTATCAGCAAGTAAAAAAAAAAGAAAAAAAGAAAAAAGCCTAATGCAAAGTGTGTATGTGTGCGAACAGCATGGATCGATGAATCAATGGGAAAATTTTATAGTAAAAGAATGAAGAGCAGAAAAAAATAAAATTAAAAACATTGGGGTCACAAGACAATTTATAACGAGTTATCTCCCCTTCACTGAAAGTAAGTCTTTTCTTCCATTCAAACACACACACACACACACACACACACAATGTTGAATCACAGAAAAGCTTTGGTTTAATAAAAATATTGTTATAGAAGTTCATATGGACATAATGTAATTGTTTAAAATCAATTTAAGGGCTGACTTCTAAAAAAATAAATAAATAAATAAAAAAGTGTTAAATATTATATTTAAATGGTTTTCCTTTTTCAAATTTAATAGGGAATTTTAATTTTTGCTTAAGTAAAAAAGTTTAATTCAGTTTTAATTCAGCACTATTCCCTATAATAAAGATAAAAATAGATTAACAAATATGCATACAAGAATAAGGTCACATCCCTGTATTTAATTCCAAATTTCTTCTTTGCTTTTTATATGGACTAAATTTTAATAAAAATTAGCGGGATCTTGTGGAAATTTCATGGTAGTTTCTACATTAACTTGTATAATTTATTTGGAAAAAATATTTTTAACAGTAAATGTCAGATTCAATTTTAATAAAACATAAGCCTTACTATTCCAATATAAATGGTCAAGGTCTTTAAAACAATAAATATCTTTTTTTGAATAAAAATAATTGTCAACTAAATATTCTTTAAATTAATAAAACTTTTTAAATGCATTTATTCAAAACTAGTGAGGCAGGGGCACCCGCCTTTGTCTAAATACGCTTAAATATATTTTTATGCAGATTTCACATTTATTATTACAAGTCCAATTCTCTATTTAATATTATATTGTACCTAATATATAGTACTGATTTCAAAAGTTAAAAACAAAAAAAAGTTAAAAGAAATGACTGGAGTGCTTTCACGGAATCAAAAGTAAAACATTTAGAACTCCAGCAAAAAATAGATAAAGACTTAAAATCAAACCACTTCAAGCTATGAACGAATTTGCACGTGCGCAAAAGTAATAGAAATATGTTGGCAATTTGAAATGAACATTTTGCATTTCAACCTGCCGACATTTCTGTATATGTTATTCATCCATCTAAAAGATTTTACTTGGTGTATGATTACTATTTCCTGTTAATTTCAGTAGTTTAGGAGTTTATCGGTTAAATATCTTTACACAGACATGCACATATCTATTTTATTTACATAGATTGTGCTGTTTTAATTGACAGAGCGACACAATCTGATTTTGAAACAATCCATTTTAAAATGGGTAAAATCGGAATTGGTAATGTAATCGGATGGCATTAACATAAAAACAAAACAATCACCAACTTTGCAGATCGGATAATGTTTTTTTTGTTTTTTTAATGTGAAAGGCAATAATGCATGTACGAACATGAAACATTTATATAGATTGTTGCGCAGTTTTGTATTATAATAACGGAAAAACATTGGATTTCAATTGAAACAAACGGTACCTACATAATTATGTCTCAAAATAGTAACATATCCAAAAATTACAAAAAACGATAATGTAGAAAAATAATTATTAGTGAAAAAAGAAGCTTACTAAAAAAAAAAAAAAGAAAAAAAAAAGATAAATTGACAGGGGAGATAATTAAGTTCTGTTGCTTATGTCATGTGATGAATGTAATTCAAAATATCAAACAAATTTTATTCCTCATCCAAACTTTATTGAATACTGTTTTTCATTAATAATTATTTTCTTAACTTATCATTTTCCATAATTTTTGGATATGTTACTATTTACAACATGACAATTATGCAGGTACAATTTGATTTACTTAAAATTCATTTCTTCTTTATAATATACTAGCAGGGGGTACCCGGCGTTACCCAGGTGTTTGGAGGTGTGTGTGGTTTTGGGTAAATCAAAACTCCCTTGGGGGGTTGGGGGGGGGGGGGGGTAAAAATAAAAGGTTTTGGTAAGTTAGTATGAGGATCGAACACGAAATCTTGAGGCAACATTGGAAATTAAAGTGTGAAAAAAAAATTGTGCGACGTTAACCAGTGGGCCACCACGACAAACTAACGGTGGCCCGTTTGAATTTAAGTAATAAAAACAGAATTGAACCTGTGGCCGCAGTAAAAGTTAACTCTACTAATGAGGTTGTAGAAGTAGCGGACTAAACTTTTGCTCTGCTTCTATTTGACCTCATTAAAAATGAGGTCAAATAATAGAAGGAGCGGACTTTACTTTTGCTGCGGGGCAGCTTTTGGGTTTGTTTACCTAACTTTGACTGTTTTTTTCACCAAGATGTTGGGGAGGGGGAAACCAGCTCCCCATTTTCCAGATTGAATAGTAATTGTCTGATATATGGAGTTTGGCCCCACATTGATCAAAGCTGATTTCTTCTGGACGTTTCCCAGCACGATTGCCTGGAACGCTGCCTTAGCTTTGAATTAGTTTCGCTTTTTATACGAAAAAGCTGAACAAACACAAGATGGGCTGAAGTAGCAATAATTTTGTAAAAATTGACGTAAATAAATCTAGAGGCGACCCGCATTCCCAAATCGTAGATATTATTATATAGGGGGTATATAAACAGTTCTAAGTATTGGTGTCTAACTGTCCCGTGGAGAGGCATTGTAAATAGGAACACCATCTTGAAAACAGTTTGAAGAAAGGAAGACAATTCCAGATAATTCAAACTGTCAGGATTTATTAACATGGGGGGAGGGGGATTGGAAAAACTAATATTCGTTTAAAAATGATTTTCTTTATAAAAATAAAACTATTTGATCAATTTGTGATTTTTAGTATACAATATTTTCTTTTTGGACAAGAATATACATCATAAAGGTTTATCTTTAGTTTGGGATTTTAATATAGGGAAAATCCTGGACAAGGACTGGCTTTTCAACGATTAATGTCTCTACTTACAATGTAGTATCTGTTCTTCAGATGCGGCACTTCTATTTCTTGTTCTCTTTCGGTGGAGGAGAAATCCTTCACGACTGAGACAATTTTTATTTTTATACCTTTTCTCCACGTTAAAAAACGACCCTGGTGTCTAACTGTCCCGTGGGGAGGCATAGTAAATAGGTACAATGTTTCTATTAAATCAATTTCTGCCAGTTTAAAGTTGACAGTTTGATTACATTTATTATCACATGATTAAATTGTGGGACTTTATAGAAAGTCTTCTATTCACTTGCCTCTCCATGAGGGCAGAGTGAGACATGGAGTCAGTTTTAATGTATGGGGAAAATTCAGCTCCCTAAAAAGAGACACTGAATTGAAACTTTTTTTTTTTTTTTTTAAATTGTCTCAGTCTAGAAGGATTTCTCAATCATTGTTGTGGACAGAAAAAGCATTTTTTTAGAGGCATCGCTTATCAAGGCCTAAAGGCCACTCGAGGATGAAGGTTAACAAATGTTCAGTGGTAGTTTAGTAATCATTAATGGTGTAAACTGGAGAGAATATCAGATCAGAACTGATGCCATATTCTAAAAGTTGTTTCATGTCAACCATTGCCGCATCATTTTATGCCAAAACAAATATTTCATAGATTTATTTGTTTTGTAAATGTCGGATATTAAAAAACAATCAATAAATTAGTTTCTATTAAACCGATACAGATTAAATGTGAGATAAAATGGTAACTCAGGAGCAACTCGACACCTCAGAAAACTCCCAAAACTGAGGACTCATCATTGAATATACAGTTTTGTACCCTATTCAGAATTTTTTCTTTTGCAGAGGTGTGAGTGGAGTATAGGGTTAAGAAATAGGAAAAGAAATAAAAACAGATTGATTGCAAGGTGCTGAGATAGAGTAGATCATGAACACTTTGCTCAACGATGTTGAAGACAGTTTAGTGTTGCTTCATTTATATTGAAATCTGATATGAATTGGATAACATAAAAAGCAAGCTGATGGATTCACCACAACGTCTTACGGAAAAGCTTAAATTATTGAAAAATTGTTTGAGAATGAGGAAAATCTTAAATGATAAAATTTATCAGTGTCAATCTGATGATCAACAGTAGAAAAAAAAAAATTAGAATAGATTTACAGTTCCCTAATGTTAATGGTCTTCCTTTCCTTTTAAACAATTCGGCAAGAAACACCCATTTTACATACTGGCATGTGTTGGACAGCTTTTAGAAATTGACTTCCAAACTAAACTCTCCCTGGCCAAGTCTTTATTTAGCCCTCTTTCTCAAGTTCATCCTAACCACTCCCATATTTTCCTTGGCTTTTTCTCTGAAGGCTATCCCTACTACCTCAACTGCACTACATCTATTAAACCAAGAACTCCCATCTATTCTTTCATCATGATGGTATCAGCAAAGTCTCCTGTCCTGCACACACATCTAGACTATCCAGATTTATCTTCCTCTGAGGTCATCAGAACTAAGTCTTTTAGACTCACATTACACATCGTATCATTCTCATATGATTTCTCTCCATGCAACACATGTCTTCAACCCTCACTGGCGGGCAGGTTTCACTTCCATTCATCAGCTTGATAGACTCTTTTCGTTGACTGTTGGTTATAAATGGTAAAAGTTCTCTGAACTTACTGCATGTACTTCTAATTCTTGCTACCATACTAGCATCTGTCCACCCCTAGGCTTGAATGGCATCATCAAAAAAAATGGAACGTTCCGGATGCAAATAAACTGATGATTCAAAGTAGAGGAGGGAACAGATCAAGTTAAACCCAACATCCAATAGTTTGCCATTAATTTACCAAAATCAAGAAAAACTAGAAATCGTTCTAAGTGATCACCTACTGACTTTCATAATGAAATAATCATACATACAATGCGCAGGTGCATTACACCGCAGCTAATGTGCATATTATATGCATTTGTATTAAACAGGAACATCAGGTGTTTGGGCGAATTTCAGGAAACGTGAGGGTTAAATAAAAATGAAGATGTCTCTACAGCCAATGATTGATGTACATAAAGTTTGTTTCAGGCATCAGAGATTTTGAACATGAAAAAATGTTTCTTAAAGTCATGGAAATAGTACTGTGCTATTTTCTATGTAAACATGTTCACAAATTCAGTTTAATAAAAAAAGGAAAGAAGTTTTTAAATGTCTCACAAAACCTTGCACCTAAAATGTTGGTAAATTCATCAACTTTATATTTTGTCATTTTAAAATGTTTTTTTTGTTACATTAATCAAATTCTAATTTTTTTTTAAATAAGAAATAAGGTCAAAACCAAAAATAAAAAAATTCAGGATTATTATATTCCAATGCAACTTCAAATTTTGTTTTGAGAATGATAGATTTCAGAAAATTTTCTAACTTCTGAGATTTTTTGGTTTGTATCATTTCAAATAAAATGTTTTTCTTCTCAAAATGATTTTGGCTTTATTTTAATGTTTGGTATTTGTTTAGAATTACACTTGATTAAAAAAACAATACAAAAAAATCTTTGATGTACTTGTCATAAAATGAAGATACCATATTCTAAAAATTACGTAAATTGATCAAGTCATTTTTTGAATTAAGAAAATCAAAATTTACGATTTTTAACGATTAAAAAGTTTTAATTATTTTGAATACAAAAAAAAAAAAAATCTCTATAGCTGAATTGAATTGTTACTTTTGAATTTTAAAACAAAATGGCAGCTCCTGAACCCTGTCTTGCTTATTTATAAAATTTGATTTTCCTGGTTTAGCGTTCAATTTCAAGATAAGTGCAGATCAGTCCTTTAGCTATCACTACAGAAAAAATAGATTTGTGTTCTTGTAACATTCAGTTCTTCCGTAAAAAAAAAAAAAAAAAAAAAAAAAAAATCAGCATGGCTGGATGACTCTTACAAATCTTCTTGTCTTTTTCAGCATTCACCCTGGAGCAGTTGGGCTGGCTCCGACCAGAGAATTTACGTACATCTCAAACAAATGCTGACCAAGCATGATGGACAGCCACCGAAGTAGATACAAGGGTTAGCCAATCTGGGTTTCAGTGTCAAACTCCATAAAGGCAAGGATCCAGGATCAGCTTGGCATTCTATTTCACTGTTCTGAGCTACAATTCGTATGAATCTCACATGCAGGGCAACTTACTGCTTACTTCTACGATAGTCTCAGTCCTCTCATGTCATGGGTATTGAAGAGTAAACTCATTTACATCTACATTATCTAATTAGCAGCAGCAGTCCTAACAAGAGATCAAGACTGGACAACCATCTTTAGGTTCTAATCTTCATGTGAATTACAATATTTTTGGTTAAATTTATTTATTTTTGACTTCTGCTTTGTGTTTAGTCTTGCCTGTGTATATCAAAAAAAAGTCCCTTCAAATCAATAGTGATGTAATTGATGTAATATTTTTTATTGTATAAAAAAAAAAAATTATGTAAAGATTAAAAATATTTATCACAAGATATTAAAAACATTTAAAAGTGAAAACGAGTTTTTTTATGTAAACTTAAAATATATTATATAAAACGGTTCTGAAATAATTTTTACAATTCAAACTACACAATAAAAAAATAAAAAAAAATAAGGCGCTTTATTAAAAATAAAACTTATATAAAATGGTCCTGAAAAAAATGTTTTTTTCAAACTACAGGCTAAAAAAAAGGAAATTATAATAATATAAAACATAATTAAAAATAAAACCATTTTGAAAAAGTATTTTAAAGTAAAGACCAGTTTTGTTTATAAAGTTTGAAAATTAAACTGAAATCATGGAAATATTAAACAGAAAGGGACTTTCTTCAATATACATTAGCAAGGCTTAAATAAAAGTCCAAAAGAAACAAGTTTAACATAACCACTTTCTCGTTTAATGTCTAAGAAAAGGATTTTTAAAGAAAGAAAAAATAAGGCTTTCCTATAAAGAATTTATAGGCATTTATTAGCAATATATTGTGTACAGAGTTGAGCTTATGTGGTGAATAGTAAGAAATGTGAATTTTATTTTTTATACAAACTTAATACCAGAGTGGATCTTGGTGACTTTCTTTTCTACAAGCAGAAAGCAACAATAAAACTATCAACTTGATGTTATTTATCCAACGAAACTACAATAAGCATTACACAATCATTAACATATCAGTTATTAAGTTTTTCTAATATATAATTAAGTTTTTAATTATTAAGTTTTTCTAATATATTATTAAGTTTTTAATTAAGTTTTTCTAATATATATTATAATGCCTTATTGATAGAATTCTATTCCAAGCAAGCAACAAGAAAAAAAACCAGCAGAAGAAATTATTTCTGTAAAATACTCAAATTTTGATTGGTTGATTCGATTTGGTTGTTTTGTTTTTGTTTTTTTTACATAGGCATCACCACATTATCAAGGCCCAGAGGCCACTCAAGGATAAGGGTTAAAGAGTGTACAGTAGAAATTGGACAATATAATAATCATTAGTAATGAGAATTTGGTAAATTTGATAACTTATATGGAACGGCTCATCAAGAACTTATTTACTTTAGACTTGAACACAACCATATTGTAGTCAGCCGGAAAGCAGGAAAACGGAAGACAATTCCACAGGCGTGCAGTTCTAAGAAAGAAGCTTTGTTCATGGAATCTACGTTTAGGTTTAGGCACAGATAAAGAGTGGGGGGAATTATTGATAGTGTTTACAGCTAGATGAGTGTTTCTTGTGAAAGTTTGGCGAGGGGGGACCATAGATTGAAGCTCAGTCGAACACTTTCCATGAAAATAACAATACATCAGAGACAAACTCGCAACATCTCTTCTGTGAGATAGAGGTTGCAAGGAAGAGAAAAGGACATCTCCTACGAGGCTACAAAGTCTATTTTGAACTCTATCAAGGCAGGCCAAGTCCTTTCTAGCAGCTCCTGCCCAGATGTGGCAACAGTATTCCATCCTTGGACGTACCTAGCTCTTATATAGATAGAGAATAGCATCAGCAGTGAGATATTTACCGGATCGATAGAAAAATCCCACCATTTTTCCAGCGGCCTTGGCAACAGATTTGATGTACGTGTTCCATTTAAGATCAGGAGTAATGGTCAAGCCCAGAAGCTTGTCAAAACTTGAGGCCTCCTGAAGACGAGAGCCATTCATTTCAATTGATGCCAAATGTGGATTAGAATGTTGATGATGTAAAGAGAGAAGCTTGGTTTTAGATGCATTAAAAGTAACCAGCCACTCCTTTCCCCATTGTACTACGTGCTCAAGATCAGAGGAGAGAGAATTGGAGAGAACTTGGTCGTTTACTGTCTTAGATGTGCTACCATAAATGGTAGTGTCGTCAGCATAAATGTCTACAAATGATGTAAAGATGTGATTTGGAAGATCATTAATGTAGATCAGGAAAAGAGTTGGGTCCAGGATGGATCCCTGAGGGACACCAGCATTAATACTGTGAGCTTCTGATTTTTGCCCCTCAACTACTACTCTTATGAACCTATCAGAAAGAAATGATTTAATAATTGAGAAGACTTTTCCAGCTATACCATAGCTAGCGATCTTATGAAGTAAACCTTTATGCCATACCCTATCAAAGGCTTTAGATATATCAAGAGCAATTGCCCTAGAAAGATTGCCACCGTCGAGAGATTTGCTAATCCTATGCGATGTAACTGTAAGCACATCTGCTGTAGATCTAGCAGAACGGAAATCATATTGAGTGTCACTAAGAAGGTTATTTTTGTTGAGATGGTTGATTACTTCTGTATTTAACACAGATTCCAGCAACTTACTCATGACGTACAGGAGACTTATTAGCCTGTACTGAGAGGGGGATGAGCGATCACCTGAATTCTTAAATACAGGGCATACTGATGAGATTTTCCCGGGAGATGGGAAACTATTCTCCTTAAGACAACATTTAAACAGTTTTGTAAGTATGGGCGCTAGTTCAGGTTGAAGTTTTTTTGAGTACTATAATTGGAATACCGTCAGGGCCAGTTGCTTTACTGAAATCAAGGTTTTTGATTAGCTTGGCAACATCACGTACAGATATACGTATATCACATAGCGTGTTTATTACGAAGCACGTTTATTTTGATAAGCTTTTATCCTTCAAGTACTTTATATCTTCAAATATTTATTCATAGTGCTTGGTTTGGTTGTTTTGTAGAGGGAAATTTTGTTTTTGCTTTGCAGAACATGACTGTATTTTGGAAAGGGAAAACAAAACAATAACATCACTGTTTAGTGCATTTTAGGTCAGAAAGCTGGTATCTTCAGACTGCCTGATAGCGCCAGGTTTATTGGTCAAAGGGATCGCAACCAATCAAAAACAGTCATCTTAGGAGACGAACATTTGCCAAATAGGTTTATATAAGTGAAAACCTAAGCATACCAAAAAAGAAGGATCATAATTTTCCAAATTTTTACACATGGCATTATCTGCATTATGTTTGGCAGTCAGTGAGTAAATGAGCACTCAACCTACACCACAAAAAACAAAAAAAAAAAAATACAGGATGGAAGGATAAAACTGTTATCACAGAAAAGACGATATGATTCCATTTCCGTTTGACGAAAACCAGTTGGCCAGTTGTGTACAAATCCCAAGAGTGATAGGAGCTTTCTATAATGTATGAAAGTGACAATGATCACCAAGCGAGATTGGAGATGTGCCGCTGTACAACTCATGCTCTCTACCGATCCATGTTATAACAGGACCATTGCCAACACCCTCAAAATACATCGCTGGATCGACACAAATAGGGACGTGGCCAGGATGATTAAAATAAATTTCCAACCACAGTTATGGTCTTTGGTATGATTTCAATTGAGGGCCACATCATGCCACCTCACATCATCGAAGTCAGCTTGAAAGTCAACACGAAAGTGTACCTGGTGCAATCGGGTGGTAGACCCTGGGTATGGCAGCAGAACTCTGCGTGGGCCCACAAGTCCAAGACCCAAGCTTGGTTTCAGAAGGAGTGCTACAACTTCGTACCTTTTTCTCATTACCTTCTCTCCCCTAACCTGAACCCACTGGACTCCTTCATTTGGTTATACGTTGAGAACATCACTAACATGACCTCCCAGAAAACCAAAGCCAGCTTGATTGCCACCATCCACCGAGTATTCACCAAGCTCCCACCAGAATTTGTGGAAGAGGCATGCTCCCAGTTCTGGATCAGTATCAAGGTGATGATTGAGGATGAAGGCAGCTACATTGAATAGATGTCAGCTCTGCAACGTAATAAAGTTACCTGAATTGATATTTTCAATATAATTTTTTAAATAAAACTGTAGTGTTTTCTTTAGGGCGACAATTTTATCATTCCACCCTGTAAAGTATGCACAAAAAAAAAAAAATAAATAAATAAATAAAAAAAAAAAAAATAATTACCAAGCATGAAGTTTGTCATAGCAGAAAGTCCACTTGAATTCCAGCAATGGTAATTCCATGTGGGTAAGTTGTATCAAATGGTAATAAATCCAGGTAATTACTTCCAGTGAACTTTGGTAAGAATATCCAAAACAAATTAATGTTCCGAAAACACATACAAAATGTAAACTTCCAAATGTTTACACTTATACAAATTTAAGAAATTTTACAAACATCCAAAATGGCAACCCTTTTACTTGTTTTGGTCAATTTTTCTAAGGATCGGATGATCTACCGATCTGAAAGGGGAAGGTGATATTAAAATTATCTATAAAGAACACATCTTCTCCAATCCAAAGGAAATTTATTTCTCGATTTGAATAAATTCATCTTGGATATGAAATAAAGATTTACAGTGTTGAAAAATACCCCCCCCCCTCAAAAAAAAAAAAAAAATTTTTTTTGTAAATTGAAAAAAGAAAGCAAAAGATTTGAAAATTTTCAGCATAAAAATTTATCAAGTAATGAGACACAATGAGGTATCTTTCTAGTGAAATATTGATTACATTAAATTAATTAGGAAACTGAATTAAAAGAAAGACAGATCAACATACTTTTAAGTGAAAGTGTAGACAAATATTTTAATTTTTTTTGTTTTTCATTCAAAACAGTCAATTTTTTTCTTTGTTTATAAAAATGGTAAAAGGCATATCACTTGCAATCAAAGGCAACACTTCAAAGGCCAGCAATGACAAAGATCTTTTTGATTCTCTCTCTTCTAATCTTGAGAACATGATGCAATGGGGAAAAAGGTGGTTGGTTAATTTTAATGCATCAAAAACCAAGCTTCTCTCTTTTCATAATCACTGATCCCCATCACACTCCGATTGAAATGAATGGTTCTTGTCTTGGGGAAGCTCCACGTCTTGACAAGCTTCTGGAACTGAGCTTCATTCCTGATCTGAAATGGAACACGAACATCAAATCTGTTGCCAAGATTGCTGATAAGATGGTTGGATCACTCTATCGTTCCAGTAAGTATCTCACTGCCGATGCAATCCTATCTGTATAAGAGCCAGGCACGCCCCACAATAAAGTACTGTTGCTACATCTGGACTGCTTTGAAATTTAGTAGGTGATGCCCTTTTCTCTTCTCTGCAACCTCTTTTTTTTGGGAGGGAGGAGGATCGAATCTAAAGCCCTGAGGCAAAGTTTGAAAATAAAATCGGCCAGCCAGAATGAGTTAGTGAAAGATGTTTGAATTTATTTAAGAACGAAATTGACAGGTGCACGGCCGGAAGTCGTCGAGCGTTAAGACAACGACGACGTAGGTTTGTTTGTTATAAGCAAAGTAAAAAAAGAAAACAACATTAACACTTAAGCAGGAAAAAAAAAAAAAAACTAACGTAAGGCAAACGAAAACGTGAAAAATGGCTTAAATAAGCCTGTTTTGATATTAAAATTGAAAAAAAAAATCGGTGGGTACCCGGGTGTTTTTGGGTGTCGCTAAGAATAAACAAAGTAAAAAAAAAAAAAAGCAGAAAAACGAACGTTACATGAAAAATGGCTTCAATAACACTGGTTCAATATTTAAATATTAAATTTAAAAAATCGAAAAAAACATCTCACACCACGATTCGAACCCAAAATGTTTAGATAATGAACCAAGGCCTTAACCAACTGAGCTAACGCGATGTACATGAAATTTGTTTGGTTTTTCAACTATTTAAAGTAAATCAGGTCACGACGTCATCTGACGCATGTGTGAGATATTACTATTTATAGATGATATAAAAAGTTTTAAGTTCTGAAGCGAGCGAGCGCTTCTCTGAAAGAAGCCTTTTGTGGACATTGAGGAAAAGCGTGCATACATACATACATACATTTTCGCTTTTATATATATATAGATTATTTATATATTAATGCGATAGCATTAATATATAAATAATAATATTGATTATAATAATATTAATTAATATATAAATAATAATATTGATTAACACGATAGCGTGTGTTATTTTGTGTGTCACACTCCCCAGAGCCCGCAAGCTGGGGCCTCACCACTGGATATAATTTAAGGTCATATCCAGGACCGGGTGCTGTAAGGAGACAAGGAAAAGAAATCAAGAGGCAGAACTGTAAACAGTGGCAATCCCCACAATCATGAAAACTTTGCATAAGTGCAGTGAGACAATGCCAAACCTTTTGTTGAAGGGAATATAAACGTCGATAGTGCGTGAGTGTTAGTGATTAACACTTTATATCAGCTGTCTTTATTTGATCTATAACAACTGAAGACAACCATGTTAGATATCGGCCAGGTAATACAGATAAATTTATTCATGTCAGGATGTTTTAAGAGGAAAAAATGTTAGAAAACAATTTTAAAATAGTTTGACCTCTACAGTTTGACATGGTCTTATGTAGAGGTCACTTAAAGAGCTTGAAAAATAGTATCATTTTTTGTCAAGAATCATGAGTGAGAGAGAGCACACCAAGTTGGTAGCCAGAGGGAGAGAGATGGCTTTCAGATCAGGATGGTTCCAAGTAGAGGAGATCAAAACGGTGATAGTCAGAATCAGCGTTGCAACTTTCCAATGGGGAAATATCTATAATAAAGTTGCTGAAAAGACAATGTTACATGTCTGGTGTTAAACTGTATCTGTTAATATATTAACACTGTCCTAAGTGTTAAATGAACAATAGCAAAAATAGATTAAACAAACACACATATATACACACTTCATATAGATTACTGTGATTATATATATATATATATATATATATATATATATATATATATATATATATATATATATATAAACTGTGTCAATCACTTTATTGCAGATTAGTAAAATATCAATATTTCACTAAATATACGTCGCAACAAAATGAAAATTATATCAAACAACTGCTTTAAGTTAATTATTTCCCAAAATGTTTATTCAAATTCATGCGATATTCATGAAGTTATGACATTTTATTCTTTATTGTGGAATTTCCACTGTCCATCGCTTTATTGTAGGTTTCTTAAAATGTTGTTTTAGGGCAAAAATACAATGTCTTTTTGTGCGAACTTGATTTTTTATTATATTTTTATTATATTTTTCTGTCAAATAATGAGAAAAAGCACATGTTAAGCTTCAAATAAATAAATTATTTATCGACATATTCACCATTTTTTTTAATTAACTTTAAACCTTTTGTCTCGCAGGGAAGTCAATTGTTTTATCTCAAAAAGGAGTTATGGCTCTAGCAACATCAACTAGGTTCGTCCGCATCCTTTGAAGTAAATTGCTCTCCTCCCTCATAAACTCCTCTTTTTAATATTGACCAGAGATATTCAATGGGGTTATGGTCTGGAAAACACGGTGGTCAGGTCATGAGAGTTTCTCCAAAGAAGCCCTAGATTCGAGGAAAGCTGTAGTCGCCCAAACAAATGTGGATGTTGCATTGTCATGCATAAAAATCATCTGAAAGTGACGTGACAATGGTAGGTCATCTAGCCATGGTGACAAATGTTTATCCAAAAAGGCAGTGTACGCATTGCTGGTAAGTGTTATACCCTCTGGAACTCTGTGAATGGTCCAACCAACTTATCCCTAATGATTCCTGCCCAAAACATGACTCCACCTCCTCGTTTGCGATGAACTCTGTAAGGCGTTGAAGTTCCATTAGAGTTCCAAACTTTGGCCCATCCATCTGGACCGTCAAGAGTAGCATGGGTCTCATCTGTAAATAGGATATGTTGGAAATCCATTTTTATGTAATTCTGTGCGATGTTGTTTGCTCAATGGAGGCCTTGGAATAGTTTTGATGTTTCTTGCCATCTTGTTCAACACATCGGGCCTGTCTGGATCTTGGAGCGATTCCAGCTCTTGCAAAAATGGAAGCACTAGTGCTGTTTACATTTTGGTTGACTTCCACACAAATTTTCTGAATATCACGATGTGAAAGGTTTCTCCTGGTGCCCTTATCTTTTCTGGATTTGGTGTTGGGGTTCACGAATGAAGCCAAAGTTATTGGATCCCTATCCAGCTCCATAGCTAAATCTTTGATGAGCAATACTTCTGCAAGTCCAGCAATAATTCTTTCCTTTTTCAATAACCGTTAATCGCCCTTTTTGGCATTTTAAAAGACCTGCAATAAAGCGATGAACAGTATAAATTACACGATAAATAAAATGCAATAACTTCATGAATATCGCATGGATTTGAATAAAATTTTGGGAAATAAATAACCTTGAAACAGTCATTTGATGATACAATTTTCATTTTTGTGTGACGTATATTTAGTGAAATATTGATATTTTACTAATCTGCAATAAATCGATTGACACAGTTTATATCTGAATTACATTGATCAACTTATTAGGCTAGTGCTCTATATCAGGAATAGAGTATATACACTGATGATACCTTTTTAATTTAATGGACCTTACAATCCATGAATTTGATTTTAATGAATTTCTAGGAAATTGTAGACACCCCCATCTCGAAATTTGTTACACATCCAGAATAAGATGAGAAAATAATTTTTTTTTTAATTTAATCATCAGCATATATGAATCTGAAGATTCTATTGTTAGCATTGGTTTCCCTGATATTGTGATAATGTCCTTAGATGTAACAATGATGATTATAGTAATAGTGATGATGGAAAAAAAGAACATTGTTAAGAAAGATTGTTATCATATCAATTATTTGAATCATAAAAATCTCAAAAAAAAAAATATTAGAAATGGCATCTTTTGGCAATTTGACAAGTCTCATCTCAAATGTCCCCCTTGTTAAGGAAAACAAGTAATCTTATTTCTAAGGTGGTCAAATTTATTTGTGGTTACCCGAAATATAGGCCAGATATTATGAGTTTATTTAGATAAGTAAAAACAAGATGGTGGATACGAATTCAAGTGTCCATTAATTGTTGTTCAGGAATTCAGTTATCTCCAAAAGATAATCAATGTATTTTTTTTACTTATACAAAATGGCATTTGGGAAAAACACTTTGTTATGCAAATGAAGAAAGGGAAGAAGGGACCCTCCCACATGAGTGATGGAGAGAGGTACAGACACAATGGAGGGTGAGGGCAATGGACCCTCCTGTTGGGAGTGGCCCTCAGCAGTACAGATTTGATTCTTAATATAATGAAAGGCTAAAATAGCCATGAGGACACACTCTGCCTGACCGTCAGGGAACCAATACCATTCAGAGAAAAACCCTCGACTTAAATCTCAGTTCCAAACCACTGAATCCACACTGTAAAGAGACAAGTCCCCAGATTTAAGGTTGACCACCCCAACTTTACTAATAGAAGATGCCAATTCCCTAGCATCTGTATTCGAGTCAAAAACTTAGGAATAATGAGTTTTGTAATTTTCAGTGAATAATTTTATTTATTTTTTTTTTTTTAACATTTTCATCCCAAACAACGCATAGTGCCACTTTGATGGAGGAGACCATTGTGCCATATACTGTCAAAAGCCTTAGATATATCTAGGGCTACTGCCCTCCCCTTTCCTGCCTTATCCAGTGCATGGTATATATGTTCAGAGATTACAGTTAGAATATCTGCAGTAGAACAGGTTTGCCTAAATCCGTATTGATGGTCGGACAGAAGTTTAGCAGGTGTGAGGTGGTTAACTAGAGCTTGATTAATTGTGGATACAAAAGCTTTGGTGAAAAGAGAGAGGAGGCTAAGGAGGCGATAATTTAATGGGTCAGTTTTTTCACCAGAATTCTCGAAAAGCACAGAAGCGGTTTTCCAGCAGTCAGGAAAGCAAGATTCGTTAACGCATTTGTTGAAAAGTTTGGAGAGAACTAGAGCAACCTCAGCAAAGCATTTTTTTTTTAGATGATACTGGACGATAAATAGTGCAGGTGACGATGAACGAGAATAAATAGTGCAGGTGACGATGGACGAGAATAAATAGTGTAGATGATGCTGGATGAGAAGGGGTGATTTTCATATCATCTAGTGTGGTTTCTGTCCACAAAGGAAAATAAGAGAGGGAGTGGTTTGCTGAGCCCAAAGCAGAGTTTGAGGCAAACTGACGGTCAAGCATGTTGGCTTTCTTGGTTGCCATGCCAACATCATTGTTATCGACTGGTTATTCTTTTCTTTTTGTTTGAAATGACCTCTACTTTGCAGTGACGTCGACTTGAGAGACCAGGACTCAACAGATTGCATGCAATCAAAAGCATGTGAGGAGAATAGCAACCTGTCTGACTAGACCCTCTCATCAACCAGGACTCATCAAAAAAACAACCGAGTCCAAGCGACCAAATGAGACCTAAAGCGGACAAATCTAGTGATATCACTCGCTGGACGTCATTTCGAGAGAAAGGGGTACAATATTTTTCTAGTCAGAATTTTTTCTAGAAAGACATTCAGGATTATTTGTGAAAATTATTTGTGCGATGAACTGGATTCAAACTGGGAACATCGGGTTGTCTATTCATGTCGTTAACCATTATGACATCCCAATTTCCCTTTAAACCAAATAAAAATAATCTTTTGACGAACAGTATAAACTGTGAATTTAAACTTGATTAAAAATAAATATTTTTAAAAAATACATCTTTATAACATTTACCAAATTGCTATTTTGAGCTTTTGTCGTGTGCAATATGTATACTATTTTGTCGTGTGCAATAATATGTATACTATTGTCGTGTGCAATAATATGTATACTATTGTCGTGTGCAATAATATGTATACTATTGTCGTGTGCAATAATATGTATACTATTGTCGTGTGCAATATGTATACTATTGTCGTGTGCAATATGTATACTATTTTGTCGTGTGCAATAATATGTATACTATTTTGTCGTGTGCAATAATATGTATACTATTTTGTCGTGTGCAATAATATGTATACTATTTTGTCGTGTGCAATATGTATACTATTTTGTCGTGTGTAATAATATGTATACTATTTTGTCGTGTGTAATAATATGCATACTATTTTGTCGTGTGCAATAATATGTATACTATTTTGTCGTGTGTAATAATATGTATACTATTTTGTCGTGTGCAATAATATGTATACTATTTTGTCGTGTGTAATAATATGTATACTATTTTGTCGTGTGTAATAATATGTATACTATTTTGTCGTGTGCAATAATATGTATACTATTTTGTCGTGTGTAATAATATGTATACTATTTTGTCGTGTGCAATAATATGTATACTATTTTGTCGTGTGCAATAATATGTATACTATTTTGTCGTGTGTAATAATATGCATACTATTTTGTCGTGTGCAATAATATGTATACTATTTTGTCGTGTGCAATAATATGTATACTATTTTGTCGTGTGTAATAATATGTATACTATTTTGTCGTGTGCAATAATATGTATACTATTTTGTCGTGTGCAATAATATGTATACTATTTTGTCGTGTGTAATAATATGTATACTATTTTGTCGTGTGCAATAATATGTATACTATTTTGTCGTGTGTAATAATATGCATACTATTTTGTCGTGTGCAATAATATGTATACTATTTTGTCGTGTGCAATAATATGTATACTATTTTGTCGTGTGCAATAATATGTATACTATTTTGTCGTGTGCAATAATATGTATACTATTTTGTCGTGTGTAATAATATGTATACTATTTTGTCGTGTGCAATAATATGTATACTATTTTGTCGTGTGTAATAATATGCATACTATTTTGTCGTGTGTAATAATATGTATACTATTTTGTCGTGTGCAATAATATGTATACTCTTTTGTCGTGTGCAATAATATGTATACTATTTTGTCGTGTGTAATAATATGTATACTATTTTGTCGTGTGCAATAATATGTATACTATTTTGTCGTGTGTAATAATATGTATACTATTTTGTCGTGTGTAATAATATGTATACTATTTTGTCGTGTGCAATAATATGTATACTATTTTGTCGTGTGCAATAATATGTATACTATTTTGTCGTGTGTAATAATATGTATACTATTTTGTCGTGTGCAATAATATGTATACTATTTTGTCGTGTGCAATAATATGTATACTATTTTGTCGTGTGTAATAATATGCATACTATTTTGTCGTGTGCAATAATATGTATACTATTTTGTCGTGTGCAATAATATGTATACTATTTTGTCGTGTGTAATAATATGCATACTATTTTGTCGTGTGCAATAATATGTATACTATTTTGTCGTGTGTAATAATATGTATACTATTTTGTCGTGTGCAATAATATGTATACTATTTTGTCGTGTGCAATAATATGTATACTATTTTGTTGTGTGCAATAATATGTATACTATTTTGTCGTGTGCAATATGTATACTATTTTGTCGTGTGTAATAATATGTATACTATTTTGTCGTGTGCAATAATATGTATACTATTTTGTCGTGTGTAATAATATGTATACTATTTTGTCGTGTGTAATAATATGTATACTATTTTGTCGTGTGTAATAATATGTATACTATTTTGTCGTGTGTAATAATATGTATACTATTTTGTCGTGTGCAATAATATGTATACTATTTTGTCGTGTGCAATAATATGCATACTATTTTGTCGTGTGCAATAATATGCATACTATTTTGTCGTGTGTAATAATATGTATACTATTTTGTCGTGTGTAATAATATGTATACTATTTTGTCGTGTGTAATAATATGCATACTATTTTGTCGTGTGCAATAATATGCATACTATTTTGTTGTGTGCAATAATATGTATACTATTTTGTCGTGTGCAATAATATGTATACTATTTTGTCGTGTGCAATAATATGCATACTATTTTGTCGTGTGCAATAATATGCATACTATTTTGTTGTGTGCAATAATATGTATACTATTTTGTCGTGTGTAATAATATGTATACTATTTTGTCGTGTGTAATAATATGTATACTATTTTGTCGTGTGTAATAATATGTATACTATTTTGTCGTGTGCAATAATATGCATACTATTTTGTTGTGTGCAATAATATGTATACTATTTTGTCGTGTGCAATAATATGTATACTATTTTGTCGTGTGCAATAATATGCATACTATTTTGTCGTGTGCAATAATATGCATACTATTTTGTCGTGTGTAATAATATGTATACTATTTTGTCGTGTGTAATAATATGTATACTATTTTGTCGTGTGCAATAATATGTATACTATTTTGAAATCTGTTTTTATGTGAATTTAAAGTAAACAGTTGATACAGAAACATGTTATAATAAATTATTAAAGAGTAATAAAAAAATAAAGAGTAATAAAAAATGCAAGAGAGCTATATGCCCAGTCTGTTAAATCCAAGGTAGCTGATCAGCGGCTTGGTTCCCACCAGTTTTGGCAAATAGCAAATAGGATCTGGAACAGAAGTGTGCGTTCTATCTCAACAATTATCAATGGACCAGAGGTTATCTCGTCAGCGTCAGACAAGGCCAAACTATTTGCAAAGAACTTTGCAGCTAATTCTACCCCATGCGAGGAAGGCCATCTACTCCCCATATTTCCTCCTATAACACAGAACAAGCTAGGTAACATACAAATATCCGTGCATGAGGTCGCCAAGCTAATCAAGAACCTAGATTCCAATAAAGCAACTGGCCCTGATGGCATCCCAATTATAGTGTTAAAAAAGCTTCAACAAGAACTTGCTCCCATACTTACGAAACTATTTAAGCGCTGCCTTAAGGAGAAGTGCTTTCCGACTCCCTGGAGGACCTCATCAGTTTGCCCTGTATTTAAAAATTCAGGTGATAAGTCATCTCCTTCTCAGTACAGACCAATAAGTCTCCTGTGTGTTATGAGTAAGTTGCTGGAATCCATATTAAATAGAGAAATAGTCAACCACCTCAGCAGGAATAACCTTAGTGACACACAATATGGTTTCCGCTCTGCAAGATCTACCGTAGATGTGCTGACGGTCATATCCCACAGGATTAGTGAATCTCTTGACAAAGGCTTCCTTTCTAGGGCAATTGCTCTTGACATATCAAAGGCCTTCGACAAGGTATGGCATAAGGGTCTACTTCACAAGATTTCCAGCTACGGTATAACTGGAAATGTTTTCTCAATAATTAAATTATTTCTCTCTGATAGGCTCATAAGAGTAGTGATAGATGGACAAAAATCGAGGCCTGCAATATAAATGCTGGAGTCCCTCAGGGGTCAATCCTGGGCCCAACTCTCTTCCTGATCTACATCAATGACCTCCCTAAACACATACTAACATCTATGCTGATGACACGACCATCTACGCGTGGTTCAGTGGGGGGAAGATGTGGCTGGTTACCTTTAATGCATCCAAAACCAAAATCCTATCCTTACATCATCAACGCTCTGATCCCCAGCTGGCATCAATTGTGATGGATGGCTTTCGTCTGGGTGAGGCCCCATGTTTTGACAAGCTTCTGGGTTTGACCTTTACTCCTGATCTGAAATGGAACACGTACATCAAGTCTGTTGCCAAGGTCGCTGAAAAGATGGTGGGATCCTTCTACCACTCCAGAAGATATCTCACTACTGATGCAATTCTCTATCTATATAAAAGCCAAGTACGTCCAAGGAACAGCCTATCCTGCCTTGACAGAGTACAAAATAGACTTCGTGGCTTAGTGGGGGATGCCCTTTTCTCTACCCTGCAACCTCTCTCCCACAGAAGAGACGTTGCGAGCATATTCTTGTTTTATCGTTATTTCCATGGCAGGTGCTCGTCTGAACTCCAATCTCTGGTCCCCCCTCACCAATCTTTTACGAAAAACACCCGTCTGGCTTAATCTACTGTGAAAAATTTCCCCCACTCTATATCTGTGCCTAAATCAAAACGTGGATTCCATGAACAAAGCTTCTTTCTTAGAACTGCACGCCTGTGGAACTCTGTTCCGTCTGCCTGCTCCCCTCTGGACTACAACTTGGATGTCTTTAAGTCCAATGTTAACAAATTCCTAATGAACCGCCCCCTTAAGTAAACACTTCATCAAATCTCCACACTAAGGTAATGTACTTGCAATAACCCTTATCCCTGAGTGGCTTCCGGGCCTTGATACGTGGTGATCACTGTAAAAAAAAAAAAAAAAAAAAAAAAAAAAAAACATGGCTATTTCACTTTGCATGTTTGAGCCATCCGACATCCAATTGTAACATTCTGCTGGGGGACATCTACCATACAATGCAACATGTTTAAATGTCGAATATCAAATGCAGCAGCAATTCCTCAGAACAAATACAAAATAGTTCGTAATAAGTCATACACAATCCACTATGACTATAAAATTCCTATAACTATTAAACCTGACATAGTTATATGCGATGAAACTGAGAAAGAAGCAACCTTAGTAGAAGTTAGTGTCCCAATGATGTTGGGTTAAACGGAACTGTGATTGTAAAAATAAACGAAATACCAAGATCATATGAACAACATAAAAAGAAACTGGAATCTTTGGAAGATTTCTATTATTTCAGTAATTGTATCAGCAGCTTAGTAACAAAAAAGAATTTCAAAAACTATTAGGCCAAATATACCCAATGAACCAAGTGCAAGAGAGATACAAACAATAGCAATCAAAGGGGCATTTAGAATCTATAAAAGATCTCTTGGTTGGAATGCATAAGATAGTGGTAGGATGCCTTATCTCCAGCTACAAGAAAATTATTAAGTTAGCAAGTTATACAAAGACTAGAGAAATTAAGAGCACAGTATAATAAATATAAGTATAATACACACACACATATATATATATATATATATATATATATACACATACATACAGACACACACATTCAATTAAATGTTATTAAAAATCACTAACAAAATAAATAAAACCAAAAAAATATTGTTTACTAATCATATGAATTTCAAAGTCTGAAGTGTATGTCATTTGGTCAATCATATTGAATTAATTTTAGAGGGAGGTACACATTTTCGTTTTTTTTTTTTTTTTTTTGCTAATGCAAAGAATCTATTAATAAAATTCAGTGAACAATTTGTGTTTCACATCCCTATGTAACTAACACATTGATTTATTGAAATCAAAATGCAATAACACAAAACGGAATCCTAAAAATCGTATTGAAGATAATTTTATTAAAACATTTAAATTTATTTCAGCTTATTTGTAAACAAGTCACTCGTTTTAATTTTTGTTGTTAAAATTATTCAGACGACCGTCCTTATTATCAGTGTTATTCTTATGCAAGATGCAAGCAATAATCGGAAATACAAGCTATCAATCCTCATCCTCAAGATTCAGAAACTTTAAAAAAAAAAAAAAAAAAATTATTTTGTGTCCCTTAAAAATTGAAAACATTTGTGAAGTATATAAAATGTTGAAAAATGATTTCTGGATTTAAAATTATTACATCTTCATGTATTAACAAATTGAAAGTTTTGGAAGTAATTGTTTTCTTTAATGAAGAAAGACAAAACTTAGATCAACTAACAGACAAGCACCAGATAAAATGAATATGGAAAAAAAAAAGAAAGAAGAGAACAGGGGGAGAAAACGGGAGGAGGGGAGCGAGAAAGAGAACAGGGGAGCGAGAGAGAAAGAGAACGGGGGAGGGGGGAGAGCGAGAGAGAAAGGGAACGGGGGAAGGAGAAGAGAAAGGGAAGGAGGGGAGGAAGAAGAGAACGGGGAAGGGGGGGAGAAGAGAACGGGAAGGGGGGAAGAGAAAGAGAACGGGGGGGAAGAGAAAGAGAACGGGGAAGAGAAAGAGAACGGGGGAGAGAGAGAGAGAGAGAGAGAGAAAGAGAACGGGGAGAGAGAGAGAGAGAGAGAGAGAAAGAGAACGGGGGGAGAGAGAGAGAGAGAAAGAGAACGGGGAGAGAGAGAGAGAGAGAGAAAGAGAACGGGGGAGAGAGAGAGAGAGAGAAAGAGAACGGGGGAGAGAGAGAGAGAGAGAGAAAGAGAACGGGGGAGAGAGAGAGAGAGAGAAAGAGACGGGGGGAGAGAGAGAGAGAGAGAAAGAGAACGGGGGAGAGAGAGAGAGAGAGAAAGAGAACGGGGGAGAGAGAGAGAGAGAGAAGAGAGAGAAAGAGAACGGGGGAGAGAGAGAGAGAGAGAGAAAGAGAACGGGGGAGAGAGAGAGAGAGAGAAAGAGAACGGGGGGAGAGAGAGAGAGAGAGAAAGAGAACGGGGGGGAGAGAGAGAGAGAGAGAAAGAGAACGGGGGAGAGAGAGAGAGAGAGAAAGAGAACGGGGAGAGAGAGAGAGAGAGAAAGAGAACGGGGGAGAGAGAGAGAGAGAGAGAAAGAGAACGGGGGAGAGAGAGAGAGAGAGAGAGAAAGAGAACGGGGGAGAGAGAGAGAGAGAGAAAGAAGAGAACGGGGGAGAGAGAGAGAGAGAGAAAGAGAACGGGGGAGAGAGAGAGAGAGAGAAAGAGAACGGGGGAGAGAGAGAGAGAGAGAAAGAGAACGGGGGAGAGAGAGAGAGAGAGAAAGAGAACGGGGGAGAGAGAGAGAGAGAGAAAGAGAACGGGGGAGAGAGAGAGAGAGAAAGAGAACGGGGGGAGAGAGAGAGAGAGAAAGAGACGGGAGAGAGAGAGAGAAAGAGAACGGGGGAGAGAGAGAGAGAAAGAGAACGGGGGAGAGAGAGAGAGAGAAAGAGAACGGTGGGAGAGAGAGAGAGAGAAAGAGAACGGGGAGAGAGAGAGAGAGAGAAAGAGAACGGGGAGAGAGAGAGAGAAAGAGAACGGGGGAGAGAGAGAGAGAAAGAGAACGGGGGAGAGAGAGAGAGAAAGAGAACGGGGGAGAGAGAGAGAGAAAGAGAACGGGGAGAGAGAGAGAAAGAGAACGGAGGAGAGAGAGAGAGAAAGAGAACGGAGGAGAGAGAGAGAAAGAGAACGGGGGAGAGAGAGAGAAGAGAATGGGGGAGAGAGAGAGAGAAAGAGAATGGGGGAGAGAGAGAGAAAGAGAATGGGGGAGAGAGAGAGAAAGAGATGGGGGGGGGAGGAAAGGAATGGGGGGGAGAAAGAGAATGGGTGGGGGAGAAAGAGATGGGGGGGAGAGAGAAAGAGAATGGGGTGGGAGAGAGAGAGAGAATGGGTGGGGAGAGAGGGAGAGAATGGGTGGGAGAGAGGAAGAGAATGGTGGGGAGGCGATGAGAAAGGTGTTGGGTAAGGAGTCGGGGGTAAGGAGAGAATTGAAAGAGAGAGGGGGGGGGGTCTTTACCTTGACAAAAATGCTGATGAAGCACATGTGGTTGGAGCTTTTCGATAGTCAACCGAGCATCCATAAATTGTCGACAGTCAGTGCGAAAAAGGAAACATTTCAGCAATGGATTCCAGGATAATTCTTCAAAGGATTTCCAATGTTTTTCTAGAAAAGTCAGCTGACTTTTCTTTGTTCGAATTTCCACTTTACATCGACTTTGGGTAGCGTTTAATAGACAAGCCGTCCGAGATAATTCTAAAAACAAAAAAGATTTTATTGTTATAAAAGTTTCAAAGATAATAAGTGGGGACTTCCATGTAAAAAAAAAAAAAATAAAAATAAATTTATATTCTTATCAATTTTAAATATTTCACACTGAAATTCACATTTTTTTTTGTTTCATAAGAAATGCTCGAGTCAAAAAAAAGTTGTTTTTTTTTAATATTTGAACTACATTAAAAAATGAAATCTAATATTAATGTAATAACTGATTGATTGTAGAATCGGTTGAATGAGTTCATGTTTAATAAATAAGGGTAAACTTTTCATTAAAAAATTAATATTAAAATAGAAATTTTTTTTTTAAATATGAAATGCGAAATATTCAAAAATGTAAATCTCTTGAATTTCACACTGGAACGAACAAATATTTTTTGTTAGAATAATCAAATCAATAATCAATCATTATTCAGAACTTTTCTTTTGTAAGAAATTAATTTTATCAACATGGCAACATTTTTTATGATCAAAATATAAACAGTCCTCAAAATGTAATTTGTCCATATTTTTAATTTCAAATAAAAATTTTTATAAATTTGAGATGAGGAGAATTTGTATTTGTCAAACCATTATTCTCATTTTGGGAGTTATTCACAACATTTCGTAATTTTATTAACATTTCGGGATGTTATTCACAACATTTCGTAATTTTATTCACAACATTTCGGGATGTTATACACAACATTTCAGTTAACGTAATCCAAGTGGGATAGCTGGCTACCCTGTGGGTTAATTAAATAAATGGTCCTATTTGAAATTTCATACAAATTCTTGAGTTTGACAATACACACCTGGAGAAACTCATTGACTAAAAACATTCAAGTTGAGAACAGTAATCCAAACAACGCAAAATATCAATCGTCATCTCAAAAAATTCTGATAAGGAATTTTGTTTTTCTAACGATAAATTTTTGTTTTTCTAAGGAAAAAAAAAAAAAAAGCTTCTCCCATCATGCTCTGCCTTCCCAAGATGCCCTTCGTGTGTATACAAATACGCTGGCCATCCTTTCCTTCTTTCCCAAAGAGCGATGCAGATATGCCCGGTACGTTTTTTTTTTTGTTTTTTTTCTTCTTTTTTAACCATATACCCCACACTAATCCTATGGGATATAACTTAGCACATCGGCTGTAGATCTAGCAGAATAGAAACCATATTGCATGTCACTAAGGAGGTTATTTCTGCTGAGGTGGTTGACTACTTCTTTATTTAATATGGATTCCAGTAACTTATTCAGGACACACAAGAGACTTATTGGTCTGTACTGAGAGGGAGATGACTTATCACCTGAATTCTTAAATACAGGGCATACTGATGAGGTTTTCCAGGTTGTTAGAAAGCACTTCTCCTTAAGGCAACGCTTAAACAGTTTGGAAAGTATGGGGGCTAGTTCTGGTCGAAGCTTTTTCAACACTATAATTGGAATGCCATCTGGGCCAGTTGCTTTACTGAAATCAAGGTTCTTGATTAGTTTGGCGACCTCGTGCACAGATATTTGTATATTGGATAGTGTGTTGTCTGTTGTAGTAGGAAATACAGGGAGTTGATGCCCTTCGTCGCATAGGGTAGAGTTAGCTGAAAAGTTCTTGGCAAATAGTTTGGCCTTGTCTGATGCTGATGAGATGACTTCAGGTCCATTGATGATGGTTGGGATAGAACGCACGCATCTGTTCAGGATCCTGTTTGTTATTTGCCAAAACTGGTGGGAACCAAGCCGCTGATCAGCTACTTTGGATTTAACGGACTGAGCATATAGTTCTCTTGCATTTTTTATTACTCTTTTACAGTGATTGCTGCCAGCCCTGAAAGCAGCTTTAGTCTCAGTGCATCTATTACATTGGTAGCTATGGAAAAAGTGATTTCTGTGCGCCATAGCAGCACATTCTGGTGAGAACCATGGTTGGCTGTTAGGTTTTTGTTGGAATTTTTTTGATGATATGAATCGGTCTATGCCTACAATTAACCATTAGGTCAGGTCTGATACTATAGAGGATACATCCTTTTTAAACATGGAATGCAGAGGTAGATCAGATATAAATGTACGGAAGATATCCCAGTCAGCCATAGAGTATCGATATACAGTATGGTGGAGAGGTACATCTGAAGACATATTACATTTCATTTTTATCTTAACTGATACAATTGTATGATCGGAGGATCCCAGGAGAGATAGAACGGAACATGAACATAGCTCAGGAGAAGTTGTGAGAAAAAGGTCTCGAAGGCTTGCATACTGACCATTAGTACCGGGCACACGGGTGGGTTCGTGAACAATCTGAGTGAGGTCATAGGCAATGGCAAAATCATGACAGAACCTCCCCTCATCATCTGTCTTATTTGAGTGGGTCAGCCATTCCACATTATGGACATTGAAGTCACCGCAAATGTGAATGGTAGCCAAAGGATGAGCAGACAGGATGAGGTCAATTTTCTCAGATATACTCTTAAGGACAGTAACCCCGCTGTTGTGGGGATGATAGAGAGCAAATGTGAATGCGGTGGTGCAAGCAAGTGCAACCCGGAAGCACATATAAGGTAAATTAGGGTCTTCTCTGGAAATATTTCTACCACACGGGAAGCCATCTTTAATGCAGGCGCATATTCCATCTCCATGGCGATCTTGGGGGTCAGATTTAGATGTTAAGTTAGAGTATCCTTTTATTATGAACTCATCTAGGGAAGTGGTTGGCCCTATGCCAGTTTCGCTTAGAAAGAGTAAGTTCGGTTTTGTCTCCTGTAATTGGGTTTCAACCTCTGGAAGATTGGCGCATAGACCCCTGATGTTGGAGGAGACATGGTAGTAAGGGACTACGTTGGAGGATGGGGTTCTAGGTTTATTCGTGTTTTTTTTTTTTTTTTTTTTTTTTAGATATTTCATGTTGAGTTCTTGGGGTTTGTGGAACAGGTCGACAGACTTGGTTAGAGTAGGACAGAGAGGGAAAGTAAGAGACAAAGAGAGGAAATTTTTTTTTTATTTATTTATTTTTGTAGCACATCAGGTAAAGCCGTAACAATTACCCACTAGTATGGCATCAAGAGGCCCCACCAGACACTATTTTTTTTGGAAGCCATAAATTATATTTTTTTCCTTCATCATTCTTGCTCCCCACCCTCCTCGTAGCCCTAAATTGGGAGATGTTTGGGGAGAAACCAATGCGCACAAACATCTTAGGGATACAAGGATGATATACTCAAACAATGAATGTATCTGCTTATGACGGTTTCTTTATTTACTTGGACCCAGCAAGTTATAATAAAGGATATTGTCGGTAGCATCAGGTTTCACTATTTGATTGGCCCTTGCCATCGCCTTCTCGTGTCAGTATGTTTTTTGTTTTCATTTGTTTTTTTGTTTTTTCTAAAGGTGTTTGTGTGTGATGTACTTTTATTTCTCTTTTTGTGAGGGTTTACAGTTATTAGGGCTTGGCATGACTAGCCGATTGATCGGGTCGGGCCTTCCCGACCGCCCGCCTAATCAAAGTAAGGGCCAAAGTGGAGTGTTGTAGACTCACGGCCACTTGGATCTGTGTCATGAGGTTCTCAGCCACCAGAATACCGTTCTAGAACATTACGGGTCGCCACCCATGGCCAACAGGTGGCTCCATTGAAGGACTTTTACTCTTTGCAGGGGGGGTGGGGCAGTCGGTGTATTCTAGTGCCCCACTGATGGGGTTGGGAAGTAGGGAAAGGGAAGGGGGTTGTTTTTTGTTTTTGTAGAACATAAAGTTTTACAAAAGAGAATAGAAAACAAAAAACAGAAAATCAATGTAGGTGCATTTCGTCTCGGGAAGCCTGATCTAGTGGCACCAGTTGAGAAAGTGGGATAATAAAAACCTGGCCAGAGATAGGTTAGTCTGTAAGTCAATTTCTAAAAGCTGCCCAATGCATGGCAGCATGTAAAACAGACATGAAACATGTAAAACGTTAAACAGAATCTGGTCATTGATTTGAAAACGACTTTGGAATAGAAAGACTTTTTAATGAGACGTTATTTGGCATTTCAGTCATACTTGTTTAGAGAGCATAAAAGAATAAAAATGTTAGTCCCGAGTTACATTGGAGAATATATTAGAATGTTAGCTCGTCATCGTAAATATACAAACAATGCTGGTGTGATTTGTAAACGATCACATATGTTCTCCTTCCTGCTGTGCGCATATACAAATCACTTTCTACTTTGAAACATCAGAACAAGAAAATAAAAGACAACAGATTTGGTAAAAGAAAAACAAACACAAAAGTGCGGAACAATATTCTATCGCAAACACCGTTTTTGTTTTTTTTTTATAATTCCAATTTATCAGATCTTTTTCTAGTAGAATCAAAGTTTAACTCGTAAAAATTATCCCATTCCATCTGTTGTCGTGAATGTTGTCTTCAACACTATTTTCTTTTGTTTTGTAGATGCCCCCCAATTTCGAAGATGCAATTGCTGTGTGGATAAAGATTGCATTGCTTATTCAGCAACATTTAGGCTTGCAATGCAGACAGAAATTCATTATGGCATATACAGATTATTTACTGGCACATTTAATTATCAATTAATCTATATTGTTCATTAAGCAAACAATATTTCACCAGAGTTCATTATATCTTCACAAAAATGTCTAGTGATTTAAAAACAGACTTCAATTATTTAGATTAATATTATCGATGTTTTGCCTATTTATACACTTTTCAGAGGGAAACGTTTCATTTAGAAATTTCCATGCAAAAGCGAATTTTATTTTGCTACAATTTATGAATTCCCAGAATTATCTCCCCTTTACAAGTCGATTTTGATATGCAACAAGAAAAAAATATGATGGAATCCGAAAAGACTTTTTTTTTTCGTCTTTTTTTACAAAGGAGTCCCCACTTATCAAGGCCCGAAGGCCACTCGAAGATAAGGGTTAATGGATGTACAGTAGTCTTTGGGACAATATTGTAGTAATCATCGGTAGTGGAAATTTGGTAAATCAGATTAAGAGGATAGCTGATCAAGAATTTGTTTCTGTTGGACTTTAAGATAACCATATTGTAGTCAGTTAATAAGCAGGGAAACGGAACAGAGTTCCGCAGGAATGCAGTTCTAAGAAGCTTTGTTCATGGAATCTACATTTAGGTTTAGAGGGAGAAATTATTGATAATGGTTTCAACTAGACAAGTGTTTTTTGGGAAAGTTTGGCGAGGGGGGAACCATGAAAAAAAAAGGAAAAATAAATAAATAAATGAAAGCTCCAACTTACCATTAAACGGTAACGACAGCTCAGTTTGCAACAGAGAGGCACTGGCACTGATCACCTGCTGCATTCCAAAATCTATGGTTCCACAAGGATGCATTATAAGGTGCAGTTTCTTTAATTCTTTGTGTACCGTATGCAACGAGAGAAGAACCAGGAACTTGCGCGTCGGGTGAACAGTTAGATGTGGGAATGGATACACGACACACACGACAGTCAAGTCATCTTTGATAGCATTATCATTCCCAAAGAAACTTTTGCCACACAAAGTAGAATACTCTGAAGAATTAATGACAGAATCATCGGAAGCAAGATTTTCACTGCTGCTGGTTATTAACAGAGAAGCTTTCTTCAAGAATCTGCAGAGAGAAATAGTTGACCTTTTTATTATCGCCCAATGTGTAGATTCCATAACAATCGTCTTCTCTTTAAAAAAGAATATGTGTAGCACTCACCACAAAGGCCAAATGTTGGAACAGGCAGGGGTTACTTATTTTATGTTGCTTTTTACCAACTCGAACAATATTTGTCACCATCACAATATTCAGTTTAATGTCTGTCTTACATGCTGGCACATGTCAAACAGTTTGTAGAAATTGCCTGTACTTTTTTTTCTTTTTTAAACATTGTATTTTAGCAAAAGATAATGTGATTCTTTTACAGCTGATTTTGGTGAAAGTACCAAGTAATTAACAAAGCCTCCCCCTCCCCGTGTTAAAAACAGATTTCTAAAAACCAATGGGCATGACAGTAAAAATTTAACAAATTAACTTCCAAACTAACGAGCTATCATATATATATCCCTTTCTCCCATGTTTTCCTCGGTCTTCTCTCATGATTGACCTTGTTCTACCTCTAACCCAAAAACTCTCACCCACTCTTAACAAGACTGTACTCTACTGAAGTGGGTTGAACTGGTTTCCTCTGAAGGAGGAAGTTTCATAAGAATATGAAATTCACAACTGTTCCCCAGCCACATGTATATTCCCTTCAGGGAAGAAGACGTTTAGATTTTCCAGCTTTCGCAAGGAGATGTTAACGTCATCCTAGCTGGTATTCCCAAATGGTCACCCATCTGGTACTGGTCAGGCTCAACATTGCTTAACTTTAGTGATCCAATGAAAATTGAGTGTGTCAACGTGATTATGACGGTACTATCCATGTCTCCTGTTCTGCGCACATCTTACCATACCATTATGCACTTTCAATCAGTGGCCGTCAGATTTGTATGCATGTACAAGAAACAAATCTAATTCTATCCTACCTGCCCGTCCTCCATTTCTTTTGTTGGTTTATAGTATTTGTGGGAAGGTATCCTGAAAACGATTATCAACGTTAAATTTAGGGAAAATATTTTGACATCCCCACCACCCCTCACAAAATGGGGTATCTATTCCAATAGCCATTCTTAACATGGGGAGGTTAGGGTGTTCATTTCAAAAGCCATTCTTAACATAAGGAGGTTGGACAAGAGCAACAACCTTACTTTAGTTTTTTTTTGGGGGGGGGGGGGGGGGCTTCCACCCGGCAACGCCAGTTAACGAACCCTGCTAGTATATTATAATATTCAAAAACAAGGTTACATCAAAAGGAGGCCAGTGATATTGTTGTCCAGGATTGCCAGATTGGCCTTTTTCAAAGCAACATACGGACTAATTAAAGAATAAGCAGAATACTGCATAAATTATATAAAATTCGTTGTCCCAAATGTTTTAATATATTTTCTCTGAAATATTGTTACAGAAGGCAATGGAAAATATCAAATACAGAGGATGCGTTTTACACATATTTATTTTCCGATTAACTTAGTGGCAGATCATCATATTTGGTTTGATACCAGTTTTCCATGTTGGCTTGGATTACACCACAAAAATACTATATTTTTAATTTACGAAATCTCCATTATCCTTAATTTATAGTTTGTATATAAATTCTATGTATTAAAATAAAGACAGTGAATGACAAACTAAATTAAAAATTGTTAAAATTGAAAAAGCAAAAAATTCAATTACAAAACAGCAAAAAAAATATAGAAAACAATTAACAACAACAATTGTAAAACATAAAAAATACTCATTACATTAATCCAAGTAAATTTCAGAAATCATATTAAAATTATCTTGGTTTATTATCAGAACAAAAGCATTTGGGAATTCTCTTTAATTTGATCCCAAAATGCAATTTGGTGCATAAAATTCTAACTAGAAGTTTGCAGTCAGAGAAATTACTGTAAGAATTAATTTCAATAAAGTTATCAAAAGAATAATTTAAAAACTGATTTTTTATTTTTTATAAGATACAAGATTGTGACATGTTGCATTTTATTCTCAAAACATTTTTGTTATATCTTTTTTCCACTTGTATTTGATTCCTTTTTTTTTTTTTTTTTTTTTTTTTTTATTACATTTTCAACCCAAACAAGGCACATTGCCACTTTGGTGTAGGGGGCTACTATCAGGGGAAACATCTACTGGGGTACTATGTAGGGATTTGGGCAGCAAGATGTTGGTTCACGTTGCACTTGAACTTATGCATGTCAGTACAGTTGGGCAAGCAGTGACCTGGAATGGAATTCCAAAGTCTAGCAGTTCTGGGGGAAGAAACTATAGGATGGAATACTGTTGCCACATCTGGGCAGGAGCTGCTAGAAAGGACTTGTCCTGCCTTGATAGAGTTCAAAATAGACTTCGTAGCCTCGTAGGAGATGTCCTTTTCTCTTCCTTGCAACCTCTATCTCACAGAAGAGATGTTGCGAGTTTGTCTCTGATGTATCGTTATTTTCATGGAAAGTGTTCGACTGAGCTTCAATCTATGGTCCCCCCTCGCAAAACTTTCACAAGAAACACTCGTCTAGCTGTAAACACTATCAATAATTCCCCCACTCTTTATCTGTGCCTAAACCTAAACGTAGATTCCATGAACAAAGCTTTTTTATTAGAACTGCACGCCTGTGGAATTGTCTTCCGTTTTCCTGCTTTCCAGCTGACTACAATATGGTTGTCTTCAAGTCTAACGTAAATAAGTTCTTGATGAGCCGTTCCATATAAGTTATCAAATTTAACAAATTTTCATTACTAATGATTATTATATTGTCCAATTTCTACTGTACACTCTTTAACCCTTATCCTTGAGTGGCCTCTTGGCCTTAATAATGAGTTGATACCTATGAAAAAAAGAAAAAAAAAAAAAAGAAAAAGTCCAATGTGAACAAGTTCTAATTGAATCATCCCCCTAAGTAATCCAAGTTACAAAATTCCCACTGTTTACTATGCTAAAATCACAATGACTAATGTATACCTATTAACCCTTATCCTCGAGTGGCCTCTGGGCCTTCATAAGTGGTGACACCCTTGTAAAAAAAAAAAAAAAAAAAAAAAAGTAGAAAGATTTTTTACATCTAGGGATCTCTACAGTGTGGGGGTGGGATTTTGCAGCTTGTCGGGTCTGTCAAAAGTGTTCACGTCGTGGGGGCACAAGTGTCTGCAGTTCATCAGAGCATTCACCATTAAAATACTTGTAGAACAGGCAGAGGGATGCAACGTTTCGTCGATGAGACAGAGGCTGAAGCTTAGATGCCAGTTTAGGGCCTATCAGATTTGCGACTCTTTTGAACCCTGTCATGGAGCAAGAGACTAGTAGTCGATGCACCAGCCCAAATATGACAGCAATACTCCATACATAGGCGAATGGTGGCCTTATAGAGGTACAGGATACTTTCGGGTGTTAGTAGTTTTCTAGCACGGTAGAGGGAGCCCACCTTCCTCGCAGCGGCCCTGGCAATGCCCGCGATGTAATTGTTCCAACTCATGTTTCCTGTGAACATTAGGCCAAGGAGTTTGAAAGATGTACTATCAGATAAAGTCTATGGCCATTGCTATAGGTGGCAGAGAAGGTTTCTTGTAATTATTGAAGGAAACCAGTTTAGTCTTGGCAGCATTGAATGTGACCATCCATTTTTGTCCCCATTCCATTACAGATTGGAGGTCATCCTCTAGTGTTTTTGCCATTTCTTTAGATATGTGTTCATTTGTTTTCCTGTCATGCCTGTTATAGAGTGTGGTGTCATCAGCATATATACCCATCTCAGAGACAATTTTGTCGGGGAGGTCCTTTATGAATATTAGAAACAATAGAGGTCCAAGGATAGACCCCTGAGGCACTCCCGCATTTGTATCATATTGTTTAGATGTACGACCGTCGAGGACAACCTGGATTTTTCTCTTATCTAAGAAGGATTTAATTATGTTAAGTATTCTACCAGTTATACCGTATGATCTAATCTCCCTGAGGAGACCCTCATGCCATACCCTGTCAAAAGCCTTAGATATATCTAGAGCTACCGCTCTGCCCTCTCCCGCTTTGTCCAGTGAATGGTATATGCGTTCAGAGATTACAGTTAGGATGTCTGCTGTGGAACGGGCTTGTCTAAATCCATATTGTTGGTCGGTCAGAAGTTTAGTATCTGTAAGGTGCTGGACTAGACCATGGTCAATTAAGGTCTCAAATATTTTGGTGAAAAGTGGGAGGAGGCTAATAGGGCGATAATTTAATGGGTCAGTTCTTTCGCCAGAATTTTTGAATACTAGTACCACAGAAGCAGTTTTCCAACAGCCCGGAAAGCAAGATTCATTAAGGCATTTGTTGTAGAGTTTGGAGAGAACTGGAGCTACTTCGGCTGAGCACTTTTGTAATAGCACAGTTGGGATGAGATCGGGTCCACATGCTTTTGAAGTATCAAGGTTTTTTATGATAGCATGCACCTGAGCAGGGGTGATTTTCAGATCGTCTAGCGTGGCGTCTGTCCGCATAGGAAATTGAGGTAGGGGGTGGTTGAGAGGGCCCAGTGTGGAGTTTGAGGCAAACCGACTGGCAAGCATGTTAACCTTTTCGGTTGCTGAGTAAACAACCTCGTGATTGTTGGTTAGTGGGGGAATTGTTGATTGCCCATTATTTACTACACTGTTGTAGATTTTCCAGAAGTCACGAGTTCCTAGTTTTTGTGCTTCGATGCGTTTTTTAGTGGTTTCCGTAAATTCTCTTTTAGCTGTCGCTATTTCTTTCTTAACGTTACTTCTAGCTTCTATGTACTTCTGTCTGTTTGAACTGGACTTATGTCGGTTAAACCTGCGGAATGCATGCTGCCTTTGGGCAATGGCAGTTGCACAAGTCGAAGTAAACCATTGGGGAGAGTGGGGCTTGCTATAGAATTTCATATGGGAACATGCGCTTCGATTGCAGTTTTGAACCATTCAGTGGTCTCGGTTGCACACTGTTCAGCAGGAAGAGAAAAAATATTTCCCCATGGGGCGTCTCTGATAAGATCTCTGATGGCTTCCCAGTCAGCCTTTTTATAATATCTCGTTTTGTGCACTGGCTCTTCAGTTTTGGGTCTAGAGTTTATGGCAATTTCAACCGTTATCACTGCATGATAAGCGTTCCCAAGTGGGCTGTCGGCTTTCGTTACACAATTATCAGGAACTGTGGTCAAAAACAGATCTAAAAGTGATGCGTGTTGTTCTTCCTGATCAGGGAAACGGGTTGGAAAAGTAACAATTTGCGATAGGGAGTGAGATACAGAGAAGCTATGAGTAGCGCTGCCCGCTGCATCTGTGTAAGTAGAGAATCCAAGCCAGTTTTTGTGATGGACATTAAAGTCACCAAATACATGTACTTGGGCGCTAGTGTCGAAGGAGAGTGCTGTGTCTATGCTGTCAGATACTTTGTTTATTATGGTGCAGTCTTGGGTCGAGGGAGAGCGGTAGAGAAAGTAAAAGTAGCTAATGTTGTGTTACATGATTAGTCTAAAGCACATAAAGGCTTGATCATCCGTTTCTAGGTTTGTTTCTCTAGTCAAGGGAAGGGTATTACGAATGTAATCTCCAAGTCCGTGCATATGTCTGTCAGAGTCCTTACGGCAGAGTGGGAGATATCCAGGCATGTTAAAGTAGTTAGAGGGGATGGAGGAGTGTAGGTTAGTCTCACTTAGTGCTAAGATATCCGGGGTATTTGTTAGGAGAAATGCTTCAACATCAGCTAAATTAGTTCTAAGCCCATGGATATTTGTGAATGTAAGCCTCAAGGGAAGAGGCAAGTTGGATTTGTTTGACCCTAAGCCTGGTTTAAGCTTATTTTTAGATTGTACTGTCATCATATTTTTTAACGAGTTTCAGTTAGGTTAGGGGGAGCCGAACAGGAGGTTATGCAGAGTATCACACATGCATCACAAGTAGACCATTAGCTGACCCTCCATCAACTAGGACTGTGGCCTCAGGAAAGCCCACCAGGGATGAGTGCAGGGTCCCTTTCCATGCGCGCCATGGCACTACAAACATCCTGATATTATACAACTGTTGATGGAGCAGCCGCTCTAAGCGCTACCAAAGAGTTAGGGCTCCTGTACTACCAGTCGGAAACAGCAGCCAGTAACTGTCAATCCGGTACCCTCAACCCATCAGAGGAAGGTCAACCCAATCTAATTGCTCAGGCATATATGGTACTCAAGCATTCTCAAGTGCCCAGCTTTAGGGGTGGGGTGTGTTGGGAGTGGGGAAACAGCGTTCATTGCCCTACACAAGAAACAAGATCTACCACTGGGTGTTTTTGTCGAATCACTGTGATAGTATCTCTGCACCTGACTAATAGGCAAAGAAGGAGTATGGAAGCCGGGCGATAGGCAGAACCTATCTACTCCTTAAGCAATTTAGGTTTGCAAACCGGTATTTCTGAAGCATTTTTTATTATTCTACTTTTATAGATGAATTTATCTTATTTTATGAATATCACTCAAGACAAGGCATGAAACCACTTGATGTAAAGAACTAAAAGAAAAGAAAATAACACTACAGTGTCAAAAACTACCCAATGATAAGTGTTATATGAATTCTGTCCAAGTAAACAGCAATTCTTCTGCCTCTGTCAGAAACATTGTTCATAGAAGGTGAGATGTGAAGGACAAAATAAGGGAAGACTGCAAAAAAAATAAATCTCTTGGCCTTCGGGTCAAGATGCTGCACTTCAATTTCTTGTTCTCTGTCAGTGGAGGAGAAATCCTTCACGACTGAGACAATTTTTATTTTTGTTACTTTTCTCCACATTAAAAAACGACCCTGGTGTCCGTCCCGTGGGGAGACATTGTAAATAGGAACAACATCTTAAACAATTTCACAAAACCTCTAGAAAGGCACACATGTAATACTTTAATATTTTAATAAATAAAATAACATTAATAAGATATCAGTGACCCCCCCCCCACCTTCCTTGTACACTGCCATTTCCTTTCCGAACACCTATTCTTAACCTATGCTCTTGATCCATCATTTCATCAAAATACGAAGATGAGGGGCTCCTATGTCTTACACAACAATTTATCAGTCTGTACAATTGTCTATAAACTGATATCATCAAAAATTAGATAAGCTGTTTTAAATTTCCTCTCTTGACAAAATTGCCAACCGAAATACAAACGGATTTTCCTTTACGATAGAGGATTGAACTGAAGCAGTATACTTAATATGTACAATACGTGCATACTAAACTAAACCACCTTTGCTACCTATATATAATCGCCTATAGTGAATCCTCATCAGCTCACAACTTTCTGTATCCCAAGACTCTTAATTTCTCAAATCTTATATCACCAAGACATCCTTCTGAATAGATACAAGAATTCTTCTGAGCAGCATAACATCCAGTGATCATATATCTAATCCTCATGAAATTGCTTATATTACTCTGAATATTACCTTAAATTTTCATTCTATCCCTAAGCTAAGTAGAACACCTCATAATACTCTATTCAACTACTTTTAAAATTAGATAAACCCAGTTGCAATATTAGAAGTGCTTCGTCCCTGACCTAGACTACAGACTTGTACAATAAACCATGAAACTATTATACCTAAAATTCCTCTCAAAACTGCAAAATACTGATGCTTGTATACTAAGTACATACTATAGATACTTTACCTCCAAGATAACTGCCTTGTCTGTTTTGCATGACAAACCTTTTTATTTTTTACTTAAATTCTCTTTCTCCTGATCACTAACAAATCAAACTGCTCTATTTCCCAAGTTGCCACTAAACCTAATCCGTTTCACGTAACTTAGAGGGGTCCTTGCTCTCCGCCCTTGACCCTAACAGACTCGTAAATCGATACCCACTAACACCTAAAAATTTCCTAGGCATACTCCTGATTATAACTCCTAACCCATAACCAAGCTTCTAAGTAAATACTTACTAGCCATAGTCCTATACATTGACTTAAAGTAATCTATAATGAACAGCAACCATTAATATCTCTTTGTTAAGAGATAGTATTGCAATAATTATTACACAAACTAAACCGGTACTCATTGAAATACAAACTTCCGGATATTAAGAGAAAGACGAAGTCATCCTCCTTCGTTGTAGTCTGAAGGCAACGTACTCAAATTGTCTAAAATTCCATGCATTTGTATACAATACTACTTATCCATCCATCTGTATTTAACTATACTTACAGAATATGCAATAACCTATATCTATCAGGTATAACTGTACTCCATATCAAATGTTCTCTTGTATCTATACTGAGCATATCTTATCTTTCAGTCTTACTAAATATTCGGTTTGGGCACCAAATCAGAATTTCTAAGAGCAAGTAAATCATACTTTAACACTTTATCCTAATCCTAAACTTACTAAACCATATCTAACCATACATTCCTAAACCAACTAAACCATATCTAACCATACATTCCTAAACCAACTAAACCATATCTAACCATACATTCCTAAACCAACTAAACCATATCTAACCATACATTCCTAAACTTACAAAACTATATCTAACCGTACATTAACTCGTCTCTCTCAATCCAATACTGTAGAAAATTTAGCTGCTTCCACTGGATGAATTTTTACCTATACCCTCTCCCAGTAAAAATGAAAATGGAAAGCATAATAATGCCCTTTTTTAACCACGTTTGAGTAGTGAAAATTTTCTGTAGAAGCTAACCTAAATGCCCGATTTTTTCAGGAGATATTAACCTAAATAACCAATAAATATTAAGTACCCATGCGGGGTCGCAGAATACATGGATTAGGACCCAGGCGCGGGGCGAACCCACTCGGAGCTGATGGACCCGTAGGTCTTCCCAGGTCATCCGTCTAGGAGAAGGAAAACTGAAACTAAACCTAGGGGAGGGAGGCCTCTTCAGTACTGGACGACAACCTTCCTAGAGCTGGTGACTCAAACAAATCACCGGTTGGCCAGGCGTAGAGGTACTATCACAGGGACTCGTCTGAATCACCCAGTGGTTGACCTTGTTTCCTGACTAAGGCAATGAACGCCGCTTTTTCCCACTCCCGCCACATCCCATCCCCCTAAACTGGACACAGTGGGGTGCTTCAGTGCCATATATGTCGGTGCAGTTGGACTGGGCTGGCTTTGCTTAATGGATTGAGGGTACCGGACTGACAGTTCCTGGCTGCTGTTTCCGACTGATAGTACAGGTGCCCTAACTCTTTGGTAGCGCTAAGAGCGGCTGCTCCATCAACAGTTGTAAAATATCGGGATGTTTGTAGCGCCATGTCGCGCATGGAAAGGGACCCTGCACTCATCCTCGGTGGGTTTTCCTGAGACCACAATCTTGTGGGTGAGGACAGCTGATGGTCTAGTTGTATTGCATGCCTGGTATTCTGCACAACTACTTGTCCAGCACCCTCACTCACTCACCCTAACTGAAACTTTTAAATAAAATAAAATGAAATGACAGCTCAAGCAAAAGATACGTTTAAACCAGGACCAAACTCAAAGAAAACCAACCTGCCTCCTCCCTTGAGGCTTGCATTTACTAATATCCGCGGGCTTAGAACTAACTTAGATGATGTTGAGTTATTTCTTCTTGTAAACACCCCGGATATCTTAGCATTAAGTGAAACTAACCTTCACTCCTCCATTCCCTCTAACCACTTTAACATGCCTAGTTATCTCCCACTCTACCGTAAGGACTCGGACAGACATATGCATGGACTTGGAGTCTATATTCGTAACACCCTCCCCCTGACTAGAGAAATAAAACTAGAATCAGAGGACCAGGCCTTTATGTGCTTCAGACTAAATATGCAACACAATATTAGCTACTTGTATTTTCTCTACCGCTCTCCCTCAAACCAAGACTGTACCCTAATAAACAAAGTCTCAGACAGCATATATATAGCACACTCCCTCGATAGTAGCGCACAAATACATGTATTTGGTGACTTCAATGTCCACCACAGTAACTGACTAGGATTCTCTAATCACACAGACGTAGCTGGTAGCGCAACACATAGCTTCTCTATATCCCATTCCCTATCTCAGTTACATTTCTGACACGTTTCCCAGACCAGCAAGATCAACATGCCTCACTTCTAGATCTCTTTCTGACAACGGTTCCCAATGACTGTACAACAAATGCCCACACCCCACTCGGGAATGCTGATCACGCTGTGATAATAGTAGAAATCAGCCTAAATTCTCGCCCTAAAACTGAAGACCCACTACTCAAAACAACGAGGTATTACAAAAAGGCTGATTGGGAAGCCATCAGAGATGCCCCATGGCAAAATATCTTTACTCTTCCAGCGGAACAGTGTGCAAATGAGACCACTGAATGGTTCAAAACTGCAATTGAAGCACATGTTCCTGCACGGAAATTCTATAGCAAGCCCCACTCTCCCTAATGGTTTACTTCTGCTTGTGCAGCTGCCATTTGTCAAAGGCAGCATGCATTCCGCAGATTCAACCGACATAAGTCCAGCTCAAATAAACAGAAGTTTATAGAAGCTAGAAATAATTGTAAGAGAGTGATAGACACAGCTAAGACAGATTACTCTGAAACCACCAGAAAACGCATCGAAGCACAGAAATTAGGAACCCGGGATTTTTGGAAGATCTACAATAGCGTAGTAAATAATGGACAGTCAACTATTCCCCCACTATCAAACATTCATGAGGTTGCTTGCACGGCAACTGACAAGGCTAATCTGCTTGCCAGTCAGTTTGCCTCAAACTCCACACTGAACTCGGTACACCACTCACTCTCTGATTTTCCTCTGCGAACAGACGCCACATTAGACGATTTGAAAATCACCCCTTCTCAGGTACATGCCATTATAAAAAACCTAGACACCTCAAAAGCATGTGGACCAGATCTCATCCCGGCTGTGCTATTAAAAAAATGCTCTGTCGAGGTTGCTCCAGTTCTCTCCAAACTTTACAATAAATGCCTTAACGAATCTTGCTTTCCCGACTGCTGGAAAACCGCGTCTGTGGTACCAGTCTTCAAGAATTCTGGTGAAAGAACTGGCCCACTAAATTATCGCCCCATTAACCTCCTCCCGCTTTTCGCCAAAATATTTGAGTCCTTAGTTAATCAAGCCCTAGTCCAGCACCTGACAGCTGCTAAACTCCTGACTGACAAACAATATGGATTCAGGCAAGCCCGTTCAACAGCAGATATCTTAACTGTAGTTTCTGAACGTATATACCGCTCATTGGACAAAACAGGGGAGGGTAGAGCGGTAGCCCTTGATATATTTAAGGCTTTTGACAGGGTATGGCACGATGGTCTTCTAAGGAAAATTAGATCATATGGAATCACTGGAAGAATTCATAATGTAATTAAATCCTTCTTAAGTAATAGAAAAATCCAAGTTGTCCTTGACGGTCGTACATCTAAACAATATGACATAAATGCGGGAGTACCTCAGGGGTCTATCCTTGGACCTCTATTATTCCTGATATTCATAAATGACCTCCCTGATTAAATTTCTTCGGAGATGGGTATATTTGCCGATGACACCACTCTCTATAACAGATATGAAGGGAAAACAAATGAACACATATCCAAGGAAATGGTCGAAACACTAGAGGATGACCTCCAATCTGTAGTGGAATGGGGACAAAAATGGTTGGTCACATTTAATGCTGCTAAAACTAAGCTTGTTTCCTTCAATAACTACAAGAAACCTTCTCTACCACCAATAGCAATGGCCAAGAACACATTGCCTGAAAGTACTTCTTTTAAACTCCTCGGCCTAATGTTTACAGGGAATATGAACTGGAATAGATACATTGAGAGCATTGCCAAGGCTGCTGCAAGGAAGGTTTGCTCCCTCTACCTTGCTAGAAAACTACTTACGCCTGACAGTATCCTATACCTCTATAAGGCAACCATTCGCCCATGTATGGAGTACTGTTGTCACATCTAGGCTGGTGCATCTGCTACTTGTCTCTCGCTCATGGACAGGGTTCAAAAGAGAGTCGCAAACCTGATAGGTCCTGAACTGTCATCTAGGCTTCAGCCTCTGTCCTATCGACGAGATGTTGCATCCCTCTGCCTGTTCTACAAATACTTTAATGGTGAATGCTCTGACGAACTGCAAACACTTGTACCTCCCCAACGTAACTACCCCTGACAAACCCGACAAGCTACTAAGTCTCATCCCTTTACAGTAGAGATCCCTAGGTGCAAGAAAGCCTTTCACTCCGATAGTTTCTTCCCCAGAACTGTGGGTCTTTGGAACTCCCTTCCAGGATTCTGCTTTCCCAACTGCACTGATATGCAGAAATTCAAGTGTAATGTTAACAAACATCTTTCTACTCATCTCCCTTCATAATGACCCTGCTAATGAAGTCCCTAATAGTAGCCCCCTGCTTCAAAGTGGCACTGTGCCTTGTTTGGGGTGAAAATTGAATTAAAAAAAAAAACAAAAAGATGCAATCCTGACATTAGTTTCATAAAAATATTTTTTTTTTTCTTTCAATTCTGGAGTTGTGTTTAATGTGCAAATTCATTGTTGGCACATAAGATTTTTTAAAATGATAGATTTTTTTTTTTCTTCTAAGTAATTATCAGAAAAAATATTGGTGACATCAATTTTGAAAAAAAAAAAAAAAAAAAAAAAATCCTCCACCCCACACAATTATTTTACCAAAAGAACATTGTAATATTTTGCATTTATTTTCAAAAGAAAAAAAAGCTAAATTTATATGAATGAAAGGAGAAAAACTTTTAAGCAGTTATCTCCCTTTATTTTAGTTGTGGGTTGGAAATAAGATTTCTAAGAGAAGCTAAGGCAAAAAAGTATCGCCATGGATACAATCTAACGTCTGCAGCACATACGATAGAAAACAAGTACTTTTTTGTTTTTTCCCTTTATCATTCATGCTACATAAGTTTTGTTTTTTTTTAACTTGTAAAAGTTTCTTATACAAAATTAAAATAAACACTACCCATCTCCAAATTCAGGATAAGTAAAAGTTGGCTGAGGTGACCTAAAATGCGTTTAGTTTTTATCTTAAAATTACTGGAAAATTATAATTAGATATATTTTAAATTCCAGTTTTCTATTTTTAAATATAAAATTTAAAATTTTGGCCTCATAATTATAAATTTAGTAACCTTAAGATGTACAACACAAAATACGATTTCTTATCCTTCAATTGAAAATAGAATATTTTGACAACAGAAAGTGGGAGTAGTGCAACACTCTTCTCGACTTGGCATGCTGTGTTCGAGTTCTGCAGAGGAGTTATAGAATTACTTCACTAAACTCCAACAACTTTAGCAACCGCAAATAATGTTAAAGCCAGTTGCCCATTGTTAATTCTGACATAAAACAATTAATTTCAAATAATCCAAGAGAAGAGATCTGAGAATTCCTTATGTCTAATAAAACACTCATCAACACGATTCTAAATAGTCTGCGGATTATTAACTATGACAATGACCAGTTTATCAATAAAGGAACCAAAATTGAACAATAATTGATACGATGCATTAAAATAGACATACTTATATCTGCTGCATAAAAGGTGGAGCATTTACTACAAATTATCTAAAAGAAAAACATCTTTTGCACCAAACAGATGAGGACATTAGTTTATTTTTTAAACTATTTCATCTAAAAACTAGACAAATTTTTTTTTTTTAATTTGAAAAAAAAAAAAAAAAAAAAAAAAAAAAAAAATGTAAAATGAGAATAAAGAAACAAAATTAAAAAATATTTTTTAAATTAAATAAAATTTCAAGTGAAACAATTTTTGTTATCTTAAAAATTTCAACTATGTAATGGATGCCGTTTCAACTGATGTAATAGCAAAAATAACGTGCTGTATAATTTTGGGATTTAGTTTCTTTTAAATAGCCGAGCATGCAGGGTCCCTCTCTATCAGGGAAAAATTTACTTTCACCATGACTAATGTTTGTGCAAAATTTTTTTTAAATCTAAGCGTGGTTATTGAGAAAAATACAGACAAACAAGAGTGAATTACTAGGTCCAATCCCTCTGTCGGGAGTCCAATAATTTGTTTTAATTCTTGCAGTAACAAATAATAAAATCCAACAAATATTGTTACAAATTAAACCAAAATACTTTATTATTTGGCTTAACACAAGATGTCTATTATTTGTATGTGTTTTTAATGATAATATTTTGTAAAAGTCCAATTATTATCAAGGTCATGTTCTCCTTTTCTGGCTTGGAATGACATTGGCTATTATCGCAAAGGCAATTATTGGCAGAAGTTTGGTTTGGTTGTTATATAACTAACTCTTTTCAGGTTATTTAATGAATCAAGTTTTTATGCTTCAAATTCTTATACATGCAAATATTTATTCTTAGAGTTTAGTTTGGTTGTTTGGGCATCAAAAAAAAAGTATAAAAAATATATAAAATTAAAAAGTAAAAAAATATAAAATCAAAGAAAAGTAAAAAAAATATATTTATAAAAACAAAAATTGAACAGAAATAATAAAGCGCATTATTTTTGCCACTCCACAAATTAAAATGCAAGATGAAATATTAGGCAACCATTACAGAGTTGATATGTTCAAGATATGCGTTTTTTTGGGGTTTTTTTTTTAATTTACTTCGGTTTACTGTATCTGAAGTCAACACCCACAATCCAATGGTCTCCATAGACTTTCTGCCACATTTGAAGAATTTTCACGGGATGAGAATCGTATGTTTGTTTTGCACGGGAAACTCTTTGGGTTGGACCTTCTATAAATGACATCAGTCCTGACTGAAATTTAAAAAACATTTTTCTTTTTTTGGGCAATTCATTGACTAAGCATGCATACCACAGATTTAACCGACATAAGTCGAGTTCAAACAGACTGAAGTATATAGAAGCTAGAAATAACGTTAAGAAAGAAATAGCGACAGCTAAGAGAGGATTTACTGAAACCACTAAAAAACACATCGAAGCACAAAAATTAGGAACTCGTGACTTCTGGAAAATCTACAACAGTGTAGTAAATAATGGGCAATCAACAATTCCCCCGCTAACCAACAATTATGAGGTTGTTTGCTCAGCAACTGACAAGGCTAATATGCTTGCCAGTGGCTTTGCCTCAAACTCCACACTGGACCCTTCCAATCACCCCCTACCTCAATTTCCTTTGTGGACAGATTCCACGCTAGACGATCTAAAAATCACCCCTACTCAGGTGCATGCTATCATAAAAAAAACCTTAACACTTCAAAAGCATGTGGTCCCGATCTCATCCCGGCTGTGCTATTAAAAAAGTGCTCAGCCGAAGTAGCTCCAGGTCTCTCCAAACTCTACAACAAATGCCTTAATGAAGCTTGCTTTCCGGCCTGTTGGAAAACTGCTTCTGTTGTACCAGTATTCAAGAATTCTGGCAAAAGAACTGACCTATCAAATTATCGCTCCATTAGCCTCCTCCCACTTTTCACCAAAATATTTGAGACTATAATTAACTATGCTCTAGTCCATCACCTCACGGATGCTAAACTTCTGGCTGACAAACAATATGGATTTAGACAAGCCCGTTCCACAGCAGACATCCTAACTGTAATCTCTGAGCATATATACAATTAACTGGACAAAGCGAGGGAGGGCAGAGCGGTAGCTCTAGATATATCTAAGGCTTTTGACAGGGTATGGCATGAGGGTCTCCTCAGGAAAATTAGATATGTATCACCGGTAGAATACTTAACATAATTAAATCCTTCTTAGATACGAGAAAAATCCAGGTTGTCCTCGACGGTTGTACATCTAAACAATATGATACAAATGCGGGAGTGCCTCAGGGGTCTATCCTTGGACCTCTATTGTTTCTAATATTCATAAAGGACCTCCCCGACAAAATTGTCTCTGAGATGGGTATATATGCTGATGACACCACACTCTATAACAGGCATGACAGGAAAACAAATGAACACATATCTAAAGAAATGGCAAAAACACTAGAGGATGACCTCCAATCTGTAATGGAATGGGGACAAAAATGGATGGTCACATTCAATGCTGCCAAGACTAAACTGGTTTCCTTCAATAATTACAAGAAACCTTCTCTGCCACCTATAGCAATGGCCATAGACTTTATCTGATAGTACATCTTTCAAACTCCTTGGCCTAATGTTCACAGGAAACATGAGTTGGAACAATTACATTGAAAGCATTGCTAGGGCCGCAGCAAAGAAGGTAGGCTCTCTACCGTGCTAGAAAACTACTAACACCCGAAAGTATCCTGTACCTCTATAAGGCCACCATTCACCCATGTATGGAGTATTGCTGTCATACTTGGGCTGGTGCATCTGCTACTAGTCTCTCGCTCCTTGACAGGGTTCAAAAGAGAGTCGCAAATCTGATAGGCCCTGAACTGGCATCTAAGCTTCAGCCTCTGTCCCATCGACGAAATGTTGCATCCCTCTGCCTTTTCTACAAGTATTTTAATGGTGAATGCTCTAATGAACTGCAAGCACTTGTGCCCCCACGACGTGAACACCCTCGACAGACCTGACAGGCTGCAAAATCCCACCCCCACACAGTAGAGATCCCTAGATGTAAAAGATCTTTCTACTCCAGTAGTTTCTTCCCCAGAACCACTAGACTTTGAAATTCCATTCTAGGTCCCTGCTTCCCCAAATGTACTGACATGCAGAAGTTCAAGTGTAATGTGAACCGACATCTTGCTGCCCATATCCCAACATAGTACCCCAGTAGTTGTTGCCCCTGATAGTAGCCCCCTACACCAAAGTGGCAATGTGCCTTGTTTGGGATGAAAATGTAATAAAAACAAATTACTACCAGAACAATAATAGAAACTCGCTATGAAGCAAGTGAACAACAAAAGAAGATGTATTTGAGAGGAACAGCTTACCTTATAGGCTTGTATATACTGATGTTTATTAGCAGTTTTCTTTTCAGATAAAGTTAATGTCAAGAGAGAAATAAAGCGCCTTTCTAGGGCTTTACTAGTCTAAGTTTTATAGGATGGTGCTTTGGTGGGGGAGGTATTTCATAGCATATCTTTTAAAACTTTATATAGTCACGTTTTTCGTCTTATAGATATTGGGTCATCACTGTTTCGGGGCCTTCCAAAAGTAACGCATCCTATTTTTTTATCCAGCTTGAATGGATCATAGGAGATTGCAAATTGCATCGTTATGATGCCTAAACTTTTGCATTTATAACCTGAAAGTTTAGTTTCTCTGTTGCAGATATTGACAGTGTGAGACTCTAAAAAAGCAACTTGTTATTGACGTGCATCAGAAACAGAGATGTGTCATTGAATTTTTGGCAAAATTGCATTGAGAATGGTGGTGACTATGTAGAAAAATAAATTTTGGAGCACAAAAGGTGGCTTGTTCTAATGGTACCACTCCTGTCTTCATAGTTCTTTAATTTTTCCAGTTAAAAAAATTTCTTAAATAAGAGGCTTTACTTTTGGAATGACCCTCATATTTATCCATTTTTAAAAAATAATGTTTTCTATTCAAAGCAACAATACGTCAAATGAGTTAAAAAAGACTAAAAATCATTTGCTTTTACTGTTATTCTAACAGTTTTAATTTTTACTGAGTTAATAATGCTTCAAGAACTGATATCGATAATGGCATTAGATTGGAAGTGCCGATTTGAAATTGGCGTTAGACTCTTAGATCAAAGATCAATGTTATGGACAACTTTGGCCGTAATTATTACTTCCTATACTGGTGATAGTGTAAACATGAAACCTGTGTCTATAGGTAATAAATAATGTTTATTAAAATATTATTCAACCATGATTGGGTTTCTTTAAGAGAGTTATAATAAGTTGTCAGCTTTAGCGTAAAGTAATGTTCCGGGGTTTGCTCTTAAACACCGTCTTTATATTTGTCCGTTTGCTGCAACATATTATTCCAGATTAAGAATACTCAAAGATAAAAATCAATGTGTTTAACAAGGTTTCTATAAGAGTGCTCAATAATAAATAGAACTAGATATACATTTTTTTAATTTATATTTGAATTCATGTTTAAATATAAAAAGTTAAAATAATTTAAAAATGTTTATTATGACTTTGTAGTTTGGTATTTAATGCCAAGAATTTATGAGAAAAGAAAAAAAAGATTAATCTCTCTCATATACTTTTTATTCGTATTTAATACGAATAAAAAGTATATGAGAGAGATTAATCTTTTTTTTCTTTTCTCATAAATTCTTGGCATTAAATACCAAACTACAAAGTCAAAAGTGGGTTCACAATCAATCAAATCACTTTGTTCACTGATGGTTGTGTAAGAATGAATCACTAGTGTCTCTAAGTAAAATCAATATTTGTTAAAATATTTAAATATGATAGATGGAATAAATTAAGAATTCCTCCAACCTTTCGGTTCTTTGTTGCCTTTCACAAAATTGTTTGAACTAACAAGGAAAACAGTGTCTGCTCCTTAAATAGTGTACACAAATTTTTCACTAAAAAAATTTCAATTTGAAAGACTAAGTTCCTGAAATCATAATAGATGGACATCATAAAATTCTTAAAAAATTTTTTAAGCTTACTTTTTTCTCATTTGGCAAAGAAAAAGTCTGAAGACCCACAAATCTCTGCCAACATTGGTTTATAAAATCATTTCGAATCTTTAACAGCCGCCGTTTTTCTTCCAATCTCGAAATATCCATCTGCAAAAAAATTAAATATAAAAAAAATCATTTCTTGATGAATTAAAATATTTCAATTATTTTTCAGGTTTCTCTGATGAAAACTAAACTTTTGATGTTCTTTAACAAGGCTAACAATTATTATCGAGTGAAACTGGTTTAAAAAAAAATTTTTTTTTTTAATTAAGATCCATGCCGCTTGTTGGGTTGTAAGTATGTATGCTGTGGTGGCATGAGTGCTAGGAGTTCAGAGAACATTCCATTAAAGTACTTGTAAAGTAAGCACAAGGATTCAGCATCGAAGTGATGGGACAGAGGTTAAGAGCTTGGTTGACAGTGCCGAACCTATTAGATTTGAGACTTATTTTTGGATGCTAAGAAGGCAAGACTAGCAGATACACCAACCCAGATGTGGCAACTCCATGCCTGGCGAATGATGGCTTTGTAGACATATGATACTGTCCAGTGTGAGTAGTTTTCTAGCACGGTATAGAGAGCCTATCTTTTTATTATGTGGTCATTTCCACACTTGTAAAGAGAGAAAAGTGAAGTCAAAATATATACGTACACTACTCATCTAGTGAATAAGATCCTACTTACCTGTATTTTATGGTTGAGGGCTTTCTCTACGGCTTCTGGGCATTCTGTGACAGTACCAATGGGAGAAACAATATGGCAATCACTGTCTTCCTGAAAAATTATTCATAATGGACAAAAAAAATGTTAAATACTAGAAAATCAAACCCATTTACTTCCAATTTATTTCAATTATTTGTTTTGTGTTAATTAATCAACCATTTGGGAAGATGGCATGATATTATCTAGCACCATCTCCCTTTTCTTCAGTCTGGGAACCTCCACTATTAAACATGAGTCACCTTTTTGTAATCTAATCAAAAACTCCTGGAGAAAGATTGCCAGTTACAGAGTAAATGGTCTAGCAAGTACCAAGCACACCTGACCGAACAGAAACCATAAGACTTGCAGAACAGAGGACTATAAACTATGCTTTATTAGAAGAATGCTGTTAGAAACCAAGGAGATTTGTATGAAATATACCAGGCAGATGACAAAACTTCAAAATAATTATTTTGTCCACAAAATATTTTTTAAAATTCTAAAGTTTTTTTTATTTTGGATTTATCAAAATATGGTGAAACCCAAAACACGAGAGCTTTCCAACACAAACTTCCGTCAGCCATGACTGAGTAGAAGTCCTAATAATTCACAATTGTATTTTGAGTGTCGCTCACACTGAAGATTGAACTTTCAGTCTCAAGAAAAGTGTAACTTAGAACTGAATTTCACCAAATACTTTATCCACTATACAACGGGCCCTTAACGAAAATAATTCGTGAGACCAGTAGTTCAAAGAATCCAAAAACGGATAACTGTTTTTTCATAAAGAATACCAGTGGCTTTTAAAGGCTGCAAATTCAAACTTGTATCGTTTCAGATTAAAAACTACAAAACTTTTCAAACAAAAAAAATGTAAAAAATAATTCATTTTTTTTTTTTTTTCATGAGTTTATCATTGCACAAAACTGTGTTTACATAAAATGAAGGAATTAATCTAAAAAAAACTTTCATTTCAAAGCACTTATATTTAGAGGGAAAATTTGTTTAGCTAAAACTCCCAAGTGTTATGACTAGTGGTGGGACGATTAATTGGAATCGGAAATCGTAAGAATCGTGTATTTTGGGAGGTATCGGAATCGGAATCGCATCGTTAAAAAATACCTTAATTTTCCGATTCCTTCATTACGATTCTTTTAGTCTGATGTTGAAAAAAAGAAAAAAATGTCCTGATATTTCTAACCGCAAGAGAGAAATGTAGCATGTTATAAAAAGAAACCAAAGAAATTCATTATTAACAGGGCAATGCTTAGTGCCCCTCCCTTACAAGATTCATTCATTCAGATCTATTGTAATCAAAACTACAAAAGAGTTAACTTGAAAAGTATGCAGGGCTCTACATTGCGAGTAAAAATTTAAAAAAATACGCTTATCTTTTTGGCGACTGTTTTTTTTTTTTACTGAAATCTTCTAATACTGAATGAAAATGCTTTTTCAACTTATATTTTCTTAAAATAAATCGAGCAAAGTCAAATTATTTAAACAGTAAAAGGTTTAATAGAACAATATTTTTTTTTCTTTTTTTCAAAGAAGGCTTTTGAAAGAAATATCTCTAAAATGAAATTGATCACGTATTATTTTGCAAAATTTTGAAATTTGGACCAAATGAAAATTCGTTGAATTTCTTGAAATCTTTTTTTAACTCTTTGGTCCACGACTTAGCAAAATTACCAACTAGTCACCCAGAGCAGTTTTATTAGTAAGGGTCTTTTTTTTTTTTTTTTTTTTTGCCTAAATCACCATCTAGGTGTCACCAATTTTTTTAACCCTCCTTAACTTCAAAGAGTAAATACAATATATACAACTAAAAAAATAATTTTTAAAAATGCTGATTCTATTAATGAAAAATTCTTTTAACTAGAAATTAAAACTTAGGTAAAGATAGCTAACTGACATCAACAGGAGCACTGGTTAACTACTGAACCAGTGTGAACCACGTGGAAACGTGTGGGGGGGCGGGGCGGAAAAAAGGAAATTAAATGATGATAATAAATTATGATAACCGTCTTTAAAAGGCACTAAACTCCTAAAATTTACTTCTTTAAAATTTTAGGCGGCATTCCCCGGCGATTTTAAAGAACTCTCTCAAAAAAAAAAAAAAAAAAAAAAAAAATTTTAAGTTTGGGAAAGATATATTTATTATAACCGAATTCCTGTATGAAGACTGGATCTACTTTATTGGACGTTAATTTGTGAGATAAGTAATTTTTCAATGTTTAATGTTTTTAAAGTTTCAATCATCAATTAAATTTTTTTAATTGCGTTTTATTTTCAATTTATTTAAAAAAAAAAAAACAGGGTTTATTTTTCAAGGTAACAAGCTTCGAAAGAAGTCTAATTAAAAAAAAATCACTTAATTTTTAATTTCGACAACCCTGAGAATTTAATTATTAAAAAAATATTGAAATGTGACATTTTTTTTATTTAACATTTCTATTAGTTCAATTAATTTTATTTCAATAATTCATTTCACTCAACAAACTTCACCATTTTTTGTTTTGTTTTGTTTTTCTTTTATCTTTTTCTGTAATTTTGGTAATTATTTTTGCTCAATTTTATCTAGTATTTCATTTGTTTTTATAGTGGTATCGTTTTTATATGTGTTCCTTTGATATACCCTATTTCAAAATTAGTTTGGCTAAACTTATTCTTTACGTAAGAACCAACGTGTAAAAGCAATGAAAAAGTAAGAAAAAACAATAGGTGTTAACTACACTTTGTGAATTATGCACGTTCATTTATAAATTATTAAATTAAATATTTATCTTTTTTTATATTTAATTAGTATATATTTTCTTTCTCTTCCGCAATATTTTTTTTATTTAATTCATTAAATCTGTAAATTATAAGGACCAAAATAATGAATTGTGTTAATTTATTCTCTAATTTTCTTGTTTTTGTTCTGTAATATAAATTCTATTTTATTTGTTTTTGCTCTGAAGGATTAATTCTGTTTTCTTTGTTTTTTTTTTCTGTATTCCAATTAAGTAAAATAAATTTTCTCTAAAATAAATTTTGCTAATTTTTCCGTTTAGTTTACTATATAATAATTTTATTTAAACCAAAACACGACTGTGTAGGCATAAAATATCTCTTCCAAAGTTAGAGAACATATTTGGGAACTACCCGATCATAAGTATAAAACTACCTGGTATATTTCAAAACAATAATTCCCTAGGAATCGGAATCGTACTTGGTATCGGAATCGTTAATCAATATTTTCCTGGAATCGGAATCGGAATCGTATAAAAATTAGGAATCGTCCCAACACTAGTTATGACCATCAAAAATATGCATATGAGATCAACTAAACTGATTCACGATAAAAATAAAATCTTATTCAAAACATTTGTAGTTTGATGGAATAAATAAAATTCGTAGATTTTTTTTTTTTTTTTTTTTAATCCTTTGCATTAATTTGTAAATCAAATTTTTTACCATTTACTTAATTTGTCTTCCTGTTTCATTTCAGATTGGGATCATTTGGTATGACACACAATGCTTCCATTCAGAAAAACATACCTATATATATATATATATATAGGATGGTTACATACCCAGGCACTTCAAAATGTTACTACTAAAAAAAATTTACATTGTTTATTTTTGGTTGTTTATTTGTATATATAATGCTTCCAGTATTTTTAATCTTTTAACGTTTAAATCCATATAAATGATTTTTGTGTTTTCAACTAAAACCTTTTTAAACTGGGAATGTGGGCTGCCATGTTTTAGGTGTTGAGAAATTGAACTTTTGTCGGAAATATTATACAGTGAATTAAAGAATATCAAACAGGTCTTGATTAATAATCAATATTCCAATTTCTTAGTCGATAAGCAAATTAAGTTAACAATTAGAAACTTAGACCAAACTAATAACCAAGTTAACAATCCCCACCCTATCAATATATATCCCAAGTCAATAATAAGATCCAATTTATCATCTACTATAAAAAATTAACGATAATCAAAACTGCCTGAAGACGACTGTTGAAATTCAGCGGAAAGTACTTGCAAAAAACAACCAAAAGAAAAAAATAGATGGACGAAGATGACTATGGAACTTTCTTGCACAGATTAAACCGACAAATAAGAACGACAATTCGAAAAATTGAAAAATTACAAAAAAAGCTCATTAAGCAAGAACACTGTGTGCTATTCAACAATATGTGTCCGAATGAAAACATGCTGCCTAAATACATAATACACATAAATGTTTATCTGCATTTATGTTGTATGATAATAAAGAAAACTACTTTTATGAGCAAAAAAAAAAAAAAAAAAAGAATTCATACGTTTTGCAAAAAAAAAATTAAAAAGAAAAAATATCTTCGTACAAAAAGTTGAGAATGTTTGATGTCAAAATTTGTAAATAGTTTATAATAATTTCATTATTATGTCATAATTTTATTATAATGTCATAATTTGTAAATAGTTCATCTGTGGAGTGTGAAAATAACTTACGTTTGGATGGATTTTCGGTTGACTTTCGAAATGGCAGGAATCCAAGTCTGTCAAAAGCCAACGATTTGTAAAGAGATTTGGATCTTCATTTGTTGGCGGCAATTGGGCAAGTAGCAACTGAGAATTTCCGTTTTGTAAAAAGTCGTCAATGAAGGCATGTGAAAAACCGTCCAGTATTGAATGGACCTGAAAATGGAAACGAGACACAAAGTTGCATGTTAGGAAGTGAAGAGATTCAGATTTCTGGACAGGCGTCCGAGGCAAGCTCTTCTCCTGAATCTGCAACAATCTGTCTGATGGCTACTTTGGTCACTATTTGTCGGAGTACCACCGAGAAGTGTTATTGCAATAACGTTATTTTTGTCCTTCATCAATGACCTGCTGACATTAAGGAACAATGCAACATCTCATTTTAACTATAATTTTAACCTAATTGTGTTTCTAAGTTCTTCTGCAGAGGACACAAATTTCTGTGTCACATCCACACTCTTACATGGCATCGATATACCTGCAGTCGCTGCTGCTTTTTGTGTCTAAGTGGGCAAGAGACTGGGATATACTGTTGAACCCAGCAAAGACAGTTATGCAATTGTCCTCTAGATACCTCTCTCCTGGGATTTGGTTTCAAGATACATTTGTGCCATTCTCGAAATGTCATATCTGGGAGTAATAATATCTAGCAATCTCAGGTTTGATGACCACTTGTCATATCTCCAATTAGGTTCATTGGGAGCTTTACGTGTTGCATATCCCGAGTTACCAAATCCCTCATGAATAGCACTTACTGATTAGGCTTCACAAGACAACGATTCATTCCCACTTCGAATACAGGTTCCTAGTGTTCATCGGAGTTGGCAAAGAGCTCTCTGATTTTCTTGAACATCTACAGTCATGCTATCAAATATATACTATATATTCCCTACCACGACACTGTCTGCTCTGGAGTACATGATCTGCTGGGATTAGATCTGCTACTTGCCAGGATGTAACACTTGCTTCTGTTGCCTACAGAATATTTCTTTATTCTTGCCCCACTACAATGCCTAAATACTGCCCTGTTCTATGGCTGAACAGACTAAACCTGCAACGATATACATTCACATTAGACCACCTGCATAATCATATCGATATTTGCTCAGAAATTTATTAGTGATCTCCTTTTGAACTGTATTCTGCAGTCTTAAACGTGCTGCCTCAGAATTGTGAATGAACAGGTCTGTCATATTTTTGTAGTTCTGTATTGTTTAACTCTCGTAATGTTTAACTATCGTAATGCTCCCAAGTTTTATACATTTGCTAATCAGCTTAGGGACCTCTGTTTATTGCTAATGGTTTCATGACCATGGCTAAAATAAAAAAAAAAAAAAAAAAAAAACACACCCATATTTTCGCTGTACAGTGCGAGATCATCACACTCATTGTGTTGGTCCAAATTTGTTTGCTTCAGTGTTGCAAACAAATTGTCCTAAACAAAAACTATAATTTTAGTTTAAAAACAATTAACACAGTTTGACTTTTTTTTTTAGTAAAATGGTACTCATTTTCCTAATTTGAATAGGAGGCTTGCAAAATGAGAAATGAGAAAAACCCACTGCTGTGTTATGCTCAGGAGTCTCAACTATAACCGCCTCCTCATCTCCTGGAATCTTCACTCCTAACCCTTGGAAATCTTAAATTCTGATTTTTGTCAATGGTCATCATTCAACCACTCAAAAGCTGACTATTCAAGATATTCAGAGATAACAGACGATGTTGATTCAATGAAGCTTATTTACAAATAATCTTGAACATTACTTTTCTCAAATAGGTTGGTCCCGGCATAATTCTCCACTCAATGAGATACTTATTTTAGTGTTTTACTATACATGTGTACAGTTAAATCAGTCCTGATTAATGTACAACCAATTGTTGCTGCTGCTGCTAACTTGCTATTCAAACAAATTCAACTCTCAGAGGATCTGCTGGGTGCATCAGCACAAAATATCCTATGTCCATACCTAAAAAGTTATTTACAAAATTAATCTTTTTTTTTTTTTTTAAATATTGTCTCTAAAGTCTGGAAAAAACTACAATAATGTTTGGACTAAAATCTTAAAAATAGTATTTTTCATTAAAATTTGAAAGAATTTGAATTCTTTAGCATAATGTACAGATGTAAAAGAAAAGTATAAAGTATATAAAAAGTAAACAAAATAAATAGAAATATATGAAATCCTTAAAGATGGAGGCATTTTTTTTTTTTTTAATATATTGTGCCATTTTTGTTAAAAAAATTTTAATATAGTGTGCCATTTTTTTTTTTTTTTTTAATATAGTGTGCCACTTTTGGGAGAACTGGGTTTTCCCCACATTTAAAACCAACCTTGTATGCAACTCCACCCGTTTGGAGAAGCCAGTAAATAACTATTTTTATTGTAATTAATGGGACGTTCCAGCCCAGATCATCCAGCCCTGACACCATCACCCTCAGAATTTTTTCCTATGAACACCTCATAAAATTTAGATAAAAACTAAGAAAAATCTGCATTTTCAGTTATATATAAGCAAAAATTCATGCAGTGGAAGCAACTAAATTTACAACTGATTGGTTTGAGATGGAGGAGTTAATTTTTTTTTTTTACAAGGTGATCACCACTTATCAAGGCCCGGAAGCCACTCAGGGATAAGGGTTATTGCATGTACAGTACGTTAGTGTGGAGATTTAATAAAAATGTCTACTTAAGGGGGCAGTTCATCAGGAATTTGTTTACGTTGGACTTGAAGACATCCAGATTGTAATCAGGTGGGAAGCAGACAGACGGAACAGAGTTCCACAGGCGTGCAGTTCTAATAAAGAAGCTTTGTTCATGGAATCTACGTTTTGATTTAGGCACAGATAAAGAGTGGAGAAAATTTTGGACTGTGGTTTCAGCTAGACAGGTGTTTTTCGGAAAAGATTTGCGAGGGAGGACCAGAGATTGGAGTTCAGACAAGCACCTGCCATGGAAATAACGATAAAATAAAGATAGGCTCGCAACGTCTCTTCTGTGGGAGAGAGGTTGCAGGGAAGAGAAAAGGGCATCCCCCACTAAGCCACGAAGTCTATTTTGTACTCTGTCAAGGCAGGATAAGCTGTTTTTAGCAGCTCCTGTCCAGATATGGCAGCAGTATTCCATCCTTGGACGTACTTGGCTTTTATATAGATAGAGAACCGCATCAGTAGTGAGATATCTTCTGGAGCGGTAGAAGGATCCCACCATCTTTCCAGCGACCTTGGCAACAGACTTGATGTACGTGTTCCATTTCAGAGCAGGAGTAAATGTCAAACCCAGAAGCTTGTCAAAACACGGAGCCTCACCCAGATGAGAGTCATCCATCACAATTGATGCCAGATGGGGATCAGAGCGTTGATGATGTAAGGATAGGAGTTTGGTTTTGGATGAGACGACAATAACTACGGATGGCAGTGATGGCTGAGAATGCAGTTAGGAGATTCGAATTCCTATCCGTCGCGGTTACCACCTGATGAAGGCCAGAGGAATAGTTGGCCGAAACGTTGTGAATAAACAAAACCAATAAAAGATCAAAAACAACAACTAATAAAGATGAGAATAATAGTCCAAAATAAAAATAAATTAATATGTTAAAGTATGATTAAATTGATATTAGGAATTAAAGTAAAATTTGATGCCCGACCTCTGGATATTTAAGATTATAGGAGTGATAATAAAATGTATCTATTCAATATAGATCTTTGACAGGTTTTGGTGGCTGGCATTGATTGAGGTTATAAATAAGAATGAACAAGACCTCACTTGCAAATTCCTGCATCCACATAGACCATCAGCTCAATTTCATTGGCATGATAAGGGACGGATTCCATTGAAAAAGGTAATCATTAAGATTGTGACACAAAATACATCAAATGGAAGAACATATTTCATCACAAGGGAAAGAACAAAACCCAGAACTACTTTGATAGATGTCGAAAGTACTTGGACTATTTACTTCTGATGATTTTTGTATATGTTCATTTGCATATTTCACAGTAATGCATACGTAATCTGTTGAACCATCCAAATTCTCCTGGCATTTAAGATGGCAAAACCAAAATTTCTGTAAATACAGGGTTTCCCCCACTTGAGTTCCAAAGGTGCGGACACACACGCACTTTTTGAACAATCATCTGAAATCCATAACCCCCTGGGGAGGGGGTAAGGCGAGGTTTTTGAGCCATTTAGTCCAAGATGATTTGCTTTAAATTTGTTAGGAGTCTTTTAAAAGCTATTTTAAAAGCTAGAGAAAAATTTTACAACTGAGGTGGGGAATCCCCCCTGCCCCCACTACAGTGGGAAACCCTGGAATAAGAGTAGATTTGCTGGTCTGCAAGCTCTCACTTGAAATTCTGACCTATGTTTTCAGCAAAGCTTTCTGTGTTTTTGTTCTACTACTGTTGCAAATATTGCAATTATCTTAAACTAAGAAATTTTTTGAAAAATACCAATACACCAGAATAGTGGCAATGCCACGAAATTTTTGATTTCATAAATTTTCATCCTATGTTATTTAAAAAATCCAAAAGTTGTTTCAGGAAAAGTACTGCGATTACCCTTTTTGTTGCTTTGCTTTAGGGGGCTGAACGACTTCTTAAAATTGCCATGGTGGCACATGAATTGGTAAAAATAAGGTCTTTTCTTTCATTTAGTGGTGTTCTAACTATTATTTTTAGATTCCTCACTCTTGAAAACATACTTGGGTGAAATTTAGGTCCAAGAGGATTATTTTTAGCCCCAAAATTGCAAATTTTCAAAAACGTCCAGGTTCTAAAATAAGGTGTCCTGATGGCCTGATTTCTAATTTCTGAACCGAAATAAACCCTCTGAAACAAAAAAAAAAAAAAAGAAAAAAATGGGTTCCTTTATTGAAATATAGCTGAAAATGCAGATTTTTTTAGTTTTTACCTAAATTTTCTGAGGTGTTCATAAGAAAAAAATCTGAGTGGGATGGTGTGTAGGGGACTAGGATATATAAATACCCCAATACCGTTACAAGACAATAATGAAACGAATGAGGAATTGAAGGAAACAAAGGCTCAGTTAATGGATAAGATAAACGTGGTTTATTTGCTATTGAAAGAAATGAACGTTTTAGTTACAATATGTCCGCACGTATGTGGCCAATGTTCGTTGCAGGACTGGTGTTGTAGCAAGAAAAGGAAATGTGTTTATATCTCAAGTTCGGGTCACTATTGTTTGTTCGCGCGTGGGAAGAGAAATAATTGTTGTAGGAAAATTGAGAATGATAGTCCAGCGTGTGTATGCATTGATACGGAATGAACTTGAGTAGGGTAGTATAATTAAACAAAGCGTATTTATCTTTTCAGACGACGGGGGTGGGAAGTGAGCGGCCGGTCGTGCTACTTCGGTGATATGTGTCAGGCTTTTAACTGGAGAGCGACGACTACATTTATCAATCTAGCGGCGCGGCGTTTTTGCCTCCTGTGTTTTTCTTCTTTTTCTTCTTTGGTTTGTGTAAGATAGGCATTGTTAGAGTTGAAGGCGTCTTGGCTCATAACGTGAGAGCGGAGTTGGCTTCAGTTCACTGGTGCCTTATTTCTTCTTCTTCTTCATCTCTTTAGGTCGGGTGGAAGAATGTCTGTGCGTTCACTGACGCAGCTGGGCGAATCTCCTTTTCTTTTCTTTTTTTTCTTCATTTCTTTAGGTCGGGTGGAAGACTGTCCGTGCGTTCACTGACGCAGCTAGGCGAATCTCTCCTTCTTTTTCTTTCTGGTCCCCTCCTTTTATAGTCGTAAACCGGCTCCCAGCGGCTGTGATAATTTAGGCCTTTATTTTCGGCGGGGAGCTCTGCCATTAGTTCATAATTCTTTTTATGGTTTCTTATTTTTCTTTTTCCAAACGGAAGCGATGCGTGGAGCCATGTGCAAACGAAGATTTTTTATTTTGTCTTTTATGCTGGAGACGTTAGCATCCGGTTGGCATGTTCCCACACACATCGCCACCCGAAATAGCGGAGCTATTCCGAGAGTGCCCGTGAGGATTTTAGTGGATTGGTTGGTTGGTTGGTTGGTTGGTTGGTTGGTTCGTTGGTTTGTTGGGTTGGTTCGTTGGTGGGTTGGTTCGTTGGTTGGTTGGGTTGGTTTGTTGGTTGGTTTGTTGGTTGGTTCGCCATTTATGGCTCAGAGGTTTTTTTTTTTGGTTTTTTTTGGAGGTTGAGGAGTTTTTTTTGGGGTTTTTTTTTTGATTTTTTGAAGGATTCCAGTTATTTTTTTAAGCATTCAAATCATTCTTAAGGTCATTCAATTCATCCTTAAGTTCAGTAAAGTCATTCTAAGTCATTTACTTAAGTCATTTCAGCCCATTTTTCGGTCATTTTAGTTTATCTTTAAGAATTTCATGTCAATCCTACATTCATGCATTCATTCATTACACGAGAGCACACGACTAATGGCTATCAATCTTATTTTTTTTTATTTTTTTTTTTTCAGGTGATTACATGTGAACACTCTTAAAAATTTGTCAGGGAGGAGAATATGAATTCTACTCGAATTTAGTATTACATGTAACTTTAACATAAGCTCAGAAATTCTAGTCTTCTTTTATCTAGTGTTTTAGAACAGTTCATAAAATATATTTGTTCAGATAAATTCTGTGTTTTTTGTGGAGGGAGTATTTTTTTTAAGTGATTTGAGTGTGGTTTTATGGTCATTCCAGTCAGATTTGGTGTTAGTGGTAAAAAATTACATTTATATAAGAAAATGTTCCTCAGTCTAAACTTAAGTTCTAAATTAAATACTTTTTTTTTCTTTCAAGTTTATTTAGAATGTTCACTAACACATAATCGCCTAAAAAGTAGAATCTCATTTTGGAGGGAAATGATATAATTAAGGATGTTATTATGTCTCATTCTTTTTACTTATTTTCCCACTGAAGCAGATTTAGATACAAGATTAGTTCATAATGTACAGAATCCAGTTCTCCAAGTGACATTCTAAATTGGAATAAAAATTGCCTTGGTCTAGAAGGATTTTTTCACTGACCGTGGATAGAAAAGATAATGTCTAATATCAGAACAATTACAGGAGCCTATTATGCTTCACTTTTGAGGAAATTAAGGGAAGCTATCAAAATCCAGAGGGGGGCAAGATCAACGAAGGTACCCTCCTCCTGCAGGACAATGACATATCAAAGACCTTTGATAGAGTATGGCATAAAAGTCTAGTTCACAAGATCTCCAGCTATGGTATAACTGGAAATGTCTTCTCAATTATTAAGTGATTTCTCTCTGGTAGGTTCCTAAGAGTAGTGGTTGATGGGCAGAAATCAGGAGCTCACAGTATTAATGCTGGAGTCCCTCAGAAGTTCATCCTAGGCCCAACTCTCTTCCTGATCTACAGTAATGATCTTCCAAAACCACATCCTTACATCATTCGTAGACATTTATGCTGATGGCACTACCATTTATGGCAGTACATAAACGACCAAGTTATCTCTTATTCTCTGATCTTGAGGACATGGTACAATGGGGAAAGAGGTGGCTGGTTACTTTTAATGCATCTAAAACCAAGCTTCTATCTTTACACCATCAACACTGATCCCCATCTGGCATCAATGGAAATGAATGGCTCTCGTCTCGGGGAGCTTTCATGTTTTGACAAGCTTCTGGGCTTGACCTTTACTCCTGATCTGTAATGAAACATGTACATCAAATCCGTTGTCAAGATTGCTGGAAAAATGGTAGGATTCTTTCTATTGATCCAGTAGATATCTCACTGCTGATGCAATTCTCTATCTATATAAAAACCAAGTACATCCAAGGATGGAGTACTGTTGCCACATCTGAGCAGGAGCTGCTAAAAACAACTTATCTTGCCTTGACAGAGTTCAAAATCAACTTCGTAATCTAGTAAGGGATGCCCTTTTCTTTCCCCTGCAACCTCTTTCTTATAGAAGAGACATGATCCTGTCTCTGCTTTATCGTTATTTTCATGACAAGTGTTCGTCTGAGTTCCAATCTATGGTTCCCTTCACCGATCTTTCACGAGAAACACTCGTCTAGCGGAAAACACTATCAATAATTTTCCCCACTCTTTATCTCTGCCTAAACCTAAACAAATTCCATGAACAAAGTTTTTTTTCTTAGAACTGCACACCTGTGGAACTGTTCCGTTCGCCTGCTTTCCAGCTGACTAAAATATGGTCGCTTTCAAGTCCAATGTAAACAAGTTCTTGATGAGCCATCCCCTTAAGCAAATCCAATTTACCAAATTTCCACGACTAACCATTACTACAATATTGTCCCACAGACTACTGTACACTCTTTAACACTTATCCTTGAGTGACCTCTAGGCCTTGATAAGTAGTAACTCCTATGTAAAAAAAAATCTCCAAAATAAATGAACTGGATAATCTCTTCATATAAAATGCTAAACATTTATCTAAAACATTAAAAATATTTCTAAATAGAATTGTGAGTTATAGTAAAATTTTTAAAAATTCTGATCTAAATACCGTTTTGTCGAGTCTGAACCGACATTGTAAAATGTTACAGTCGCACATTATACAGAAAAAAAAATACTTTAAAATGAGAAAATGGTAAAATTGTTTGGAATAGCAGCAAAATCCCACCCTTACACTGTAGAAATCCCTAGATGACGTAAAGCTTTTAATGCTCAATTCAGTTGACTATACAATTTCAGATTATTGTACTATTTTTTTTAATGCTCAATTCATCCGGGATGGGGATGGGGGGGGGGGTAGTATACAATCTGTTGTGTGATCACAAGACCATCTTATCAAACATTACCTCCTTCTTTCGGTCGTCATATACCTACAAAAAAAATAAAAAAATTAAAAAAATGCAACAAAAGAGTATCTTTTTGTTAGTTGCTCTAAATGGATGAATTCTAACAACTAATTCCACAAAAATTGATTTTCTCCTCCCTCCCATATTCAAATTATCATTCAGACTTTTTAAGATTCTGTATCTGAGATGTTTATTTTTTTAGCACGTTATCGTCTATATTATGCATGTTTGTCTTTAGATGGAAATTGCTCCAGACAAGGCACAAAGCTACTTAATGTAAGTAGCTAAAAAAAAAAAAAATAAATAAAAAAATAAGTCAATAAAATACCACGGCTAAAAACTAGCCAACGATAAATGTTAAGATCCTAATCCAGAAAACAGTAATTCTTTTTCCTTTGTCAGAAATATCACTCATGGAATGCGAGGACTAAAGGACAAGAAAGGCGAAGGTTATGAGGTTGTCAAAAGTAAAACCAAGGTCCACTTTCTACCATACTTTTGGCAAGCTCCACAGTTGCATTTGATAACTGTGTGCGCAACTAACATATGATCAATAATTTTCAGAATTTCAACGAGTTTTGATTTTCACAATTTCTTTTATTAAGGTTAGTTATTAACAACATGGACTGATGACATCCAATATTAATTATTTTCAATCCTCTCATAATATTCATCATTCAATTTGCTGTTATACTTGGGCAAACTATCACTAGTGCTATATCAATCCTGAAACAAATGCAAGAGAAGTATTTTAGTGCGTTTGTGAATCTGGAGAAAACTTTTGAGAAAGAATACCAAGAGATTTTGTCGGGTGTGCATTGCTTAAACTAGCGATTAGTGAAGGTCGTTGAAGCAGTGCACATAATCATGTTAAAATAAACAACTCATTAATATTAAAGTAGGAGTACATCATGGCTCTGTACGGAGTCTATTGGTTCTCATTTGTGTCTTAACAGCAGTCTACGGAGTTCTGCATCGGTCGTCCACATGTTGCATGCTGATGACTTAGTATTTGTCTGTGAAACAATGAAGGATTTGTCAAGTTCAAAACTTTTGCATTTTCACGCCAAACAAGGCTGACCTTGCTGGTAGATTCTCATAATTATGGGAACAGGCAAAGCTCTAGATCCCAACAGTTGTGAAAAGACCAGCTGGTAAGAGCAAAGATCAACTACAGTATTTTCTACGAATTAATAACAGACTTCAAAAGTAAACCTAGCATTCTATATTACATGGGAAACGTTGATTTGGTAGAAATAAGAGAGAGAGAAGAAAAAAGGAAGGAAATTAATTTACAGAGAAAAGAAAGGAAAATTATTACATTAGATATATTACTCTCAACAAAAGACAGTAAATGATGACTTAATAAGTTTTCGGATGATTAAAGTCTTCTTGTCACTGCCAGAGGAATCCACATTGTTTTGGGATGCAAGCGCCCTGAACTTGCAGTAAATAAAAAAATAAAAATAAAAAAAAAAAGAATCGACAACTCAACTGCACCCACACGAAATTAAAAAAATGTTAAATTGAAAACACAGACTCAAGCCATCCAAAACATATTTCTTGAATCAGAAAGAATCATAGCTACACATTTTAACTATTTGCATATGGACTGTGTGTGTGTGTGTGTGTGTGTGTGTGTGTGTGTGTGTGTGTGTGTGTGTGTGTAATTGGAATATTTAACCAAAAATTTATCTTTATTTTAAGGAAACAATTATCAATGACTGATTAATCATTTCTTGCCTTTTTCATATTTTGAAACGAATTCAGTTTTTCACAAATATCAAACCAAACCTTTGTGATGAGATCACATGTCCCTTGCCTAACAAATCCCCATTTCCAACGTTGTGTGTTGCGAATTTGTTCTTTATCTTCTCTCGTTCTGGTTGTGTTGTCTTTTATGCGTTAGCGGTTATCAAGGGGCACGCAGGATTCAGAAGAGCAAAACAAAGTCAAAACCAAACAAAGTCAAAACCAAACAAAGTCAAAACCAAACAAAGTCAAAACCAAACAAAGTCAAAACCAAACAGAAAACACAACTGACTGACCGACACATTCGGTATATATTGGTTAGACTTTGGTTCTAGGTGCGTGTGTGACACCCTCAACACTCTAAATGATTAAATCCACAAGTACATTATGTAAATGGCCATATCTGTCAGTTACGACCAGCTCATCTCAGTCTTTTAAACGTCTCTCGATCTGGTCGAAACCACGATTTGCTTTCAGCTGTGTTCAACTCATAACTGAATACTTAACCATCAACTGGACTGTCATAAAAGTGTTGCAAAACAGTCTGCAAACCACTCCTCCACTCATAAAAACTCATTAACTGTTGCAAACACATAGCCACTCTCCCAATGTACCCACAACCAAATCTAAATATGTCTACATCCATTGTTTGATTCTTTTGTTACAGTCATTGCTACACTTACTTACAACCTTACCTGAGCTTTTTATCTGTGCTAAGGAAAAAAATTCTGATCTATTGTCTACTGATAAACCCTATTTCCGATTTATTTTAATAAAGAAAATTTTTTTTTGTTATATTTTGTTTTTCTTTTCTCTCCTACTTCCTAACATTGGGGGGGGGGATATTGATGGTATCACAATCTTATGACAATTGTATCTATGCTTGAATTATTTTTTTCTGTAGAACCTATATACATCATCTCGCTTGCTGTAAAATAACTCTAAGTTCCAAACCTGGTATATAGATGATGCCACTAATAAAAAATTATTTTTATAAATTATCTAGTTTCTAATTGGACATGTAAAAATTTGAACCCAATTGAATTATTACTTTAAAAATTAAAATTATTTAAGTGAAGTTACTATTGTTAAAACAATGGCCAAATCGAAATCATTGCATTTCTGATGAGAAAAAATACTATTCAAGGAAAGTAATGGAATGATAGGTGTCAAAAACATTTAAGGTAATATATTGTACAGATACAAATGCTGATATAGCTCATGTCGCCCAAATTTAATAACTGTACCGGAAGACAGACCGTCCACCAAATGGTTTTGATCGACAGTAAATTGAAGTTGCATGAAATAACAGAGAAGTTAAAAGATGTCAGGATGCAGCGTATTCACATTTTACATGAACACCATTTTACAATACACAGCATTCGATGAGAAAGCCATGTTCGAAGTGATTAATCGTTCGCAACCGTTTCAACAGAAACAAAAAATAAAAAGGAGTTTTTACATCAATATGCGACAATGGATAAAACATGGATCCACTAATTCACTCTATGGTCAAGTCGACAGTCAGGTGAAAGCTGTCCAAAATAAACATGAAATCAGCAGGTACGGTTTGGACCTTTGTATTCCATTTCATTACCTTGGGAAAGAGAGCACCAATAGCAAATGTTATATAGCATTTGAAAGAGGAAATCTCCACAAAAAAGGCCACAAATGAAAAAAATGCTCTTTCACCAAGACAATGTACCATATCACATTTCACGCACAAACCCCGACAAGCAGCTAAATCCCACCCCTACAGTAGAGATCCCTAGATGTAGGAGAGCTTTCTACTCCAGTAGTTTCTTCCCCAGAACCGCTAGACTTTGGAATTCCATTCCAGCTCCCTGCTTTCCCAACTGTACTGCCACGCAGAAGTTCAAGTGTAACGTGAACTGACATCTTACTTCCCAACTCCCTACATAGTACCCCAGTAGCTTATGTCCCTGATAGTAGCCCCCTACACCAAAGTGGCAATGTGCCTTGTTTGGGGTAAAAATATAATAAAAAATTATTTTAAATGATTTCAAAAGTACATAAATTGTATTTAGCACACACCTTATTCTTCATCATTCTTATTATTTCGCACACACCTTATTCTTCATCATTTTTATTATTTCGCACACACCTTATCCTTCAGATCTAGCGCCCAGCAATTACCGAGACATTTTGAGGTCAAAGGTAAATCATTATACAAAAAGAGAGCAGTGGAACAAGTATATCACTCAAAAAGTGACCATGTTGATGAATCAACTCAAATGTTCCATAAAAGTTGCTTTCTTAGAAAGGCCCAGGACTTAAGGGATGTGTTATGGACAGAGAGACATTATCATAGGAGTATAGACAGATGTGAATGATAACTTAATATCAGTCAGATGGATATCTCAGACAGATAAAGTCACTTAGAAACGTTTAAAAAAATCTCAACAATCCAAAACTGGTCAAACCAGCTGAATTCACGGACGAGTTTAAGTTAAACAAAATCCTGGGAGAGGCTCTCATAAAATTCTTTCATGATGAGGTCAAATTGTTTTTGTTTAAAGCATACAACTAAGGATTTAAATATTTACATAAGTTATTTCGACAAGAAAAGACAGGAGACTCCAAAAATAGCACAAGAAGAAAAAGAAAAAGAAAAAAAGAAAAAAAAAGAAACCGGTTTTCTGACTGAAGTAATGAAGCCCTCTGATTTATAAATGAATAAAATTATTTGGATTAATCGGACTATTGTTCTCATCTTGAGTTTTATTTTCACGTTTCAGTTGACGTAAACCTTTGACTTTCTTCAGATGTATCTTGTTGAACTTGGGAATCTTTCTTGAACTTGAGAATTTCAAACGGAATCCTTTATTCAATCAACAGGTGTAGAATGCTCTCGTTCCATCAGCCATGACTGGATAGAAGTCCTAAATAATTCGCAATTCTATTTTTAGTGTCGCCCGTACTAAGGATTGAACCCTTAACATCCAGAAGAGTGTAATAAATAAGTTCCAAATGTTTTTGACACCTATCAATTTAAAATAAGTTCCAAATGTTTTTGACACCTATCAATTTAAAATAAGTTCCAAATGTTTTTGACACCTATCAATTTAAAATAAGTTCCAAATATTTTTGACACCTATCAATTTAAAATAAGTTCCAAATGTTTTTGACACCTATCAATTTAAAATAAGTTCCAAATGTTTTTGACACCTATCAATTTAAAATAAGTTCTGGAAAATAAACAGAGTTATGCAATATCACTTTTCTTTTCCCTGCAACCTCTTTCTCACAGAAGAGATGTTGCGAGTTTGTCTGCTTTATCGCTGTTTTCAAGGAAAGTGCTCAACTGAGCTCCAATCTATGCCCCCCCCCAAATCGCCAAACTTTCACAAGAAACACTTGCCTAGCAGAAAACACTATCAATAATTCCCCCTACTCTTTATCTGTGCCTAAACCTAAACGTAGATTCCATGAACAAAGCTTCTTTCTTAGAATTGCACGCCTATGGAATTGTCTTCCGTTTTCCTGCTTTCTAGCTGACTACAATATGGTTGCCTTCAAGTCTAACGTAAACACGTTTTTGATGAGCCGTTCCATATAAGTTAACAAATTTACCGAATTTCAATTATTAACGATTACTATATTGTCCAATTTCTACTGTACACTCTAACCCTTATCCTCGAGTGGCCTCTTGGGCTTGATGTGGTGATGCCTATGTAAAAAAAAATTACAAATGAATTTCACCAAATATTTTATACACTTCGTCACGGGTCGTTAGTTAGGACTTCTCCCTAATCAGGACTGATAAAATGACGACACGGTAATTCTGCGGATTAAAGAAAAGGTTTTGTTTGAAATTCTCTGTACATTCCTAAATTCAACAGAAAAACTCTAGAGTTCAAGAAGATACACCTGAAGAAAGTCAGAAGTTACGATGAAAACGTGAAAATGACACTATAGACAAGAACTCCGGAAAATCCAAATAAGCAATTCTCATCTGAATAAAATTAATTTTCTTAAACAAGAAATAATTTTAAATACATATTGTCAATTGCAATATTGCAAGATAATTGACAAGAGACTGCAAATAATTACATCAATTTTACAGTAAATTGATTTGAAAAGCCACCCCTGCTAACTTCACCACTAACTGCTGTTGAGTTCAAGTTTCTTTGAATCCGAAAAAGTTTTATCATGTCCCATCATTAGCCCCATTTTATGACTATTCCATATTGGATTACTCTGGTTATTTTCCAAAACTTATTTTAACTTGAAATTTTTCATAACTTTATTCAAATTACAAAGCCATTTTCATGTAGGTCAAACAAATCAGCTAAGAAAGAAAAAAAAAAGAAATAAGAAAAAGAAAAAAAAAGAAAGAAAAAGAAAAAAAAGAAAAAGAAAAAAAAAGAAAAAAAAAGAAAAAAAGAGAAAAAAAAGAAAAAAAGAAAAAGAAAAAAAAAGAAAAAAGAAAAAGAAAAAGAAAAAAAGAAAAAGAAAAAAAAGAAAAAAGAAAAAAAGAAAAAAAGAAAAAAGAAAAAGAAAAAAAAGAAAAAATACTCCCCCACAAAATAACTCAGAAATTATAAAAAAGTTGGGAGGGTCTTTACAGGAAATATGAAGAAAACCAATAAAGTTATTAACATGTACAACTCAACTCCTTGTCAATTTTTTGGGGTGTGGTGTGAGAATGAGGGGGGGGGGGAGAGAATCTAAGAGAGCGAGGAGGGGGGGTGTTAGAAAGGACAGCGGTTAAACAATAAAAAAGGAAGTGCTTTTCTATTTTTAATTAATCATTTTTTATAAAAGATTACAACACAGAAAACAATTCTTCCTCCTTTGTCGGAAATATTGCTCATGAAATGTGAGGATTAAACGGCATAAGGGAACTGTCTCGGCAGTAAAGATGCACTGATAAGCAAATTGGCCGATTACTGATTAACAGGAATTCTAATGTCAATTCATCATCAAATGTTGTTGCCAGAAATTGAACAAATAATAATTAATCATAAACTTAACACCTTTTTATGCTTGTCGTCTACACCATCATTTTAAATAAAAGACATCGTGCTGCTAACATGTAGCTTTTTGTAACTGTATTTGAGGCAGATACAGATAAGCATGTGTAAAATTATTCTTTCTCATTCAATCGAATTATTATTTTGTACATTAAATCATTGTCAAAGAAAATTATTATGTTGAGGAATTGTATGGTAAATTGCGACCATGTGCGAACTGAATATAAAGCATTCTTCATCAATCATACTCTTGTTCCTCATTTTTGGACTTGTTCTACCATTGCATTTATTTTTTCTGGTTTAGATAATATTTTCTTGACGTAAATTACTAATTAGATAGGAGACATAAGTAATTAAAATACAGAAAAAATTAAATATTAACAGCCATCAACCATTTATGGCAACCAGTTTGTGCAGGAAATATTTTGATGTGACTGGATAGAGGTCCTAAGTAATTCGAAATCATATTTTTTATTTTTTGCAGAATCTGTCAAACACTCTGCCTCTTTAGTGAAAGCATTAGCGAGAATGTTTTGGGAAAAGTTAGTGTGTTAATGTAAGAACCGATGAAAGCGTTTGGAGTCTATGCTAACACAACCTGCATAATTTTAACAAAAGGAATTTTCTGTTCTAATAGGTGGCGTCCATATTGAATGTATCTAAGTATTATGTACAAGAGGCGTGCAATAAGTAATGCCCCTGACCCAGTTCCCATAGCAGTAGAGCAACGAAACTTGGTACAGTTATTAGTCTTTCTCTACATAGGAACCACCCAGAGTTATGCATTTCTTCCATCGTTTGATGCAGCTCTGGTAATCGTTTTTGTAGAACACCCCAAGTTGGTCCTCCAACCACAACGTGACTTCAGAAATCAAAGCTGCATCATCTGGGAAACGCTTTCCTTTCAAAAACAACTTCATGGCTGGGAAGAGGGGGAAGTCAGAGGGTGCAAGGTCAGGAGAGTAGGGAGGATGGGGGAGGATTTCATAACCACACGCCCGTGCTTCTGATCTGGCAACATGTCCTGCAGGAGGAGGGTACCTTCGTTGATCTTGCCCCCCCCCCCCACCTCTGGATTTTGATAGCTTCCCTTAATTTCCTCAAAAGTGAAGCATAATAGGCTCCTGTAATTGTTCTGATATTAGACATTATCTTTTCTATCCACGGTCAGTGAAAAAATCCTTCTAGACCAAGGCAATTTTTATTCCAATTTAGAATGTAACTTGGAGAACTGGATTCTGTACATTATGAACTAATCTTGTATCTAAATCTGCTTCAGTGGGAAAATAAGTAAAAAGAATGAGACCTAATAACATCCTTAATTATATCATTTCCCTCCAAAATGAGATTCTACTTTTTAGGCGATTATGTGTTAGTGAACATTCTAAATAAACTTGAAAGAAAAAAAAGTATTTAATTTAGAACTTAAGTTTAGACTGAGGAACATTTTCTTATATAAATGTAATATTTTACCACTAACACCAAATCTGACTGGAATGATCATAAAACCACACTCAAATCACTTAAAAAAAAAAAATACCCCCTCCACAAAAAACACAGAATTTATCTGAACAAATATATTTTATGAACTGTTCTAAAACACTAGATAAAAGAAGACTAGAATTTCTGAGCTTATGTTAAAGTTACATGTAATACTAAATTCGAGTAGAATTCATATTTTCCTCCCTGACAAATTTTTAAGAGTGTTCACATGTAATCACCTGAAAAAAAAAAAATTAAAAAAATAAGATTGATAGCCATTAGTCGTGTGCTCTCGTGTAATGAATGAATGCGTGAATGTAGGATTGACATGAAATTCTTAAAGATAAACTAAAATGACCGAAAAATGGGCTGAAATGGCTTAAGTAAATGACTTAGAATGACTTTACTGAACTTAAGGATGAATTAAATGACCTTAAGAATGATTTGAATGCTTAAAAAAATAACTGGAATCCTTCAAAAACAACTTGAATGGCTTTGAGACTGACTGGTTGTAAAGTAGGTGATCATTTTACATTAAATTAATACAGAAAAGTGATCCCCCACTTTAAATTACAATAAGTACAGCATGTAGTAAGAACAGATACTACACTTTGATGATGGCACAAAGGGGTAAGAAAAGCTGTATTTATTTGCTCCCCCACCGAGCAAATTAGGCACAAGGCCGATTTTTAATGTGAGGAGTGAAGGGGAAATGGGGGCCAACTCCCCGGGGAGTAGGGGAGCTGGATAGTGACAATTGGTATGAAGGGTTGGCCCTACATTGACCAAGGTCTTATATGTGGGGCTACCCCCACATATGGTCTTTGCTTGCAGTATCTGCCAGAACAGATACTACACTTTGATTTTGGCCAAAAGGCCAAGAAAAGCTTAAAAAGCTAAGAACAGCATCTATTAACAGACCTTTGATCTTAACCAAAAAGACCAAGTACAAAAGTGTTACGGACAGACCAACCGATTGACGGAGTGATTATAGAGTCGCTTGCACACGACTAAAAACTAGAATCTCACTTTTGTTTAGAGGGATTTGCTAAAGATTTACATCTACTTCAAATTTTTTTATATAGTAAAAACTTAACTTCTGTATTTACATGAAAATATATTTCCTTTCATATTTAAATTTATAAGAAAAACATCTTAGTAAAATACATTTTAAATTTCTTTCAAATATGAGCTTAAAAGCAAATTTTCAGTCTTCATTTGTGTATTTGCATCGATGGAAGGAATATAAACTTAACTGACAAAATTGTTTTAATTATATTTTTTTTTCTACTGATATTAATATTTTTTTTTCTACTGATATTAATATTTTTTTTTCTACTGATATTAATATTTTTTTTTCTACTGATATTAATATTTTTTTTTTACTGATATTAATATTTTTTTTTCTACTGATATTAATATTTTTTTTTCTACTGATATTAATATTTTTTCTTCTACTGATATTAATATTTTTTCTTCTACTGATATTAATATTTTTTCTTCTACTGATATTAATATTTTTTTTTACTGATATTAATATTTTTTTTCTACTGATATTAATATTTTTTTTTCTACTGATATTAATATTTTTTTTTCTACTGATATTAATATTTTTTTTTCTACTGATATTAATATTTTTTTTTCTACTGATATTAATATTTTTTTTTTACTGATATTAATATTTTTTTTTCTGATATTAATTTTTTTACTGATATTAATATTCTTTTTCTACTGATATTAATATTTTTTTTACTGATATTAATATTTTTTTTACTGATATTAATAACTGATTTATTTATTACTCGCTTTGAGTTTATTGCCTTTTTATCCACTTGCTATTATATTAAGAACTTGCTTTTACGACTAGTAAACCCTACTAAACAGACAGGAGATTCCAAAATGTGTCTAGCGTAAAAACGTGAAAAATCTCAAAGTATTTGACGTATTTTTGTCAGATTTGTCAATGATGGCAAAAAAACAATTTTTTATTTTTTGACACAAGTAAAATAAATTTACATTGTTTCTTTTTATATTATTATGATGTATAATTTTCATTTTACTGGGTTTTTTTTTTTTTTTTTTACAAGGTAGTCACCACTTATCAAGGCCCGGAAGCCACTCGGGGATAAGGGTTATTACGTGTACAGTACGTTTGTATTGGAGATTTGATAACGTGTCTTACTTAAGATACTTGTTTATGTTGGACTTAAAGACATCCAGGTTGTAGTCAGGTGGGAATCAGGCAAACGGAAGAGAGTTCCACAGGCGTGCACTTCTGAGAAAGAATCTTTGTTCATGGAATCTACGTTTTAGTTTGGGCACAGATAAAGAGTGGGGTAAATTTTTGACAGTGGTTTCAGCTAGACAGGTGTTTATCATGAAAGATTGGCAAGGGGGGACGAGAGATTGGAGTTCAGACAAGCACTTGCCATGGAAATAACGATAAAACAAAGACATGCTCGCAACTTCTCTCGTGTGGGAGAGCGGTTGCAGGGAAGGGAAAAGGGCATCCCCCACTAAGCCACAAAGTCTATTTTGTACTCTGTCAAGGCAGGATAAGCTGCTTCTAGCAGCTCCTGCCCAGATGTGGCAGCAGTATTCCATCCTTGGACGTACTTGGCTTTTATATAGATCGAGAATTGCATCAGTAGTGAGATATCTTCTGGAGCGGTAGAATGATCCTACCATTTTTCCAGCAACCTTGGCAACTGACTTGATGTACGTATTCCATTTCAGATCAGAAGTAAAGGTTAAGCCCAAAGCTTATCAAAACATGGAGCTTCCCCTAGACGAGAGCCATCCATTTCAATTGATGCCAGATGAGGATCAAAGCGTTGATGATGTAAAGATAGGAGTTTGGTTTTAGATGCATTAAAAGTAACCAGCCACCTCTTCCCCCACTGTACCATGCGCTCAAGATCAGAGGAGAGAGAATCAGAGAGAACTTTGTTATTTACGGCCTTTGACGTGTTGCCATAGATGGTCGTGTCATCAGCATAGATGTCAATGAATGATTTAAGTATGTGTTTTGGGAGATCATTGATGTAGATCAGGAAAAGAGTTGGGCCCAGAATGGACGCCTGAGGGACTCCAGCATTAATACTGAGGGCCTCTGATTTCTGCCCATCAACCACTATTCTTATGAGCCTACCAGAGAGAAATAATTTAATGATTGAGAAAACATTTCCAGTTATACCGTAGCTGGTAGACCCTTGTGCCTTATCAAAGGCAATAAGTACTCATTATTTTATCTTTTGCACCAACAATGTAAAATTAAATCCAACAAGTTAAGGAATAGTTCTTGGAGTTGAAAATTAGACTGAAATTTTTCCAGCACCCTGATAAGTTCTGATTTTTCCAATTCCAGATTCCAATTGTCCCAGCACTACAGCCTACAGTAACAAATCCAAACTTAGAGGAGGTAAAGGCCAAGTTAAACCTGGAGACTGCAACTGCAAAAGAAATACAAGAAGCACAATCTAAACTCAAAAGGAGTAAATCTCTTATGAATAAGTGCACAAAAGAATTTGATCGTTATGTAGCTTTACCACTATTCGCAAAAGGTGATGATCCATTTCAGTGGTGAAACAAACTGATTTTACCACTACTGAGTAAACTGGCTTCAAAATATTTAAGCGCACCACCTTCATTCGTGGAGATGTGTATGAATCTAGTTTCTACTTTACAACTTTAAATACTGATGAGACTATGAGAGCAGCAAAAATAGAAGAGAAAGTAGAGCAGCAGCAGGTGCAGAGCAGAGGTAACCATTGCAGCATGTTCCAATGGAAGCAGAAATTCACCTTAATAGTTATTCACTTAAGAATTGGAAATTGTATTTTCATTTAATAAAGCAGGGCTCTACGGACAAATTTACTTGGCATTAATGAAATGGTTTAAATTTAATAGGAAAGAGAAAAGTAATTAATCAGCTGATTACCGATTAAGTGGCCAATATGGCTGATTACATGTGCACACCTATTTGGCAGTATTAGAAGGGGTGGAGGATTAAGTGGACAGGAAATAACCAACTTTATAGATTATTACTATTTAGTCATCAAAAGAGTTTTTTTTTTTTTTTAATTTCATTGTCGATTGTGTTCATGCGAAATGAAACTCAACATGAAATCAAACGCTCTCAAAATCAAATATTAGTTTGACAAACACTGAATTGTCTTTCAATTGAGCCGAACAGGCACTTCTCACCGAGAAGTTGGCAGGTGTTTGTTTTCTTGGAGTGGCTTGACATTTCCAGGTGCCTACAGTAACAAAGCTGAACTCTTACATTTGGTTTGAAGAATGACGTCGATGCCAACCATCCAGAAAGAACTGTTCCACTTGAATGGTGCGATTTGCAGGCACAATCTTCAGGAAACGAGACTGTATTTACGAAATGGGAATTCACTGTCACAGGAGACGAGGGGAGGAGGTCTTGGACAACACCCCACCCATGTTCTACACAGACCACCTGACCTCTAGCTTTCACATTGAAGATAAGTGAAAACATTTTCCAGGATACTAAGATTTTTTTTTTTAATATAGAAATGATATACAGAGATATAAAAGAGAAATCATCCTCCCACACCAAGTTGTATAGGTAGAGGGTTTGTTACACAATAACATTAAAGTTAGGTTTTTGTCCAGATTTCCTAAATTAAAAAATGATGGCAACAAAAATGTCATATTCCAAAAATCACTGAAATTGATAAATTAGTTTTATTTTTAAATAAGAAACCTTATGAGTATTCAAGAAGTCAGAAAAACAAAGGGAGATAACTCAACACAATTCAAACTTGTGAGATTTATGTTGTAATGCCTACAAATTCCTATTAATTGCTGAAAAATGATTTTCTTTATAAAAATAAAAATTACTTTATCAATTTTTACATGATTTTAGGAATATAATCTTTTCATATTGTCATGGTACGTTTTTTTTTATTTTTGGTTTTTAATATACGTAGAATTCTGTACAAGAATCAAAAATTATTCAAGGTATTTTTTAGTGGTGGGACGATTAATCGGAATCGTTAATCGTAAGAATCGTGTATTTTGGGAGGTATCGGAATCGCATTGTTAAAAAATACCTTAATTTTCCGATTCCTTCATTACGATTCTTTTAGTCTGATGTTGAAAAAAAGAAAAAATTTCCTGATATTTCTAACCGCAAGAGAGAAATGTAGCATGTTATAAAAGAAACCAAAGAAATTCATTATTAACAGGGCAATGCTTAGTGCCCCTCCCTTACAAGGTTCATTCATTCAGATCTATTGTAATCAAAACTACAAAAGAGTTAACTTGAAAAGAAGTATGCAGGGCTCTACATTGCAAGTAAAAATTAAAAAAAACGCTTATCTTTTTGGCGATTGTTTTTTTTTACTGACAAATCTTCTAATAGTGAATGAAAATGCTTTTTCAACTTATATTTTCTTAAAATAAAACGAGCAAAGTCAAATTATTTAAACAGTAAAAAGTTTAATAGAACAATATACTTTTTTTTTCTTTTTTTAAAAGAAGACTTTTGAAAGAAATATCTCTAAAATGAAATTGATCACGTATTATTTCGCAAAGTTTTGACAGTATCCAAACCTTAAGTTATTAAATAACCCCTTCTTTAATTTAAGGGTAATTAATTCAATTCAGTCAAGTTTTTTTTTTATTTTAATTTCATTGAAATAAAATCCATTATTTTTTTTTTTTTCTCCAGAAAGATAAAACCCTGAATTTGATTATATTAAAAGCAGAATAATATAATCTTTTTTCTAGAATTTTAAATTGAAAATTAAAAGTGTTTTGCGCAGTTTTTTGCCGAACGAAAAAGAAATTAATATATATTTTTTTAAAAGGTTTTGTAATCAATTCATTTTTATGTCTAAATAATATTTACGATTAATTAAATAATTTCATTTTAAAAAGTATTTATAAATAGAATTTTACTAAGGACTTATAGTTTAGCAATATTGAACCGCATCAACCATGTGTGAATTGAACACAGTCAACCCCAAAAAAAATTCAAAAGAAAATGCGGGTTTGTATTACTGTACACAGATTCGAAAAAGTTGTCAAAAAACAAATATATAACAAATAAATGTTATCAAAGGCAAGATAAGTTATTTTTCTACCTAACTGGATATATTTTTTGAGTTTTTATTCAATGTAACATGTTTATTCAGCTCGAAAAGCATACAGTGTTTACCGATGTATTGGAAAATTCAAAATGGCACCCAACACTCTCTTTAACACGGTAAGTTCAGGAAAAGATGTTATAAATAATAAACTATACAAAATACTGCTAGAAACTCGCTCAATATATGTTACCGTGACATATTTTGACATATATTCGGTGTTTTTTTAATAGTATTTTGTCTAGTTTATTATTTGATAATATTTGTTTGTTATATATTTGTTTTTTGACAACTTTTTCGAATCTATGTGTACAGTAATACAAACCCGAAAATGCATATTTGCATTTCATTATGTAAACTTTTATACATTGGTTTCAAAAATTAAATTCTATAAGTTTTTTTTGTTAACTACCGGTTGGTACAATTTACCGCCCCATCCCTTTATATTTTTTTCTTTTTGTCTTTTTTAGCGGATTATTTTCAATTAATTATCCAAATAAGTGACTAGCTTTAAAACAAAATTTAATAGTAAATTATTTGTTTACAGATAAACTGAATTTTCTAATATGGCCCAAAGTCCAAAAAAGTCTTTTTGAAGTTGATGAAGATGAGTTGAAAGCCATTTGCAAAGCTTGTCAAATTAAAATATCGCAAGGAATAAAACCATCTAACATGACCACAACCAACATGTTAAAACATTTAACTATGAAGCATCCAAATAAATTGGAGGAGCAAAATAAAAAAGAAAAGGAACAAAAAATTATCAACTAGTCACTCAGAGCAGTTTTATTAGTGAGGGTCGAAATCGCAGTGTCTTTTTTTTTTTTTTTTGCCTACGTCACCATCTAGGTGTCACCATTTTTTTTTTAACCCTCCTTAACTTCAAAGAGTAAATACAATATATACAACTAAAAAAATAATTTTTAAAAATGCTGATTCTATTCATGAAAAATTCTTTTAACTAGAAATTAAAACTTAGGTAAAGATAGCTGACTGACAGCAACAGGAGCACTGGTTAACTACTGAACCACGTGGAAAGGTGTGGGGGGGGGGGGGGGAAAGGAAATTAAATGATGATGATAAATTATGATAACCGTCTTTGAAAAGCACTAAACTCCTAAAATTTACTTCTTTAAAATTTTAGGCGGCACTCCCCGCCGATTTTAAAGCACTCTTTCTAAAAAAAAAAAAAAAAAAAAAAAAAAAAAAAAAAAATTTAATTTTTAAGTTTGGGAAAGATATATTTATTATAAACGAATTCCTGTATGAAGACTGGATCTACTTTATTGGACGTTAATTTGTAAGATAAGTAATTTTTTCAATGTTTAATATGTTTTTAAAGTTTCAATTATCAATTAAATTTTTTTAATTGCGTTTATTTTTCAATTTATTTTTAAAAAAAACAGGGTTTTAAATGTATTTTTCAAGGTAACAAGCTTCGAAAGAAGTCTAATAAAAAAAAAATCACTTAATTTTTAATTTCGACAACCCTGAGAATTTAATTATTAAAAAAATATTGAAATGTGACATTTTTTTTATTTAACATTTCTATTAGTTCAATTAATTTTATTTCAATAATTCATTTCACTCAACAAACTTCACCATTTTTTTTTTTTTTGTTTTTTTTTTATCTTTTTCTGTAATTTTGGTAATTATGTTTGCTCAATTTTATCTAGTATTTCATTTGTTTTTTATAGTGGTATCATTTTTATATGTGTTCCTTTGATATACCCTATTTCAAAATTAGTTTGGCTAAACTTATTCTTCACGTTAGAAACAACGTGCAAAAGCAATGAAAAAGTAAACAAAAATAATAGGTGTTAACTACTCCTTGTGAATTATGGAGGTCTGAAGAACTGCCGTCACAAATACAACTATCAATAACTAAACAAAAAATCGTTTTTGAAATTCCTTTAATTGTAACTTTTCCCTATACCTACCTTTTGGTATAAAACACAAAAACTTTCGATTAATGATATTTCTCATATATGGTCGTTAACTTTGGAAAGGTTATTTTGTATCTACGGCGCCATGTCACGTGGTATATTGTTTTTTTTTCATTACGCACGTTCATTTATAAATTATTAAATTAAACATTTATCTTTTTTATATTTAATTAGTATATATTTTCTTTCTCTTCCGCTATATCTTTTTTTTATTTAATTCATTAAATCTGTTAATTATGAGGACCAAAATAATGAATCGTGTGTATTTATTCTCTAATTTTCTTGTTTTTGTTCTGTTATATAAATTCTATTTTATTTGTTTTTTCTCTGAAGGATAAATTCTATTTTCTGTATTCCAATTAAGTAAAATAAATTTTCTCTAAAATAAATTTTGCTAATTTTTCCGTTTAGTTTACTATATAATAATTTTATTTAAACCAAAACACGACGGTGTAGACATAAAATATCTCTTCCAAAGTTAGGGAACATATTTGGGAACTACCGACCATAAGTATAAAACTACCTGGTATATTTCAAAACAATAAATTCCCTAGGAATCGGAATCGTACTTGGTATCGGAATTGTTAATCAATATTTTCCTGGAATCGGAATCATATAAAAATTAGGAATCGTCCCAACACTAGTATTTTTATTTAAAGTTGCTTTGCATTTGAAAAAAATTTTTTTCACCATATTATACATTAAAAATTACATTGTAAGATGGTGAAAAATTTTTTCACCATATTATACATTAAAAATTACATTGTAAGATGGTGAAAAATTTTTTCACCATATTATACATTAAAAATTACATTGTAAGATGGTGAAAAATTTTTTCACCATATTATACATTAAAAATTACATTGTAAGATGGTGAAAAATTTTTTCACCATCTTATACATTAAAAATTACATTGTAAGATTATAAAAAATTTTTTTCACCATATTATACATTAAAAATTACATTGTAAGATGGTGAAAAATGTTTTTTTATAATCTTACAATGTAATTTTTAATGTATAATATGGTGAAAAAATTTTTTTTATAATATTATACATTAAAAATTACATTGTAAGATTATAAAAAAAATTTTTTAATTAAATAGTACATTTGAATAATTTATTTGTTCAATTTTTAACATAGGAACTCAGTTTTCAGTTCACCCACTTTATGTTTTGACTCCTTCAGTAAAAAAAATCCCATTTATAAAAAACACCATTTTGGATTTTCACCAGCTTGTGAGACTAAGAAATCAACCACTGTCATGGATGTGTCAGAAGCAGAGATGCATCAATGAATTCCTCCATGCAGAAAGAATTGAACCGATCAACATTAACCGGTGCCTGTTGAATGTTTATAAACCCTATGCAGTTGATGTCAGTGCAGTTAAGAGACGGGGTTGTTGATTTCATAGTGTAATAGATGTGAATGACAAAGCGCGCTTCAGACAAAAGATGGGCAAAAGCGCATTAAAAATGGTAGAAAAATAAATCCTGGAGCACAAAAGGCCGCTCGCTTTGATGATACCGGTCCTATTTTTGTAGCTTTACCAAGGTTTAATTTTTAAGCTAAAAAAATAGGAGGCCTTACTTTTGGAACAACTCTCGTATTTTCACTAGAACTCTTAAAATTCAAACTCTTAATTTAAACATTTGCTGCAAATATAGATATCCGAAGATAACAAAAGTGAAAAAGAGTTAAAATTATGCGATTCTAGTGCGATGAGTAGCAGGAGAGTCAAAGCATGGCTCAAGATTGGCATACATAAAAAAGAAGCAACAAACACATATACATTGTGGGAACTCGTCTTGTTGAACATAGTGCGTGCGTGTTGTTAGGAATATCAGCTAGAGACCCAAACACCATTGATTGTTGTTGAATTGTGTCAGTTCTAATGACAATCTTCTTTGCCGAATGCCAAGATTCTTCTAGTGTTGACTCAACAATCTTCTTGAAGTGTTATTAGTGATGGGACGATTCCAATAGTTTTCCCCGATTTCGATACAATTACTGATTCCGATTCTTTATAAATCTCTACTTATTTTACCATTATTACCAGTAGTGGGAGATTTTGGTTTAAACAAAATCAAATAAAAAAGACAATTAAAAGAACTGTTTTGGCATCGGAAAATAGACAATTTTTCTGATTCCTGATTCTGATTAATCGTCCCAACACTAAGTGTTATACGTCCCTCAAATGTATTTACCTTCAGTAAAGTACTTTTACAGTCCAGTCTTTTTATCAGTTAATCTCAACTAACCACTGGAACTGGTTACATCCAGCGGTCCCCCAGCTCAATCTCCAGTCATCTGGCATCCCCAAAAAGCTAATACCTAATTGTCATAGCATAATTACCTCAGTAATTCAAAGGATCCACTAATCATTTTATCAACCTACCAGATTATATTTTAGTGTGGTCTCGGCTTGGAGACACTTCATAATATTTCAACAGTACATCATCAGTTAATGCATGTATACATGTGTAATGCCTAAACATCTTGCTTTATATCATTCAGCTAATCCCTGTACGGATATCTATGGCAGGGTTAAGTTGGTGACAGCAATGATTTGATAGGAACAACTCGTGTGGTGTAGCTTCTGAACAGCCAGTGTTCAAAACTGTAACAACTGATTTTTATCGTTAAATTTTTTAAATTTCTCATACATATATAAGTTGTATACAGCACAATCACGTTGATGCACCGGTTCTTGCCAGATCACCAAAGTTGAGCAACATTGAGCCTGGCCAGTACCAGATGAGTGACCATTTGGGAAGTATAGGCACTGTAGGTACCGCGCAGAGTCGTATAAATTTCCAGGTTAGTATCTGGGGGCGCATTAATTCACTGGGAGAGATGCATCCCTAATCTTTGTTAAGACATGCATTTAGGAGAAGGAAACTGATGTAAAAACCTGCGGTTTACTGTATACTTTGTCCTGTGGCAGTCGTCTGCACTGACAAAGGTTAGCAGTAATACCAAAAAGTGTGGTTGGTTCTACACAAAGCCTTCACCACCAAAAACAAATCATCTGTGTGGATTTCTGAGCAACTTAGTTCTTGTGGTGGAAAGTCCACTATATTACTAGCTGGACGCCCGGCTTTGTTCGGTCATATAATACGTTTAAGCATGATATCTTAATTTATGCAGATTGCATATGTATTATGAAAGAATCAATAGAGGATTGATTCTATTACGAGGAATAATTTGCCAGGTGGACTATTTCACAAAAAAAAATAAATAAAAAATAAATAAAAAAAAATTTAAAAAATAAATAATGATAATGTAGTTCAAATTCTGTCTGTGCTTGTTTACAATATTACATCATTTGATATTTGAGCTCGAGGATGAATGCCCTGGAAACTCACTTCTGATTAACGTTTAGTTTTAAAATATGCAAAGAAATGATTTCCAGCAATTTTAAATGGTACCTTTCATTTTATCGTAAATTGAATTCATTAATAAAAAAAAAAATTCAAATAAAATGGTGAGGTACACACGGCCTTGAACAGCTCTACTACTGAGCTATGTTTCCAGATGTCAAATTTTTTTTTCTAAGAAGAAATTATTTGTTGAGATTTTATTATCTCCCTTGCCTAAACCTAAAACATTCCCCTATAAAAATTATTTTTTATGTATAAGAAAAAAACTTTAGGATCAGATGTTTTCGATTTTCGACGAATTCATGTATAAAACTATCTATGAAAACTGCTAGACATATGAATTACGTTTGTGAAATTTGCAAAAGACAGGCTCAGCTGTTTTGGAACTTATAAGGAACGAAGGAACACACACAAAGTGACTTTTATATAAGGGTAGATATATATATATTGGATATTTTTAAACCTTTTATGTTTAAAAAAATTTAATTTCAAGTCCTTAAACAATTAATCTCTTGCGATGACTATATTACTTTGCTTTCATAAATTCATAATAATTCTAAGATTACTTCAGGGATCATCAGTTGATTACCACTAAAAACTGTTCTGGGGATTGTAAGAACATACACACAGAGGAAGAGAGAATAAGAGAATGAAAGTACAAATAGTTTTATGAGGTTCGGGTCGAAGCAGAAGTTTCTTGAGTTCTTTAATTTTCTCAATACTGACAGCTCATTGTAAATTAATAGAATCACCAACAAGGACAAACCGAATTGGTGATTTTGAATTCCAACATTTGTAGAGATTTTAATAGTTTGCTTTTATAATTTTTCAGACCTGATATTTAAAAATAAGGTTGAATAAAATTAGAAAACGATTCATCTTGGTTGAAGAAATTGTGAAATCCTTTTAGCGTGAGAAAAAGTCAAATATGAAATATTTATAAATTCTATCAGTCTGAACGAACTTGAATTTCAACCATTTATCTAACGAGATTAGCTGACAATTCTAAACAAATACACATTCATATTATTAATCTGCCTAGAGACAGGTGTGTGTGTGTGTGTGTTTATATATATATATATAGATCAAAGTATAGAGCAACCCTTGTATAAAAATTCCCGTCAACAAAACAAGAAACTCTTTAGTCTTAAAAAAAAAAAAAAAAAAAAAAAAACAGCAGTTCAGAATTTTCATTTTATCAGAAAAAGGTCTATACTCGTGATAGCAGATGAAAAACTATTTAAAAAAAATTTTAAAAAGAGTTCCTTGTTGGTCTTATGTAACAGAACTAATTTTTGGGTGGGAGTTTTAATATGCATTTTTTTTTTTAATTATATATATATATATATATATATATATATATATATATATATATATAAAGTAATGTGATTTATAATTTAAAAATTTAAAAAAAATTTTTTAAATTTAAAAATCAAATTTTAATTAAATTAAAAATCAGTTTCATAAGAAGGAACAACAACAAAGTCAATTATCTGTACGATCGTTTCGGAAATCCGTGCTTTTTATTTGTGGTATACATGAAGTCACGTAGAACAATTATACATAGTTTTTTTGGTAAGCACGGTCTCCTCATCAGCAAATTTAGGAGGATTTCTATTGAATTGAAAAGACATATATATATATATATATATATATATATATATATATATATATACACACACACACACACACACACACAACAATGTAAAAATGGTGATTTTTTTTTTAAGTGAAATCTTTTTAACAAAAAAGATTTTGAATCCTTAAATTTGCTGGTGACTTTTTTTTACATTTATGTATTCCAATGTTGAACAGTATGAAATGTATTTTGAATATATTTATACAAAATGTAATTTATATTTTTATATATTAATACTCATCTTTAATACTGAGCATTTCTTAAAGATATATTTCTTTGATTGAAAATTTGGCAACTATTGGTTATTTTGAGTTCATGATTTAGCAATTAATCATCAGAAATTGACGCCCAAGCAGTGATTGCGAATTGCAGATGTATGATAAATTTACTGACAAACATTTGATGAACTAAGAATTTCAGAAACTGTCAATTGGCTACCTCGCTTGTGCGATTTAACCCCACTAGATTTTCTTTGAGAATATGTAAACTCCCATGTCTACACTGATAAACCAGATACAATAGATTCCTTGGAAAATAATATTTGATGCATTATTGTCGAAATAAAGTCCAATTTGACATGTAGAGGTTGCAAAAATTGGACCTTTAGATAAGGGTTTCCCAAACTTCAGAACACCATGGAGTCCTGAGGAAAGCAAAAGTTTTTCATAAAGCACTAACAAGCTAATTTCTAAAATGTGAAAAATAATTGTTTCAAATTTTAACATTAACTAATGATAATGTTTACAACCATTTTTTTCTTTTTGATTAATAAAAATTTTTTGCATTTTTTAAAATTCATTTTTCTGTGATTTATTGTAATTGAAAGTTTTCCACCTCTATAAATAGAAAAATAAATAAATACCCTTTATGTATAATGAAAGAATTGATGATCTGTTTGTGCAAAATTTCTATGTTCTGATCCCAACAAGAAAGTTTGCTTTAAGAGAACATGCAACAAATTAATGTTTCTCTTCAATAGACTGTACTGGTGTTAGTTGTCCAAGTGTTAAAGAAACGGTCCATAAAAAAAAAAAAAAATTGACTTTTTTTTTCATATTGTTTACTGATATGTAGGCAGGCCTCGAGGTTGAATAGCAGAATGAAAAGTGATTTTGACACCGAGTTGGAATCTTTCGACCAACAGTAATTATACACTAAAGATTTCATGAACATGAAACACTGGTGTCTGCTAATATATATAGAAGCGAAAATGTGTTAGTGTGTGTGTGTGTGTGTATTTTTTTGTAAGTCCGCCAAAGGCTTTTTTCGCCGGGCTTCTCAGCCGGCTCACTCCTTAAAACTTTATATGCTGTCTAAATCATAATATCTATGACTTTAGAATGGGGGTCGCGGCTATTTTTAATTTGCTCAACTTTTACGAGCTATTTACGTCTTCGTTACACTTTTCAGTATAAAAAAAGCAAATGATGGAGCGGGAGAAACAGAAACTGGCTTGTAGCGCAAAACTATGTCAAACATCATGCGATGTAACTTTCTTGCACCTGTTAATTTCACTTTATAAATGTTAACTTAAAACACTTATCAATTCCTCTCCCTTCGTGGCTGAGATGGTTAGGTTGCAGGTTTTCCATTTCGTTTCCACCTTCGCGTCAAGGCTTCAGGGTCCAAGCCTACCTTCCTACTAAAACTTTTTTTCTTTTTTTCTTTCTTTTACACCTCCAAACACCCGGCCAACATTTTATTTTTATTTTTATTTTTTTTTTAAAACAGAGTTGTTTTGATCTACCCCGCCCCCAATACACACCTTCAAACACCCAGGCAACGCCGGGTACTCCCCCCCCCCGCTAGTCTATATCTACAAGTGAGCATGTGTATGTGTGAGGACAATTCTCAACCTATATACTCAACAAATCTTTGATCTACAAACTTGAAATTTGCAATATAGGGTATTCAGACATGCGGAAAACTTTTTAATCAGTTTTCATCAGGAAAAAAATTATGTAGGGGGGGGGGGTCGTATTTTTATCTGTTTGTCAACTGTTTCACAAAACTCTTTAAAGATCATGCTAAGCTGGCCTAATGGTTATCATACTTGACTCACCGGCTTTAAGTTTTGGCTTCGATCTCAGCTGGAGTATTTTTTTTTTTTTTTTTAATTTACAAAAATTGAACTGTTTAGAAATAACATAATCCTAACATGCACAAGTCTCAGTTTCTGTACGAATTAAAATATATTTATGCATATTTTACAACCGGGCAACGCCGGGATGGCCTGCTAGTAAATCTATATATTTTTAAAAGTGAGAATGTGTGTATGAGGACACTTCTAAACCTATATACTCAAATCTTTGATCTACAGACTTGAAATTTGGTATATAAGGTATTCAGACGGGTAGAAAACTTTTTAATCAGTTTTCATCCAGAAAAAAGGATTGCTAAGGGGTCAAAATTGAAAAATTGGTATGTGTGGGTGATTGGAATTTTATTTGCTTTCAACTGTTTCACGACTGCGCATACAGTTGTGAAACAGTTGAAATCATCCTTATGTTAAGTAAAAGTGGGTTTGAAAACACTTTTTAATGATCGTACTTGACTCAGTCTTTAGGTTTTGATTTTGATCTCAGCTTGAGTATTTTTCTTTTTTTCTTACAAAAATTAACCGTTTAGAAAAAACAATACTGACATGCACATGTCTCAGCTTCTTTTCGTTTTTACTTCATTTTTTTTAAGGAATTTAACATAACGTTTAATATTTACGATATTTCTGTTTATAATAAGAATTCTGCATCAAATGATATTCATGCACATTTTACAACAGAGCAATGCTGGGTAGCCCCGCTAGTATATACATAAAAATATTCATATGTACACACTCACACACTTGGCTCAAAAATATCAAATGACTTTTACAGAAATGAGGGGAAAAAAATACATTGTCATGTGTGAGTGAGTGCATAAAATGAACGGGCAAGTGTTAAAATCCTTTCAACAATGTTCGATCATTTCCTTTAGAGCATAAAGTGAATTCATTGTGCATCCAGGAAGGATAGAGAACAGCAATCAGTCTGTTTAGGATTTCAACAAATGGCAAGATTATCATATCTGAATTAGGTTTTTAACTAGGTTGGGGGAGGGGGGTAGCATTTCAACCCTTTTTTAAGTTGATGCAGATATTGAAAGCAGATACACTAATATGGCTTTATGTCAATTTGCATAAAAGCATTTAAAAGGTTATATCTGACACGTTACTATTTCTGAGCTTTTATAATTCACCCAAAATTGAGATTTATTCAGTCGTATTCTTGCAGAATTGCCGGAATTCACCCATGTTTGGATGATACAGCAAATATAAGGACTTATAAATTCATTATTATTATTAACTTTATCACTATTATTATTAACTTTATCACTATCATTATTAACTTTATCACTATCATTATTAACTTTATCACTATCATTATTATTATCATTATCAACTTTATTATCATTATCAACTTTATTATCATTATCAACTTTATTATCATTATCAACTTTATTATTATTATTATTATTATTATTATCAACTTTATTATTATTATTATTATTATTATTAACAACTTTATTATTATTATTAACAACTTTATTATTATTATTATTAACAACTTTATTATTATTATTATTAACAACTTTATTATTATTATTATTATGGAAATTGCATTCCTCTAAACTTATAATGTCGATTGCTTCTAATGTTTTATGGGTTATCAGAAGATGGAGCTTACCTTCGCTCCAGATCAAATGAACACCTCTCCTGCATTAAGTGCCTTCGGTCCAGAACCAAAGCTCAACAAGTTACCATCAGGAACCTATTGTTTGCTGATGATGCTGTGGTAGCATCTCACGTTGTAAGGATTCAAAAACTTGTGGACAGGATTTGCATTGCTTGCTTAGAATTACGCTTTAGCCTGAAAAAAAACTCAGATCATGAGCTAAAGAACCCCATCATCTTCCATCATCAACATAAATGAGCTGTGCTTAGACATAGTTCATCAATTCCAATATCTCAGGTCTACAGTCTCAGACAACCTATCTCTTGATGTAGAACTCAACAAGCATATTAGGAAGGCATCCACCACTCTTGCAAAATTGACAATTCAGGTGTGGGAAAATAAACATCTCACCATCTCCACAAAAGTGAACGTTTACATGGCCTGTGTCATAAGCACCCTTCTGTACGGCAGTGAAGCATAGACAACCTACAGCCACCAAGAACAGAAACTGCAGAGAATTCTTAGAATTTCTTGCAAAGACAAAGTTTCAAACGAGGCTGTGCTTATACGAGCTGGTATCCTCTCCATGTTCACCGTCTGTCATCAAAGACATCTACGCTTAATCGGCCAAACGCACGGACAATGGACGAATCCTAAAAGACATTCTCTATGGTGAACTCACAACTGGCAAAATGAAAATTGGTCGTCCTCATCTATTTTGACGTGTGCAAACGTGACATGAAAGTGTGTGATACTGACCCTATCAGCTGGAAACCTTTGAAAACTATTGATAACTACATTTGAAAACTAAAGGCCAAACCAAGAACTGGAGGAGACTATTCAGGAAGACCAGTGAACAAAATTCAACACACCCTCAACACGGCATCTTCACCTGCGACGTTAGCAACTGACAACATATGCTAAAAATAGGCTTATTCAGCTGCAGAAGACCGTTCAATCATCTCTACAAAGTGTAACCCCATAGTCTTCCAGACAATGGGGTTACGTTTGTAGAGATGAAGAGTTGGATAGATTTATTTACTACAAAACTTTGGATCTTAAATTATTTATGTGAGTACAATATTTTTATAGCTATTGCTTCTCATGGGAACCTCAAGTCGATCACAATAGGTTCAATTTATATGTAAATATTTTTAAAAGTTTTTAATCTTTAATTGTATTTAATATATAATTAGGGAACTTGTTTTAGATTTTTTTTAAATTCAATTAGCAGAGGAGATTAGTTCCACATAGTTTAATAGCTTTTTTTGTTTTTAAACAATGGTTATTTTGTAACAACACAGGCATTTGCTCTTGTAATTTAAGAGACTAGAATTTAAGCTGGTTGGTGTTTTATAAGTAGAAATGTTAAACATTTTTAAGTGTCAACAAAAATGGGATATGTTTAGTTTTAAAATGATTTTTTTTGGAGAAAGGTTCTGTATTATGTCTCTAGATTTTAGAGATGAGGATTATTACGTATCATTTGTAGTCTTCAGACTACTGTTCTCATCTCGAGAGTTATTTTCACAATGTTTCGGTCGATGTAACCTCTGACCTTCAGCTGTATCTTGTCAAACTAAATAATCTTTCTTTCAAACTTGAGAATTTGCACGGAGCATGTTACCCCCACGGATACAATAAAGGGTTCTGTTCAAAATTCTAGAGTTCGATAAAATACACCTGAAGAAGGTCGGAGGTTACATCAACCAAAATGTTGTGAAAAATAGCACAATGAGAACAGTAATGCGAATAATCCAAAACATCCTGCAGTTTATATATTTCGTCAATATAGTCACCAAAAATAAATATCAACATAACATGTAAAATGAGGATTTATGTTATCAAATTTTGTTTTCTCCGTCTGCCATACAGAATCTGCTAAAAGTCAACCCCAAAAACCAAACCCATTGAAACCGTCAATTTGAGTATAAATGTTTCTCTAAGAGTCATAAAAGAGACTGCAAATAACTTTAATATTTTTTAATTGCATGAAGAGACAAATTATTGATAATTATATCAATTTTTTTTTTACATTGTACATTAGTGAATAAGCTTTCTACATGAAGCAATAATTTTATTATTTAGTTGTTTGGTTTGTATGATTTGTAATAGTTCTTGTATGAACTTAACACTATATTTATTGGTTAGATACAGGCTGATACATTCATTTAGGGGTTTTGTTAATGAATATAAAAGAGAAAGATTAAATCTGGATAGTATAGGAGAACAGCGAAGAATAAGCCAAGTATGCAGGGTTCCCCTCTACAAGTGAAAAATTTACTTTCACCATGACTAATGTTTGTGCTAAATTTAAAAAAAAAACAAAAAAAAAAATGTGGTAATTGAGAACAGTACAAACAGACGGATGAACAGGAGTGAATTTTTTTTTTTTTTTTTTTTTTTTTTTTACACAGTGATCACCACTTATCAAGGCCCGGAAGCCACTCAGGGATAAGGGTTATTGCAAATACATTACGTTAGTGTGGAGATTTGATGAAGTGTTTAATTAAGGGGGCGGTTCATTAGGAATTTGTTAACATTGGACTTGAAGACATCCAAGTTGTAGTCCGGAGGGAAGCAGGCAGACGGAGCAGAGTTCCACAGGCGTGTAGTTCTAAGAAAGAAGCATTGTTCATGGAATCCGCGTTTTGATTTAGGCACAGATGTAGATATATATAATTACTAGGTAGAATCTTTCCTTTGTTGGGGCACCAAGAAGAGGCTTCAATTGTATGGCCAAGTTGAACGAATAAACTAAAACAGTTAATGTAGTAGAGTCAGTTGGAGGGGATGGCCACAGAAAACATGGGAGAAAGTGATAAGAATGGCCTTGAGAGAAGGAGGAATAAATGAAGACATTTCCAGAGATAAATTAGTTTGGAAATTAAATTTTAAAGTTGTCCAACACATGTAAAACAAATGTTAAACCGAATTTGATCATGAAGGACTAATTACATTGCACGTTAAAAAACGACCCTGGTGTCTAACTCTGTCCCGTGGGGAGGCGTAGTAAATAGGTACATTCAAAGTAATTGAAATTTTGCAAAGAAAGACAGCAATATCTTTTAAAAAAGAAATTTTAATCTATTTGTTGATTAGCGTAGTTTCAAGAATACAATAAACAACAAAGTGAACTCTTCCTCCCCAACGTTCGTAAAATGTGTTTTTGATGATCTAAGCAGTTCAAGTCACACTAATTTGTATTCATAAAAATGTGGGTTTTATTACGAAGTATCATTTATTATATAGATGAGGTTATATTTGATTATGAATAATCAGAAAAAGCGATCACCCTTTCGTACCAAAGCTGTAAAATTCTCAACGTAACTCATGTAGGTACAGGAATAACATACAGGAATGTAAAAATCTAGAAAATGAACAATGTTTCTAACAAAAGGGAAGAGAATTGCTGAACACTTATCGTTGGTAAGTTTTGATTTTGAATTGTTTTCTTTCAGCGACTTACATCAAGTGGCTTCATGTCTGGAGTGATTTCTATATAAAATATGCACACACACACAAAATAGTATACAAGATAAGAGATTCCAGTAAAGCAACTGGCCCGGACGGTATTCCAATTATAGTACTCAAAAAACTTCAACCTGAACTAGCGCCCATACTTACAAAACTATTTAAAGGTTGTCTTAAGGAGAATAGTTTCCCATCTCCCTGGAAAATTTCATCAGTATGCTCTGTATTTAAGAATTCAGGTGATCGCTCATCCCCCTCTCAGTACAGGCCAATAAGTCTCCTGTGCGTCATGAGTAAGTTGCTAGAATCTGTGTTAAATACAGAAGTAATCAACCATCTCAACAAAAATAACCTTAGTGACACTCAATATGGTTTCCGTTCTGCTAGATCTACAGCAGATGTGCTTACAGTTATATCTCATAGGATTAGCAAATCTCTCGACGGAGGCAACCTTTCTAGGGCAATTGCTCTTGACATATCTAAGGCCTTTGATAGGGTATGGCATAAAGGTTTACTTCATAAGATCTCTAGTTATGGTATAGCTGGAAATGTCTTCTCAATTATTAAATCATTTCTTTCTGATAGGTTCATAATAGTAGTAGTTGAGGGGCAAAAATCAGAAGCTCACAGTATTAATGCCGGTGTCCCTCAGGGGTCCATCCTGGGCCCAACTCTTTTCCTGATCTACATTAATGATCTTCCAAATCACATCCTTACATCATTTGTAGACATTTATGCTGACGACACTACCATTTATGGTACCACATCTAAGACAGTAAACGACCAAGTTCTCTCCAATTCTCTCTCCTCTGATCTTGAGCATGTAGTACAATGGGGAAAGGAGTGGCTGGTTACTTTTAATGCATCTAAAACCAAGCTTCTCTTTACATCATCAACATTCTGATCCCCATCTGGCATCAATTGAAATGAATGGCTCTCGTCTTCAGGAGGCCTCAAGTTTTGACAAGCTTCTGGGCTTGACCATTACTCCTGATCTTAAATGGAACACGTACATCAAATCTGTTGCCAAGGCCGCTGGAAAAATGGTCGGATCTTTCTATCGATCCAGTAGATATCTCACTGCTGATGCTATTCTCTATCTATATAAGAGCCAGGTACGTCCAAGGATGGAATACTGTTGCCACATCTGGGCAGGAGCTCCTAGAAAGGACTTGTCCTGCCTTGATAGAGTTCAAAATAGACTTCGTAGCCTCGTAGGAGATGTCCTTTTCTCTTCCTTGCAACCTCTATCTTACAGAAGAGATTTTGTGAGTTTGTCTCTGATGTATCGTTATTTTCATGGAAAGTGTTCGACTGAGCTTCAATCTATGGTCCCCCCCCTCGCAAAACTTTCACAAGAAACACTCGTCTAGCTGTAAACACTATCAATAATTCCCCCCACTCTTTATCTGTGCCTAAACCTAAACGTAGATTCCATGAACAAAGTTTTTTTATTAGAACTGCACGCCTGTGGAATTGTCTTCCGTTTTCCTGCTTTCCAGCTGACTACAATATGGTTGTCTTCAAGTCTAACGTAAATAAGTTCTTGATGAGCCGTTCCATATAAGTTATCAACTTTACCAAATTTTCATTACTAATGATTATTATATTGTCCAATTTCTACTGTACACTCTTTAACCCTTATCCTTGAGTGGCCTCTTAGCCTTGATAATGTGTTGATACATATGAAAGAAAAAAAAAAAAAAAAAAAAGAAAAAGTCCAATGTGAACAAGTTCTAATTGAATCGTCCCTCTAAGTAATCCAAGTTACAAAATTCCCACTGTTTACTATGCTAAAATCACAATGACTAATGTATACCTATTAACCCTTATCCTCGAGTGGCCTCTGGGCCTTGATAAGTGGTGACACCCATGTAAAAAAAAAAGAAAAAATAAAAAATGTAAAAAAGTAAATCAAAATCTGAAAAGGTTAAGAGTAGAAATTAAAAAAAATTATTTTCTATAGTTATTCTATTGAAGTATCGCTTTTATATTTTTTATCTCTTCTTCCTCCCACATTCTAAATTAAATATTTGACAAATTCAAATAGCATTGGTAACATTCCAGTTGTACAACAATTATAAAGTGTAACCTGTTATGACTGCGACAACAAATTGAGAAGAGCTGGTGTTAAGGAGAAACTTGGTTGACTGGAGGCGAAGCCATTGAAGCCTTGTAGTTGCTAATGTTACGCTTCGCTGAAAGGAGACAGAAAAAAAAAATCTCAAATTACTAATTTGTTTCCATTTTATTGATGTTACATATTTCAATCGTGTGTAGATATGAGAAAATTAAGTGGTTAATGACAACCTTAGGAGAAGAGGGGAGAGGGTAAAAGGAAGACAGTGGAGTGGGCAGGGAGAAGGGAGACAGACAGAGGGGGAGACAGACGTGGGGGTAGGCAGGGAGAAGGGAGACAAACGGAGGGGAGGAGACAGACGTGGGGGTGGGCAGGGAGAAGGGAGACAAACGGAGAGGGAGCACAGAAGGATCATCTAATCAATTACTGGCCAAGATATAAGTACTTATTTTTCTTTTTCAAAAAGTGTAATTTGCTTGAAGTGAGTGGTTTTGCTACATATTCAACTAATAAAGTTGCTTTAATGAATGGGTGTTTGTGGTCGGATCTGGTATTTCTTATATAGCTTGACGCTTTCAGCTTTCCTTCCAACGTTTCTCTAAGACGGCTCTACCAGTCAGTATTTATGGCTAAACCAGCCAACTATATTCTTGTAAAGAGGAAAAACCCGGATATATTCTATATATATAAAAGCGAAAATGTATGTATGTATGTATGTATGGGTGTATGTTTGGATATCTGCTAAAAACTTTTGACAGACGCGACAAATTCACAAACTCTGTATCACACCGTAGCTGCATCCTTTGCTCGAAAAATATCGAAAAATTGGGCAAAAACGTTAACTTTTTCACCCCGAAATCGAGACTTTTCGACGGGGGGAGGGGGGGGGTGTTCAACAAAAACGGTCCTCTCGTGACAATGACCGATTCTACGCATGCTTCAGATAACGTCGTGACCTGATTTACTTTAAATAGTTGAAAAACCGAACAACTTTCATGTACATCACGTTAGCTCAGTTGGTTAAGGCCTTGGTTCATTATCTAAACATTTTGGGTTTGAATCGTGGTGTGAGAGGTTTTTTTTTTTCTTCGATTTTTTTAAATTTAAATATTGAACCAGTGTTATTTAAACCATTTTTCACGTAACGTTCGTTTTTCTGCTTTTTTTTTTTTTTTTTTTTTTTTACTTCGCTTATTCTTAGCGACACCCAACAAAAACCGTCCTCTCATGACGACGACCGGTTCTATTCATGCGTCAGATGACGTCATGACCCGATTTAGTTTAAATAGTTGAAGAAGTGACTAAATTTCATGTACGTCGTGTTAGCTCAGTTGGTTAGTGCATTAGGTCATTATCTAAACGTTTTGGGTTCGAATCATGGTGTGAGATGTCTTTTTTTTGATTTTTTAAATTTAAATATTGAACCAGTGTTATTTAAACCGTTTTTTCACGTAACGTTCGTTTTTCTGGGGTTTTTTTTTTTTTTTTACTTCACTTATTCTTAGGTTTTCATTAACGCCCCCACCCCCGACCACACACCCAAAAACACCTGGGTACCTACCGATTTTTTCAATTTTAACAGACTTATTTAAGCCATTTAAGCTTATTTAAGCCATTTTTCACATGTTTTTTTGTTTTGGTTATAATGTTCGTTTTTCTGTTTTCTTTTTTCAATTTTTACATTTAACATCATTCGTTTGCCTTACGTTAGTTTTTTTTGTGAACTGCACACCCGTGGAACTCTTCCATTTCCCTGTTTTCCAGCTGACTACAATATGGTTGTCATCAAGTCCAACGTAAACAAGTTCTTGACGAACCGCTCCCTTAAGTAATCCAATTTACCAAATTTCCACTACTAATGATTACTAAAATATTGTCCCATTTACTACTGTACATTCAATAACCCTTATCCTTGAGTGGCCTCCAGGGCTTGATAAATGGTAACTCCTTTGTATATAAAACAAAAAATCCTTGATATTGATGCAAATATATCAGTTTAAAAGTCCTTACAAAGTTAAATTAGATTAGAAATAGAGGCATGATACCACAAAATTGACAACTTCAACGGCAATTAGAAAATAGACAAGACACTTTGAATATTAAGTAAAAAAGAAAAAAAATTATAATTGTGATATGAATTACAGAGGAAGGGGGGATAAAAGCTGTAAAATCAAAAATAATTTTTAAAATGATTCAGCAAGATCATTCCAATGATTGGGATGGCCTCGTGTTTCCGTAAAAAATTTGGTTTTAAAAGTCTCTTTACGATATGTCTATCAAGAGATAGGTTTTATCTGCTTTTTCACGACCAGAGAAAAGAGATAAGCTAAATAATTGGAAAAGATAAGTATTTATAGGAAGCATCGATTATAGCCGGAGGGGGGAGGCAGGATGCTGAAGTCAAAAGAAAAAATATAAATATATCTGTCTATATAAAATTTTATGAAATATTTTATGTATTGGTTTTCAGTATTTACTTCAGTGATCAATACTTGAGTAGAACAAAATATATATATGGCAATTAAGCTACACAATTTTTGACATTAGCCCGACAAATCCCTGAGTATGAAACGCAGAAAATTTGTAGCTTAATTGCCATAAATATATATATATATATATATATATATATATACATACACACACATACAGTGTCCCAAAAGACAAAAAAAAAAAAAAAAAATCATAATTTTTTTTTTTTTTCAGATCATCTGGAGTAACCTTTCCAAGGTCATCAGGAGTCGTTACACCACAGAAGAGTGGATATTTATCATAGAGTCGTATTTTCGGTTGAATGAGTAAATATCAGAAACTCCAAGAGAATTTCAACAAAACTTCAACACAAGAAATTCCCCTACTCCCAATACAATAAAAGCTATGGTGGCTCGATTTCATGAGCAAGGGTCTGTATGTGACTTTCCTAAATCTGGTAGACCCCGTACGGCAAGATGTGATGAGAATCGTCAGAGATTAGCAGAGAGTGTGAGCGAGCATCCATCCACATCAGTATTTGTTGTTTTCAAGTCGGTTTCTATTTAACCCATAGTTGGGACCCTAACAGGTACTACCACTCCGGGTCAGAGTGGACCTGGGAGCAATGGCAATTAAAGGGTGGCTCCACACTCCCCAAAGCCCGCAAGCTGGGGCCTCACCACTGGATATAGTTTAAGGTCATATCCAGGACCAAAATAGAGAATTAGTCAACCACCTCAGCAAAATAACCTCACTGACATGCAATATGGTTTCCATTCTGCTAGATCTGCAGCTGATATGTCAACAGTTACATCTCATAGGATTAGCGAATCTCTTGATGGAGATTTCCTTTCAAAGACAATTGTCCTTGACATATCAGTTTTTTAGGGTGTGTCACATAATCTCCAGCTACAGTGTAGCTGGAAACATCTTTTCAATTATTAAATCATTTCTCTGATAAGTTCATAAGAGTAGTGGTTGATGGGCAAATATCTGAAGCTCACAGCATTAATGCTGGAGTCCCTCAAGGATCCATCCTGGGCTCAACTCTTTCTAATCTACATCGATGATCTCCCAAATCACAGTCTATGATCATTCGTAGACATTTATGCTGACGACACGACCATCTATGGCAACACTTCAAAGGCAGTAAATGACCGTTCTGATTCTCTCTCCTCTAATCTTGAGCAGGTGGTGCAATGAAGGAAGAGGTGGCTGGTTAATTTTAATGCATCTAAGGTCAAACTTCTATCTTTACATCATCAACGCTCTGATCCCTGTCTGGCATCAATTGAAATGAATGGATTTCATCTTGAGGAGGCTCTATGTTTTGACAAACTTCTGGGCTTGACCTTTACTCCTGATCTGAAATGGAACACGTACATCATATCCGTTGCTGGGAAAATTCTACCGTTCTTCGATGATTTTGACTTACAAGTAAATTTGACAAGTTTTATTTGCGCACAAGCAGAAAGGCCCAGCTTATAAAATTAACAGTAGGTTCTTTGATCCTCATTCATTTCCGGGCAACATCAGGTGTCTCTGCTAGTTGTTGATATAATTGAACGATTTTCTTTCTCATCAAATCTTTCTTGGAGTTCATATATTATATCCACTGTTCTTTCTGTATCTCATAAAATTGGTTCTATCGCTCGAGACTCCAATCTTTTTAATTTTGACACCGTAACCTTTTTTTTCTGGATAAAAACGAATTAAAGTTTTCCACAGGTTTGAATATCCTACATACCAAATTTCAAGTATGTAGATCAAAAATTTGTGGAGTACATAGGTTGAGAGTTGTCTGCTCGCGCGCACGCACACACACACACACACGTTTATAGATATACTAGCCTGGGTGCCTGGCATTGCCCGGGTGTTTGGAAGTGTGTGTTGAGCAAAAAAAGAAATTGGTAGTAGGCAGGCAGGCTCAAACCCGTTAGCATTACAAGTGTATGCTGATTTTCGTGGACATGGACAATATTACTTACCTTATGTGTTTCAACAAGTCATATCTTTTTTATTTGATAACAAATCGGTATATATCATCCATTTCCATATAAATAATAGTTTCAGAATTGTTTCCATGTATAATATATAAATATTTGATAATTATTAATTCTGCAGAAATTTCTTTAAAATGTTATCTTTTATAGAAATTTTAATCCACTTAACGGGGAAAACGGCTCGCTATGCGCTGACCAGCGCTCAGCTGACTAAAGTCAGCGCATTAACAAATTTCGTTTGTATTCTCTTAAAAATAAAAAAAAAACTTTTCTGCTTTCAAAACGGAAGCAGAAAAATCGATTTCATTTTTTATTGAGTTTGTCAATTTAAAAAAATTATTTTCAAGTCTTTCAAATTTGATTTCCAAATACTATTTTGTTGTTTTTAACGCTTTTAGTACAACGTTAAAAACAACAAAATGTATTAAGTACGTTTCCGTTATCATGCTATTTATAACTTCTTACTTGTACTTAAGGTACAATTGTTTTTTAGTAGTCAAAAAATATAAAACAAATAAAAAGGTACCTGTGCACTTATGCCACCATGCTGAAATAATAACCTTATTAAGAAACCCATTCTTAATATGGGGAAGGAAAGGTGTTTTCTTAACTATTCTGTACTTTCACCTAACAATTAAATAAAAAAAGATATTGTGAAACTTGAATTTATTTTTTAACTCATTGTCAAGATCATTTTTTTGAATCTGTAAAACAAACATTTTTTTTTTTTTACTGAAGATATTTAAACAATAATAATAATTAGGTGGTCCTTTTAAGGTTTTCAGATATGCTGAAAACGAATATCACATTTAAATTTTCCACAAATAAGTAGCTTTCCAGATATTAAGCAATGTCATTTCTTACGTTATTGCTGGTGGCCATCTTAGTATGCACGTTTGTGCATAGTTTCTCGGGGTTGCACGCTCGCGCATACCAAGATGGCCACCAGCAATAACATAAGAATTGACATTGCTTAATATCCGGAAAACTACTTATTTGAAGAAAATTTAAATGTGATATTCGTTTTCAGCATACCCTAAAACCTATAGAAGTAATCATTTTAAATGTTAAGATAGAAACAAGGTAAAAAATTACTGTTTCATTCCTTTCTTTAAATAGTTGAATTTTCAGTATTACAAATAGAATAGAAATGACAAAAATTACCATCAACTGGTGAATATATAGTTGTTGCTTATCAGGATTCCTGGTACTGTGAAAGTTATATCGAGGATTCATGTAGAGTACGATTTATGGTTGCAGCTAAGAAAATAGGGGTATATTTTGGACCAGATAGAGAGCATTTACAAAATTGAAAACTGGATTGGTCCCAAAATGCATAAGTTCTGGTCAACTATGGGAATTTCCATCTTTTACAGAAATCCAAATTCTATAAGAAAAATTTTCTCCGATTTATTTCCAAGATCAATTTTTTTTTTTTTTTTTTTTTTTTTCAGTGGTCACCACTTATCAAGGCCCGGAAGCCACTCAGTGATAAGGGTTATTGCAAGTACATTACCTTAGTGTGGAGATTTGATGAAGTGTTTACTTAAGGGGGCGGTTCATTAGGAATTTGTTAACATTGGGCTTGAAGACATCCAAGTTGTAGTCCGGTGGGAAGCAGGCAGACGGAACAGAGTTCCACAGGCGTGCAGTTCTAAGAAAGAAGCTTTGTTCATGGAATCCACGTTTTGATTTAGGCACAGATAAAGAGTGGGGGAGAGGTTGCAGGGTAGAGAAAAGGGCATCCCCCACTAAGCCACAAAGTCTATTTTGTACTCTGTCAAGGCAGGATAGGCTGTTTTTAGCAGCTCCTGTCCAGATATGGCAACAGTATTCCATCCTTGGATGTACTTGGCTTTTATATAGATCGAGAATTGCATCATTAGTGAGATATCTTCTGGAGCGGTAGAAGGATTCCACCATCTTTTCAGTGACCTTGGCAACAGACTTGATGTACGTGTTCCATTTCAGATCAGGAGTAACGGTCAAACCCAGAAGCTTATCAAAACACGGGGCCTCTCCCAGACGAGAGCCATCCATCACAATTGATGCCAGATGGGGATCAGAGCGTTGATGATGTAAGGATAGGAGTTTGGTTTTAGATGCATTAAAGGTAACCAGCCACGTCTTCCCCCACTGAACCACGCGCTCAAGATCAGAGGAGAGAGAATCAGAGAGAACTTTGTCATTTACAGCCTTTGATGTGTTGCCGTAGATGGTCGTGTCATCAGCATAGATGTCAACAAATGATTTAAGGATGTGTTTAGGGAGGTCATTGATGTAGATCAGGAAGAGAGTTGGGCCCAGGATTAACCCCTGAGGGACTCCAGCATTAATACTGCAGGCCTCCGATTTTTGTCCATCGCCCACTACTCTTATGAGCCTATCGGAGAGAAATGATTTAATGATTGAGAAAACATTTCCAGTTATACCGTAGTGAGGTGATATGTGAATGCCACTTTCGCCCAGAGTTAAATGAACACCAACCTTCCAGTGATGTGTGTCAATGGAGTAATGCGTGACACATGGATTGACTCAGGGTGCCAAGTCTCTTGTGGGATTTCAGTTTGTAGTCCACCAAATGGACACAAGACAAAGGTGATGACTAGCAGGGCAGCAACCAAAGTGAATCTGCAGGCGAATAAGAGGATCCCTGTAGTGGTGGAGATGCTAGCCATGGATGGAGATCTATTTCCTGCACAATCCACCTGTTGAATAAATGAGCACAATGAGGCCACTTTCTCAAACAGTTTCAAGTGTCTGCACTGCTGTCACAGTGAAAATAAAACAATCCAACCTCAGTATCATATTTGACCCACTTCTTGGCCACAGTGGTCAATGAGACATGTAATCCTAAGCATATTTTTAAGTTTGGTGGCTTTGGGTCATAAATTCCAAACATTGGGAGGAGGGGGCTTTAAATTTTAAACTCTACAATTTCCACATTTTTTTTTTAATATAAGATTTGTCTTGATAAGTATTCACCATTAAATATTAATTATATCCTGATATTTTAAAGGTTAGCAACACAAAACTTTAGTGGACCTGTACAATGCACCTCCACTCCATATATTTTTTTTCTTTTCATCTTTTTTTTTCAATGCATTATCAATTGGACACTAATCTTCCATATTAAAAAAAAAAAAATTTTTTCAATATTTGTAAGAGGATTCTCAGTTTCTAAAACAATGTTCTAGTAAATTGATCCTCCCATATTCGAGCCACTTGACAAGAATATGCACATCCTTCTTATATAAAGGGTTTTTCGGTTATTAATCTAAAGGCAATGATTTTATCCAATGTATTGCATGTTGCTTTCACTGGTCGCCATGTTTGTTTTAACACTCAAAAAAAATGAAATTCATGTGCGCAAAAACAAACATGGTGACCAGTGAAAACAATACAGAATACATTGGATAATAAAGGCCTTAATATTATTATCCTTAGATTAATAAATGAAAAATAAGGGAGGGGGTGCATGTTTTCATGGTTCCAATATGGTGGGGTCAATTCACTAGAATATTGTATTAGAAACTGAGGATTCCTTTCAAATATTGAATTCTTTTTTTTTCAAGGGAGGGGGAGGGGATAACATGGTAGATTAGTGTTCAAAATCGATAATAAAAAATCGAAACATGAAAAGAAAAGTACAAGGAGGGAATATGCTGTATAATCCACCCTAGTTTTTTCATGTTAACAGCCTTAAAAATATTAGGAAATAATTGATTATGCAGTGAGACCTTTTCAAGGCAAATCTATTTAAAAAAAAAAAAAAAAAAAAAAAAAAAAAGGCAAATTCTTTAAGCCTGAGACTTCTTTTCCAGCCTGTGTGCCACTTTTTTAAAAATGTTTATTTTGTAAAATAAATAAACAAGTTTATTTTTTATTTGAAATAAAAACAAAACGAATTTAGTCAGTCACAACTCAGCCGAGAGTTTTTTTGTTTTTTTTTGTTTTTTTCAAATCAAATTTTACAAGTGATCTTTTTTTTTTAATCTGAATTTTTTAACAATAGCAAAAAAAGTAGAATAAATCCCTGAAGTAATGTTTCCAATTCCGTGTGCCTCTTTTGGGGGAACTAGTTTTCCCACATTTAAAACATCAGTGTCTAACTCATGGGGAGGCAAGTAAATAACTTTTTTTTTTTTTTTATATAATTGATTTCTATCTATATATATATAGAATTTTTTTTTTTTAATTTTTTTTTTATACATGGCGGGGGGGGGGGGCACAACTTATCAAGGCCCGAAAAAAGTCAATGTGTGCTGCTTGTTCAACTTGCGAAGGGTGTTTATTCCGGAAGTCATGGGGGAGGTGATACTAAGAAAATGCCTTTCAGAATTACCACCCCAACTTCCATGTTAAAAACAGCTTTCAGAATAAGCACCCCCTAACTTCCCCATATTAAGAACGAAATAAAGACCCTTTGCAGGTTGGAAAAGCAGCGCACATCGCCACATTGCTGGTTATGTTGGGCGAACATCCTTGCATCTTTTGACTCGTATAAACCAGCATGTTCCATCGAAGATCAGACAAGGGAGGATGGGGGTCTGGTAGTCTCCCTCCTTCTGCAGCCTTGGACTCTGCTATTGGCCAGCATTTGGTTGACAACCCATGCTGTGCCGATAGATATAAAATTGAATGGTTCGAGGTACTACATAGAGCGGACTCCAGAAACCATTTAAAGATTTTGGAGTCTGTCTATTGCGGTGCGGAAACCTTTGTGCCGGCAGAAAGAAACATCTAACGCATTGTTTCTCTTTGGGGAACTGTGAATCTTTTCTCCCCCCCCCCCTCGTTGTGCCATTATTTTAATCATTTTTTAAACGTTAAACTTTATTTTGGTGTCCCCGTAATTTTTGGCACATTCAATAGTTCCCCATCAGAACTCTTTACTTTCGACATAGTATTATTATTTTACGCTATTGATTTTCTCCTGATGAGATGATAGCTGAAAGCGCTCTCGAGAGACTTCCGCCCATTATATTTAAAACTATATATATATATATATATATATATATATATATAGCGGAGGTACCTGACGTTGCCCAGGTGTTTGGAGGTGTGTGTTGGGGGGTGGGGTAAAGAATAAGCAAAGTAATAACCCTGCTTAAATTTCTTTAAAAAAATAAATTAAAAAATCAGAAAAACCAAAATAAAAAACAGCATACGAACATAAAAAAAATACATCTGATAACTCGGATTAAACGTGCAATCTTATAACGACATTGTCACTTCATCCATTGTGCTATGGACGTGTGGGCGAATGTAGGTCGGATTTTATAATATTTAAACGAATTCAAGGTACGTCTTTTGCGCATGTTGACGCATGCGTAGAAACCATCTTGTCATGAAGGAACAATTTTTTTCCACCCCTCCAAGGGTCCGGTTGAGGGTGAAGGAATGAATGTTTTTGGCCAATTTTTCGATATTTGTCGTCAGGTTTGAGCTGGAAAATGATACCAATCTGTTGAAAGTTTTTGCGAGACATACAAACACACATTTTCGCTTTTATATATAGACTAGCGGGGGTACCCAGCGTTGCCCGGGTGTTTTCAGGTGTGTGTATAGGGGGGGGGGGATAAATAATAACCCTTAAACGATATTAAAAAAAAATTAAAAAATCGGAAAACCAAATCAAAAACAGCGAAAAAAAAATTTTAAAAAAAATTTAAAAAAAAATAAACGCTGTGTGTATGGGGGGGGGGGGAGTAAACTAAAGAAAAATAAAGAAACGTTGCCCGCGTGTCTAAAGATGTAAAAGAAAAAAAAAATAGTTTTGGTCGTGAGGCTGGATTGAACCCGGAACGCGGAGGTGAAACTAACTCCAACCACTTAACTGTGTAGGCCAAGAGTAAGAGGAATTGATTATAAAATAAGGGTTATAAAGCGAGTGAAAGAGGTTTGATTGCCAGATAGCCACTAAATGAGGTCATCGCGGGAGCGTTACGAGATGACGTAGCAGTATTTCGTTTCCTGTCTAGACATCTCTCTATCTGTCTCTCTCTCTCTCTGTTTGCATTTGTGTATGTGTGTCTCTCTCTCTCTCACTTTGTCTTCCTTACTCTAAAGACTGGAAAATGGCGTCTGGCTGTAAAACTTTTGTAAAAACTTCGATCGTTAATATTTTTTGTAAGCATATTTTTTTTTTTTACTTCACATTTTTGGCTTGTTATTTTTCGTTTAACTATCGTATCTCACTATTTTGAATGTGCTAATAACTTTGGTAACGTTGCCATAGCGTAGAAGTTCATAGTTTAGCTTGTGTAAGGGTTATTTTCTTTTTTACCGATAACATGTTTTTTTAAATTCATACTGCCTTTAGAGCTGGCTGACGTCAAGATCGCGTGACATGACTCAGCGGGTTTTAAATACAAGTTGACCCAAAATAAACGGCCCCGTGTATACTTTATGTAGAAGAGTTGGCGCCAGTATTTTTGGGGGCAGTTATAAATAGATTTAAAAATATGAAATGTTTAACATTAAAATGTCACTTTTTTGGGGGAGACCCCCCCCCCCCCTGCAGAAAATCTCTCAGTTGACGCACTTCTGATGGTCCTTTTGGGCTAATTTTTCGTCCGGAGGGTAGGGCTTTAATATGATACCAAGTTTGTGAATTTTTGTTCCATCGGTCAAAAGTTTTTAGCAGACACACATACATACATTTTCGCTTTTATATATATACTAGCAGGACTACCCGGCGTTGCTCGGGACCGTATAAACAATGAAAAAACAAAAGCAGATATTGAAAATATGTTTTATTCTTAGGGGAGAGGAATGTTTCATCTCAAGTTTTAGCGTTACAAACAAACATTTGTCTTTTATATATATAATGACAGGTTTTTTGGGGGCCCCCCCTCGAAGATAACTGATCAGTTGACCAACTTCTAGTGGTCTGTTTGATGTGAAATTTCGATATTTGTCATCCGGGTGATTGGGCTTCGATATGATACCAAATTTGTCAAGTTTGGTTCTGTCTTTCAAAAGTTTTAGCGTTACAAACAAACATACATACACACAGACGTTTGGCTTTTATATATATAGACTAGCAGGGCTACCCGGCGTTGCTCGGGACCGTATAAACAATGAAAAAACAAAAGCAGATATTGAACATATGTTTTATTCTTAGGGGAGAGGAATCTTTCATCTCAAGTTTTAGCGTTAATGACAGGTTTTTGGGGGCCCCCCTCGAAGATAACTGATCAGTTGACCAACTTCTAGTGGTCCGTTTGACGTGAAATTTCGATATTTGTCATCCGGGTGATGGGGCTTCGATATGATACCAAATTTGTCAAGTTTGGTTCCGTCTTTCAAAAGTTTTAGCGTTACAAACAAACATACATACATACATACATACACACCGATTTTTGCCTTTTATATATATAGAAGATATATATATATATATAAGATATATAGATAATTCAAAAGCAGTCTGAAGCATTCCATACGTTGCTATGGCATTTTCTCTAAGTTTAAAACAGAATTTTATTGCATATCGTTCTTTTAAAGCAATGGTTCTCAACCTTTTTTTTTAATCATAACTTTTTCTTAATGTATTTTGGTGAACCCTTGTAGCTTATTTTATTTTTCAGTAATGTAAAGAAAACCAAAGAACATATATCAACAGTTTATCTTGAAGGAAGACTGAACCAATATTAACGTTACATATACCATGGGGGTCCACATGGACCCCGGTCGAGAACCATTGTTTAAAATATCCTCACATCCAGATTGCATTTTTGAAATGCACCAGTTGTGACAACCAGTCTTTAGTAGTGTGTATTCCAATTCCTGCTGTAGCTGTTCGTTTAAACCCGAAATCAAATAACTGACCAATTTTTATAAGATATAGCAATAACATACAAAATTTTCAAGAATCTACGACAATTTTAAATGCTTGTACAACAAAGAGTCTAGAAACTTAAAGCCACCTCGTACCTTATATAGACATTTTGTGTTAAGTCATTTTTATTTCACTTTGTCTTCGTTCCAACTTTTTACTACCTAGCTTACGAATGCCATGTTGGATTTATGCCAGTGTATCCCCTAATAATTTAAAAAGTGTCTATTATTTCATACGCAATACTAAATTGATTTTTAACAAAGATGTTTACTGAATGTCACGATAAAGAAAAAGGACATTTTTAACAATAAAGGGGGGGGTTAAAAAATATACAACAAATTGTAAAGTGGACTTAAAAGTTTACTGAATCAAAGACTAGCGCTGAATTTATAACACCACAGGACGACTGGTGTTCCACTTATTCCCAACCTGTCTCATCAGTCATTCCCATTCTCTACATGCCCTGCCACCTTACAACTGCACTACCGGTGTTTTGTGGTCACTTGTTTGAAAAGTTCTGTCTAATTGGGAGTTAGTCCTCGCATTTATGGAGAGAATGGTCTTTGTGGCCGTGTTACTCTCATGCTGCATCATGGGATCAGACTTGTTGGTTTGTGTCTGATCGGGTCTTGGTTATCCACTTCCATATCTGTGGCAGATGTGTCATCTACCATCATTACATCATCTTTTACACATCCATCCTCTTGTGTATGTCACACGGGAATACACTGTCCTCCATTCTTGACCTTTGGGGGAGGTGATTAAAGGAGTGGTTGCATGAGCAAATCGGGCATACCCATGATAGGTTGGATCTTCCAGAAGAAACAACGATTGCATAGTGTGATTCTGCCGCTTCTATCCAACCGTATTGTCTATTACCCATGGTCTCGACAACTCTCCCATTTTTGTCCATCGTCTTCCATCCTTTTAGCGCATTGAGGTGTGATGTCCTCCCACACCCTTCACACGGTTTCTTTTGAGGGGTTCTGGTTTCCTCCCTTTCCCCGAGATGGTTCCTCCTCATACATTACTGAGCCAAACATCGAACGCCCATTTAGGCTGCTATGCAATGAGGAGTTGACATATCCATTGTCTGTAGACTAAACAGTCTGTGGAATTTCTGTTCCACTGTTGCCAATATATTGGCTTCTGTCAACAACTAGCACTGGTATTATTTTTGCAAGTCCAGCTATGAGTTGGCTAGCCACCATGTCCTCAGAATAGCTTATAGTTAGTCTGCAGCTCTCGTTAGAACACTGGACAGTAAAATTGCAAAACCATGCTTGGGACCAAAGCTTTGCTAAAACTTTTTCCCTGACCTGTTTCATCAGTTGTTTCGATTCTCTACACAAATGTTACCAACCGCAAACTACTCTTCTACCTACTTGGACGTGTTTTAAAGTGTTTTTATTTTGTTTATACTTTAAAAACTAATCTCAAGTTCGTTGAATTAGAAAAACAAAAGCGATCTTTAACAGCCATTTTGACGTTCGATAATTGCTCAAAAAGTGAGATAATAAAATACTGAAAAAAAAAAAAAAATGTAATGTTCTACGAATATTTTGTAGAATTTACGATTTTTGAACAATTATTGAGTTCAAATGACTAACGAAACCGCCATTTTTCATCATTCGAACTAAATGAGGATAGTTATTACTTTTGTTGCAAATCAAACAAACGCTTTAAAATAAGCTAAAACAAACTTATCCAAGCAGGTAGAAATAAAGATTTTGATAACTTTTTTTTTTTTTTTTTTTTTTTTAAATCATTTTTGCTTCGTTTGGTTATTGTTAAAAAAAAAAAAAAAAAAAGAAAAGAAAATGCCCTGACAAACAATTTCACTCTAAACAACAGATATTGAAATGGTTAGCTCCCAAGAGGATTGCCAAATCCTCTAACTACTTTTATCGGTTTTTCACAGCAGTGACAGAGCAAATTAAAATTTGTATAAGGCAGATTATTTTGTATATATTAATTTGGTTTCTTTGTGTGTGTGTGTGTGGGGGGGGGGGTATTACCTGAACTTAGGGTTCCTATTTACAATGTCTCCCCACAGGACAGAGTTAGACACCAGGGTCGTTTTTTAATGTGGAGAAAAGGAACAAAAATAAAAATTGTCTCAGTCGTGAAAGATTTCTCTTCCACTGACAGAGAACAACAAATTAAAGTTCAGCATCTGAAGAACAGATACTACACTTTGATCTTGTCCCGAAGGCCAAGTAACATTTTACCTGAACTTAGGGTTAGTCGTAGAGTATGTTTTGTAAGAAACAAAAAAAAAAAAAAAAAATCTATTTATTTAAAATGAAATATTACAAATTACATTTAGGTGACTGAAAATAGAAAATTGCGAAAAGTAATTTACCATTCAGTAGAGTTTGAACTCCGTGCAATACAAAGTACGCTCATAATGAACTTTTAAGCTTTAAAATAGCTCTCAATTGAAGCATTCTAATTAAATAAGTTAGTTCTATAATAATTTGGTTTAATGACCAAACAATACGGTAATAATTAGGTTACATGATCACAATATTAGGTTCTTTATGATGTACGTACCTGTACAGAACGAAAATGTCAGCTTCCAAAAATCATAAATTGATCAAATATTTTTTTAGATATAAAAACATCATTTTGTAATTATTTTAATAGTAAATCGTAGCCATTACAAGGCTGATTGTGATATCTAGTTCGAATTGATTTTTCTCTCTCCCTTTATGGGTTTGTATTATACAGAGATACGAAAAAGTTGTCAAATAACGAATATATAACAAATAAATGTTACCAAAGGCAAGATAAGTTACTTACCTACCTAACTGGATAAGTTTTTAGGGTGCTTGTGCATTTTTGCCTCCGCGTTATTTTTAAAGTTTTTTTTAGGTTAAATTCCAGTGTCACCATACAAAACACCCTCCCTATGTTAATAATGGCTTTCAAAAATTTTATTATTTCAGCACGGTGGTAAAAGATCACAACTACTGTTTTTAGTGTTTTATTTAATGTCAAATATTTATTCGGTTCGAAAAACGAGTAATGCTGAACGCTGCCGGAGAACAAGAAAAGATGGCCGTGCGTGCTCTCCCGTGCTGTTCTTCTTCAGATGCTGCGGTTTGCTGCACTTCAATTTCTTGTTCTGTCAGAGAAGTCCTTCACGACTGAGACAATTAATTTTTGTTCCTTTTCTCCACGTTAAAAAACGACCATGGTGTCTACCTGTCCCGTGGGAGGCATTGTAAATAGGAACCCATCCAATAAATGTTACTGTGACATGGGGAGGTTGGGTGTGTTTATTTCCGAAAGCCGTTCTTAACATGGGGATGTTGGGCGTACTCTCGTATAAAACAGAAATACAGATTTTTTTTTTCTGGAAGGACAAACAAAAAACTTTCTAATACACAAAATATGCGCATACAACAATGGCCACCACTTATAACAAATAATTACGTTGCAATATACTCGGAAAAAATACTTATTTGCGGAAATTTTAAATGCGATATTCGTTTTTAGCACATCCGAAAACCTGTAAAAACGTTTTAAGGTAAGTTTTGTGACGTTGGTCTACCAAGCCACAAGTACCGTTAAATTATCAGTTGTTATGAAACAACAATTTGGGAAATTCTTAACCAGATTGGGTTACCCAATCTGGTTAAGAATTTTTTTTGCTTGTTGAAAGATAACGAAGTTGATCAATTATTAAATAAACATGCATGAAGCTTTAACATTTAAAATGTCAAACAAATGAAATCTGGAAAATAATCTAAGTTTTTGTTTTAGCAAGTAATCTAAAGATTGTAAATAATATTTAATATTAAGCAGAATACCGAATGTGCTGAAATTCGGTTATCTATGTTTACGCTCCCGACAAAACATGAAGGCACCAAGTTTAGATGTAATAAACTTAAAAAAATATCACTTCAAAGTCAAAAACTTTGAAATGATAGAGTCTTAGATGGATAGATTCCAAATCAGAAAACGTCAATTTTCCCCCATTAGGTCACAAACATTGTTCATGGAAAAGAGAAGTGAGCGTTAAGAGGCTGACGAAAGTAAATCAAAGATCAATTTTCTATTTAGAAATATATTCTTAAAAGGGAAAGGGGTATTTTCTCACCTAAAATATGCAGCAAAACTTTAACTGAAAAATTCGATCTAAAAATAGAGCACGGTTCGTAAACTGCATAAGTATCAAGTATAAAAAATGCATTCAATTATGAAAAAAAAAAAAATCACTTATACCTTTGTAAGTTGGGCAGTAATTATGTAAACTTTGTGTTCGTTTGTTACGATGACGGGAAACCAAGATGAAGATGCTGGCCCAGGTGATGAGGCTTCTCGACTTGGAATAGCTGATAGTTGGGAAATTCCGATTCTGATATTAGGAAATAACTGAAAACATCGAGTTAACTTTCCGGCATGGAATTCTATCAGGTAACCATCACAGACAACAGCTAAAAGGCGAATATTCAATAAGCCGGAATTATCCGAGCGAACTTTAACTTCGGGTTTGCTAGTGGTGCAAGCTAATACGTGAACATGTTGGACGGTCGCCAAATAAGGTTCGGGTAGTATTTGTGAAATATCCACATTTTTGAAGGAATCCACTGGGATTATAAATTCAGTAGCAAAGGAGGTTTCCTTACCTGTCGCAACATTTATTCTACGTCCGACGACAAGTGAGAGTCCTCGAAAATGATGATAAAATACTAAAGGAGAAGTTTCCTTTACTTCTTGAAAATGTGATAATCTGTCATCAGGTTCATCTGACAAAGGGTGGGATTTTAAGGAAAGCCGACAAACGTCGCCGAATAAACAACTGGCCACATGAAGATGGGAATTGTTCACCCATATTATACCAGGGCCATCTATCAGTCGAGGTTTATTGGAATGGTCAAAGGACGGCATTTGGTAACTTTTAGAAACTTTAACATACTTTAGAAGAACCAACTTATCATGATAACTCGTCACAATAAGAAACGAAACCTGTTTTTGTTTGCAAGAACTAATAAGTGCACAAACGATATTTTTGCCAGTGTTAATTTCGATTATGTTTCTGGCATCCAGTATTGTCCATTTCGATGCAGTAGGAAGTGCGGGGAGGGAAAGAGTTTGTTGGGAAAAGCCGACTATATTCAAACTAGGGTTATTGAATGCGACAATGTTTTCCTCACTTCCACCTGCTGATCGCCTAGAAATATTAAAAACTTGGTCGACAATGTCTTTCTCATTGTTCGTGAGCCGAAAACGATGTATTAAACTATCGCCAGTTGTTATTAAATACTGGGTAAGGGCCATTTAAATAAATAAAATTAACAACAGTCGATTGTTTTTGGTAGAAGGTTTGTATTTAGATTTAAAAATGGGTTGGGCTAAGAAGGAGGGGGGTTAGTTGGCGCGAGATTAAATTTTGCGCGTAAATTTGCGTCACGCGTTTCCGGCTAAAAAAAGAGCAAGGGCAGATAACTCGTTGAAGAAGTCGACGAAGAAGGAAAAGAAAAGACAAGGGCAGATAACTAGTGGAAGAAGGAGAAGAAGAAAAGGAGGAAGAAAGCGACTTTATAGAAAAAGAAGATCGGAAAAGCCGTCGTCGAGGCGCATTTTTTATTCCGCGAATCAGTGATCAGAAATGGGGGACAAAGACGAACTCCTTTACAGGGCCAGACTGGCTGAACAAGCCGAAAGATACGAAGAAATGGTGGAGAGCATGAAAACCGTAGCCGACAAAGGTTCAGAGCTATCGGTAGAAGAACGTAATCTTTTATCGGTGGCTTACAAGAATGTCATAGGTGCTCGGCGGGCCTCTTGGCGAATAATCTCCAGTATGGAGCAGAAGGAGGAGTCGAAAGGGAATGAACAACGGGTTCCTGTGATTCGCGACTATCGGAAAAAGATTGAGGCCGAACTGAAGGACATTTGTACTGACGTCCTTAAAGTCCTCGACGAGACGCTGCTTTCTAACGCTACTACTGGCGAGTCTAAGGTGTTCTACTTCAAAATGAAAGGAGATTACCACCGCTACTTGGCCGAATTCGCCACCGGTAACGATAGGAAACAAACCGCCGAATGTAGTCTTCAAGCGTATAAGGCGGCTAGCGATATAGCGACTACCGAGCTACCGCCAACCCACCCGATCCGACTCGGCCTGGCACTTAATTTCTCCGTTTTCTACTACGAGACCCTTAGCAATCCGGAACGGGCCTGTCGGCTCGCCAAGGCGGCCTTCGACGATGCCATTGCTGAGCTGGACACGTTGAGCGAGGAGAGCTACAAGGATTCCACGCTTATCATGCAACTTCTCCGGGATAACCTCACCCTGTGGACATCTGACATCCAGGCCGAGGAAGCTGCCGAGCAGAAGAGCGAACCAAAGTCGGAGCAGCAAGATGGGGCCGAACCAACCCCGGCCGAGGCCCAATCTTAAGCTTCTAAACTTTTTTTTTAATTTCTTTCTTCCAACCTCTATTCTTTTCGCCCTCTTCTACACTCGATCTATTGTCGTTTCTTAAAAAAAAAAAACTAATTCTTGCTACTATTAGTAAGTAGTAGTAAGTCTACTTTGAACTATTATTACACACACGTTAAGTAAAAATAAAAAAAAGAAAAGAAAAAAATGTAGTTTAGCTAAATTCTTTGCTGTTGCTAATATTCTTCTGTTGCTGAATTGTATTGTAGCCATTATCAGAAGCCACGGCTACTTCAGCAAAGAAGGGGAAAAAGACGAAATATTAAGGATTAAATGTAGTATTGTCTTTACTTCATAATTTCATCGTTTTTTGCTGTAATGTTCTGTAATGCATTCATGTTATCTGTATAAAAATAACGAAAATATAATGTGTGTGCCGTTATTCCTATTAAACAAAAAAAAAACGTTAGCCATCCAATTTGTAGGACAAGTGCCGAACGATGGTTCTCTGAATTTTCCTCCTACGACGGTTTTTTTTTTTTTTTTTTTTACTTAGCGCTTTTTATTAATTTCTATTGTTCGTCCTTTTCGGGATGAAGAAAATTAAATTTATTTCATGAGAAAAAAATTAGTGCGCCCATCCATACAGCAGGATCTAAAATAATAAAGAAGCTCCCTTGTGTTCTAAAAAAAATAAAAATAAAATAAAAAAATATATATAACCGCGGCATTAAGTTAACGTATTCCATTTTGTTACGATCCAAAAATATTTAATCTTAAAATATATCTTTCGCCGGGTTTTCTTATTACGGGCGGGTAAATATAATAGAGCATCTAACGAGGGCGTGGCAGGTGCATACAATTATATATTAAAAAAAAAAATGCTATAAAAATCATCTAACTTAAAATATATATTCATCTTGTATCGTCTTTTTTATACTAAAAAACTGCATAATTTTTAATTTAAAATTAAATCCATAAAATGGATTATTTTCTCTAGGCTAAAAGTTAGTATTTTAATTTTAAAACGAGTAGTGTCATTGAGTTAATTGAAAAAACAAAAACCTGTTAAAATATAAAAAAAAATAAGGGGCCCGAATGAAACCAGCATTTTTTATTTGTTTGGCTTTTCATTTCATCGGAGCTTTTTTTGTCATCGGTATATTTAAATGTTTCCCATTATAAAGCTTTAAAAAAAAAAAAAACGTTCTCATTATGTGCGTCACGGTTGACTACTATAAGTAAAAGTTGTAATAAACATCTAATCTGACCTATGACAACTCCTAATTTTCTTTGCTATTAACATGAGTAATGTTAAATCTGCTTTTACTAATAAAATGTATTTTTCATTTATTCCATTTTTGACAAATTCATTAATTTTAATTCCTTTCGAAATCTTAGTTTATTTTTAATTATGATTTCAAAAGCATCTTTTAGACAATTTCTACTGCCGTGTAAAAGAAAAGAAATAAATACCATTCATTAAAGAATAATTCAAACTTGTTTCTCTTAATTTGCTTTTGTCTTCGTTTTTAAATGGAACCTGTTTTCTCGTTTAATCTCTAATTTTTATTAACAAATTAAATTTTAACTTCGATGCGTGTGATTATTATAATTATGGCTCATGACAAGGCGTCGTCATAGTAGTGGTGTTGGTGTACTACCTATACAAAACGCTTTTTTTATATTTTGTTAATCTTTTATTTATTGAAATCTAATTCTACTTGAAACTGTTTTATTTTGTGTCTTGCTTCGGTTTAGGTGTGTGTATATATATATATATATATAATATATATATATTATATATGTTTCTGTTATTCTGTAGAAATGGCACCTCTCCTCTTCTGTCGCCTCCGCTGCCGCTGCGAAAACACTTGCTTCTCCACTGCTGCTATTTGGCAGTTGTGTGTATGGCGGAGAAAAGAACGCACCGACCACGACCCGTCCTCATCGTTTTCATTGTATCAGTTATTTGTAACCCCCCCCCCCCATAAAGCCTGCTATGTCATTTGGTCGCTCTTTCTACCTGTAACCTGCTAGTAATTTAATACCGTTTGTTCTTTTTAATCCGTAAAAATTCCGTTATAAACGTTCGTGCTAAAATTCATTATTCGGACTACTATTCTCGTCTTAGTTATCTCTGCAACGTTTCGGCCGATGTAATCTCCGACCTTAGGTGGATCTTCTCGAATCTTTGGGAACTTGGTTTAACTTTGTTATAAGTACAGAATTTTGAACTGAACCCTTTATTTAATCTACTGGATAAGATTGTTCTGGAAACGTTGCGAATAAAACAGACAAGCTGAAAATAGTAGTTTGAATTAGCGATTTTCAACTCTTAATTGCGGAATGTTTTTCTTAGTCGTTTCATTGAACTTGAATGTCTTGATTTAAAATTCAAGATTATAACTTTTTTTTTTCCTGACACAAATAAGTAACGAATTTATTAATACTAGTTTCTTTATCTTTCTACATTTTACGGGGGGGGGGTATTTTTAATGGGAAAATTGTTTCATATGAAATTGAATTTTTATGTCAATATCTAATTCAATAATCGAGTAATCAATGACTAAAATGTTTAATTTATTGAATCTTATTGAACTCGTTCAAATTAATCTTTTCATTTATAAATTGGTTGAAAAAAATCTAAGTTGCTTCTCCCCCCCCCCCCCACTGGATTTCGTATTTAAGCGGACACTTTCGATCTACGTTTTCTTTTTGTTAATTAAATTCAACCAGTCTTCGTTTGTCCAACTTGATTATTTTAAATCTAATTTCGATTTTATTTTCAAAGAATCAGAAACTCGCACTTGCCTCTCACTATCACCCTTTAATCAATATTGCATGACATTTTTTTTTCTCACCATAATTTCTCTTTAGAATAATCGTTTTTGTATTTTACGCTACATTCTGTACCATTTTCATTTCTACGTAACTTGTATGTTTTTAAATTATTCATCTTTTTTACATTGACCATACAGCTTTTTGCGGAATTGAACTGTTGATTATATTCAATTTAGCTGATATTATCTATATCTTGTTTCAATCTTGGCTTTTATAAAATTTGATTCTGGCATTTTTCCATAAAATATCCTTATATATAATTTTTATTTATTTTTTTTTAAGATTGCGTTAATCTTCATAAGTCTGCAATTATTGCATAATATTTCTGGGTAAATGGCGATGAGAATTAAGTTTGGGAAGCTTTTTTTTTTTTTTTTTTTTTTTTTTTTCTGTTCCCCTCCCCTTCTTTGGATCTTTTTTTTTTTCCCCCTCTCTCTCTCCTCTTCTCTATTTGCATCATTGCGCAAGAGCAGATAATCCACGCTAGTTTGTCCGTTTCTATAAATTACTTCCCTTTGCATTGACCTTTTTTGGAAACGCTCGTTTGTCGAGCACCTTTAGTAACACGCGAGAAAAAGTGAAAGCCTAATTTTTAAATTACGAAATTAAATCCATCAGAATGAATTATCTTGAGCAAATTTAATTTTCTAATGGTTAAAAAAAAAATGGATGTGCTGTCCAACATCGAAAGCGTTTAAATTGTATAAAATGCATTTAAATTACATTTCTATAAACCAGTTTTATAACAATTAATAAATGATACTAAAATTTACCTTTTTAAAATCTTCATACAGCCAACAAAGCAAGGGTGATAACTGTTACCAAAGGCAGGCTAAGTTACTCTTCTATATTTTATTTCAAAGTACTTTTACTTTAAAATAGTCAAGTTGGAACGAAAAACAGAATGGTCTCGAGCCTCTAATCGCTCAAAAGTCGAAAATTAAACACTGGCAGAATGTTAGATTTGCCACGATTGGTGATACTTATTGGATGTTCCTATCGGTATTAATTTTCGATTCTCTAGCTATTATCAATGCTCGACTAAGTCTCTTACGAAACGATTGCTTTTGGTTTCACTTGAGTTTAAAAATACAAAACTTATCCATATAGGTAGAATAGTAAGTTAGCTCGTCTTTAGTAATACTGTTTTTATTATTTTTTTTTTTTTCACACTTTTTCTGCTTTGTTGGTTTTCTGTAAAATCACCTACAGTCTTATTTTAAATAACTTTCGAGCAACGTCGGATATGCGTAACTAGTTTTATGACTAAAAAAAATTTGTTAGATTAATTCCAAAATCATGTAATTTTTATAAATAGAATTTGTTTTGTGCTAAGGAGTGGCTTAGCACTCGCCCTGTTGCCACCACATGGGCCTCTTCCATCTTTATCGATTGTTTATAATAATCGGAGTAAATAACTTATTCTCGTAATGGAATCAAATTTTTAAAATATCTTATTTTTCTTTTTAACTTGTACTTTCCTAGTTTATTTAAATATTTTCGTCTCCGCTCTTAAAACTATTAACGGGGTCTCGTCATGAATAGAAGCATATTATCTCTGTCTCCCCTGCTCGCCACTCCCAAAACATCTATGAGCATTGGTTGACATTTTTATCCTGTTGAGAAGAAAACCGACTTAGTAGTAAATCCACTTTCTCATTTCGAATTCTTCATTTTCATAAACTAATGATCTCGTCCACTGTTTGCTTTTCAATTACAATCTTTTTTTTTTTCGAATCAAGATATAAAATTTCTTGTAAAATTTAAAATTTTCCATTTTAAATATAATCGTTTTTAAATTAATGATTCGACCATTTTCTATATCTCGAGTGTCTCTCGTACTTGCGTAATGGTGTATGTTGGTGCTTTTATAGATCGGCCTCCATGGCGGCCGATATTTGACTCCACACGTTAAAATCCGTTAACGACAATGGGACAATGTTAATCCTGGTTTCTGAAACGGAAACGAACTATATATATATATATATAATATATATATATATATATATATATATATATATATATATATATATATATATATTTGTAGCACTGTTTTATTTTTATTTTTCCATGGAGTCGGTTCTTAATTAAAATTCAACCTAATTTGAAAAAATCTTTGCGTATTTGTCATGAACACATTTTTTATATTCCAAACATCATGTAAATTGATCAAATAAATAAAATCAAATTTCATGAGTAAGCAAAAACTAGCGTCGCTATTTCGGAAGGGCAGAGAAGTCCACAATAATTCAAACTTGCAAGGTTGGCATTGTAATGCTACCAATTTTACATTAATTTCTTTAAATTGTTGATTTTTTAATGACATTTCCGTGGCGAGTATGTACACCAAAGATTTTTTTTTTTTTTCTTAATTAGGTTAAATTCTAAATAAGAACCAAATTATTTTCTGGCATGCAGAATTTTTTCTCTCCGTTTCGAAACTTTCATTTTATGCTTGCTTTAACGGAAATCATTAACGGATTTTAGTACCGATCCATTTGGCATGGCTTTTTTTAATGCTTTCTAAATTCTATTTAGTGCTAACAAATTTTCTCATTTTATAATTTTCGGAGTTTTCAAGATTTTTTTCTTTCAAATTTCGAAAATCATTTTTTATGAATGCCTACATTTACGGCAATGTCTTCGTTAACGTCGTGCAGTTTTAGTCGAATCTTTGAAAATATATTTTCTTACATTAAAATTTATTTTATAATTTTCGTATTGTCTATCTTTCATTAACCCAAACACTAACCCTAGGTTCGGGTGGCAATACGGAAAGTAAAATATACTAGGTTTTTAGATGCAGAGATTTTCTTAGGCGTTAACTTTTGTAATTCTCAACCCTATAAATATGCCTTTTTATTTTTCTCTTATCTCGTCAATCTTCATTTTAGGAAATTAATATTTAAAGTTTACAAAGATTCTACAAAAACTGTGCAATGTTAAAAGAATCTAGTTTATTTTCGTTGAACAAGTTGGCATTTGCTTCCTCTCATTCCCCTCCTTTGGGTTGGATTTGACGCTAAGTTTTCATGTTAGATTTCTGCAATTAAATGTACAAAAAAGGAGCAACAATTATGGTCGGCATAACTTTATGCACGCCTCTTCCCTCGCCTTATTGTCTCCCTCTATCTCCACCCTGTCTTAAATGTGTAAGATATATACTGGTCGATTGCATCCCAATGACCAATGGAAAAATATCTATCCACTATCTTTTTCCGGCAAATGCGTATATTTGACATCTCTTCAGAGCCGATCAAATATTTGATCGTCTCTGAAGAGATGCCAATAAACTGAAGACAATATTTTTTGTTACTGGTTGCAAAACATGCGTAAGCTGGAAAGCAAAAAATACAGGCATTTGCCGGAAAAAGAAAATTCCTCTTTGACTTGGATTGTTTCCTTTTGGTTATTGGGATGCAACCAAACGGAATATGATCTGGTCGGAAACATAACTCCGTTATGCTTATCTGAAACAATTTGAACGATGTTTTAAGATATTTTTCATTTTTGTTAGAAAAATCAAAAATATGAAGACATGCCCCCAAAATTTTAGAATGAAAAATATTTGCAAAAATAGAAATTTACAATTTCTTTAAATGTCCCCATTTTATTTTAAGGGTTAAATTGCCCTCATGCCCCTAGCTAATTAAAGGTGCTAAGATTCTCCATAAAATGATGCTATTTTTCTGTAGTAATCCTTAGATGTCGAAAGATTTTCTATTCTAATTTCTTGATCGCTTGTCTTTAGAAATCTCACCATATCTCCCAGGCTGATGTGCAAAAATTTCAATTTGAGCAAACCTGCTTTGCAGCACAACTTTCTACTTAGGATGGTCTCTATCAGATGTACACTTCAGTGGCAATATATCTTGTTTGGGATGAACAAAAGTACAAAAAATAAAAACTAAATTTAGTTGCGCGGATGTTGACAAGAATCTTAAATTGTATTTAATTAAAAAAAAAATAGTTTGAGAATTACAATCCTTGACTGTCTATTATCACTGTCCACCATCTTGCCAAATATCTGAGCAAGTCAACTGGCCATTTTAATTATCTTCCAATAGCTCTACTCTTACAAGGAACACCTTAAATGGTGTAAAGCAACTGACATATCTGTTTATTATTCTAAGGTCACCAGGGAGTTTATTGTAGATGTTTCATTTTGAGGTGTGAGTAATGGTTTCTTGTTGAGCATTTTTTTTATTTATTTTTTTTTTTTTTTTTAATACCACTCCTCTCCCTCTCTATACCAATGTTTGAATGGGCTTGGCCAAATATCTTGTCCATTAATCCTCCCTTTGCAAGTTGTCATATTTTTCTATATGAGAATACAAACAGAAGCCTGAATGTTCTTATGGCATCTTAACTTCAATACTTTTCATTTCAATACAACCTACATTTTAAGCATTTATTCAGTCTTCAAATATTCTAGAAGAAAAAAAACTTGTAATGATGGCACAATTTACATAAACACGTTATTTATTCAGTTTAACTTATAGGGTGTGGGTTCATACCTTTTTGCAATACTGGAATGAACTCTACAACTTTGGTAATCTATAAAGTAAGTTGAAAATTAAAGCTGTGATAAGTATCCATATCACAGACTTATAGAGATTGGTTTTGCATGATAACCTGTTTGTATAATTGGATAACTCGGATGTGAAGAAAGAGTATTTGGATGGCAGAGCTGTTGGATTTTTTTTTTTTTTTTTTTTTTTTTTAATGGATTAGATGGTGCTAGTGTGGTTGCAAGAGTTAGAAGTGGATGAATTAGGATTGATAAACTTTTGCTATATAAATCTGCAAAGCATTATCAGTGTTGACTAACAAGTCATGCGTATGAAGTGTGGTGTATGGCAGTGAAACCTGGCATTGCATATAGAAAAGTATGAATGTGAAGACTTGCTTAGATCAGGAAAAATTTGATCTGAACAGTTTAGGGAGATGTTGGAAATCAATTAAGTCATATAACATGTCGGCATGTAAAATGTTACATCAATCGTTCATCTGGATTCACTAGAATTATTTTGGCATACATCTAAATATTTAATATCCTTTAAAAGGAGGTGTTTATATCCATGTACCGATTCAAGCTTTATTTTTATTTTTTTTCTCCCTCTGGTATTGATATTAAAAGCCTACTTTTTTTAATTTCAAGAATTAAAATGAACTTAATATACTCAGTCATGAATATGCAAGCAACTACATGAAGGTTCACTAATTTACATTTTTTTTTTTTTATAAACGAGCGTTAATTATTATGCATACTTGCATAGAATTTAAAATGAAAACTTTCTAGCCCACAAATACTTGTGCAAAATGTCTACCAAACTCCTTTCTGAATATTTAGTCTACAGTTGAAATTTGATATAGAGGGTGTCTGGATCCGTATCACTTTCAATTTGACTTTTAGTTGGCAAAAATTGTTAAGGGGTTAAAATTATTAACAGAAGCTGTAAGTCCCATTACTTTTGCACATGCGCCAAATTAAACCTTCCTGGCTCGAAGTTGCTTCATGTTTAAATTTTCGTATCCATCTGTCTGTAGTTCAAATGCTAACACTGGAGAGATAAATAACTAATGCTGGGGCAATAGATGTTCTGGTTTTAATTCTAAGGGATGGTACCCAAGTTAATCTTTTGAAATCATTGCTATATATTTGATATATGTAATCATTGCTATATATTTGATATATGTAATCATTGCTATATTGGATAATAATCGATAGAGGATTGGGAGAATTGGCTTTATAAAAAAAAGTCTGCATAAATTAAAATATATCTATGCATATTTACAACTGAGCAATGCTAGGTGGCCTATGTGTTATGCAACAGTATGTAAAGTTGTTTATTTCTTAGTTGATGTTTTTGTTAAATTATGAAAACAAAAAATGTTTCGAAATTGAGATAGATTATTTGGATACAGACAATTTTCTCATTTTGGGTTATTGCTATAATTTTTCAGTCAATGTAAGTGCATCTTTTAAAAAAATTGGGGCAGAAATTAAGACTGAACCCTTATTTAATCCACAATATGTAAACTTTTCTCATTCTGTCAGCTATGACCAGGTAGAAATGTCAATTATTTGTACTTATTAACATCTGTAGTATTGAACCGTCAGCTGGCAATCACTTAGAACAGATTGTTAATGTGTTTAAGGAGGGAATTCCAAAATTTGGAAAAAAATTCCCCTTGCTTAAAACGTGAAAATAACTACCAAATTGAGAATAAAAATTCAAATAAGACGAATGAGATATTTAACATTTTAATTGAGTTTTAAATTGAGTTTATTTAGAATTGTTTTCAAATTGATTTCTTTTCATATTTTTCATGGAATTGATACATTTTAGGATAAACTGGTTAAAATGGCTGATGTTTATAATCTCTATAATTGAACTTTTTCAACAAGAATGAACTATTTTGCTCAAATATTTTCTCCAATATTTAAAGAAAAACTGAAAGCACTATAAATTCCAACTTAAATACATTTCTTTAAGATGAATTAGAAATTATATGAACAATATTTTTTTTTCTTAAAGTACACTTTTTAACACGTTTTAAACAAGACTTTCTGGTTTACTTTCAATCTTGCAGAATTTTATCATAACTCTGTCTATTCTAAATATTGTGTGTGTAAAGAAAATAGTTATTTGTATTTCATAATTTGAGATCGTTTAAATACCAGTATCTGTTAGTTTATTAACTTGAATTTTGTAACTAAGGTTAGAACTTGGACATTTATCATTTTTATTCATTTTTAATTAAAAAGGGTTTCTCTTCAAAAAGAAATCATGCTTTGGTTGAAAAGTAGTTGTTCACTTGATTAAAAGTATGTTTAAAAAAAAACAAAAAAACTTTAAACTTCTGCAATTAAGGACATCAAGTCAAATGTGTTGATTACAAATCTATGGGTAGTTTTGCTCTTAGATCCGTTGTTTAACTGATGCTGCAACGTACGTATAAACAACTTTATATTTGTTAGTCTTTCCCTTTTTTTTTTTTTTTTACTCACAAACTATTGGACCAATCTGGCTGAAATTTTGTATGGATCTTTGTGTACTGAACTATATTCGTTTTTCAATGTACAGTTAAGATTGAGAGCGATTAGTATTTAATGCAAAAATTAGCACTAATTTAACCAAATTCAAACATTTAATTTGACATAAAGCAATCATATGAGATGGACTCAAACTTTTGCACATTTTTAATGTGCTAAAAAGTCTAATCAGTTATTGAAATCAAAATTCTGATCAATTAAGTATCAATATTTTAATAGTTTCTTGTTTGACTAAAATGTGTGCATATTGTGCGCAGTTGATAGAGCAGTATTTCTGCAAATGTTCTGAGCTGAACTAAACCTAAAGTATAAATCGTGCATGTTAACTTGCTATTTTGTATATTACCAGTTGGAACATTTGACTTTGAATATTATAAAACATAATGGCCTTCTTACTGAAAATGAAGGCAGTTTTTTTGTAGATGAAGTTTTGCCAATCGTTTGCATTATTTATAATTTACACAAGATTTTTTTGATTAACTCTTAGGAAATGTTAATGTTGAAATCTTTTTTTTATTTTTTACTTAGGGAAAAATGATTTTTTTTTCTAACTAACGATAAAATGATTTTTACTAAGTTTAATTTCTCAGATTTTTATCTTTTATTTTGTTGCCAACTACTGGAGCTCAAAACAGTCACATTATCTTTATCTGGAGAAAAAATGTACTGTTGTAAATGTAATTTCTAATTGACTTTTTAACTTAGATGCTTTTTTTTTTTTTTTTTTTTTTTTAGTATTAAGCAAAAGCGTTAGGCTATGTTATTTTTCAGATTACGATGTGGAATGCAATGTTTTTCTGGACCCTGGTTATGGAATTTGCCCCCTGCCTTAGTGTTATTTATGTTGTTTGATTATATGCATGTGTATTAGTTACTAATTTTTAATGACGTATCCCGGGTTTCTACTGTATCTAATTCAATAATGGATTTCATAATTATTTTGGTCTTACAACATTGGTTCCTTTGCTCCTTCCTAATGTATCTAAGTGTTCCTTTTCTAACCTTCAACCCATATACTATCGTGTTGCCCAACAATCAGCTAAATTCCAACCCTTTACTGTAGAGTTACTCAGATGTCAAAACTTTCTATTCTAATAATTTATTTCCTCAAACTATTATTAGCCTTTGGAATTCTCTCCGTTTCCCTGCCTGCACCACCACCTCCATGCAGAAATCTAATGTGTACGCACATCTTGTCGCACAATTCCTTAAGATATCTATGAATATGGCTCCTAAATCAATAGCTTTTTACATATCGCTGCTAATATGCTTTGTTTGGGGTGGATGACAACTTTTTTTTTCAAGATACCCATTCGGGCATCTGCTATCATTCCAGCTGGTAATTTTGGCACAATTTGATGTGCCATCCTTGTTTTTATGTTGTTGACCTCGGCGAGGATGATTAATTAATGTGATACTTAGTTTTTGTTACCTGGACAATACTTCATCCTACATTTTGATTTTTGTCTAATACGAGTGTGAGTCACTGCTGTACGGAAACACCTTGACTGGAAGTAGATCGGCATATGTAGAAAAAGTGTAAAAAAAAAAAAAAAAAAAGTCAATTTACACGTACAACTCCGAAGCACAAAAGTTAGTGTTTTTGATAAAAATTATTTTTGTATTTACAAAGTTTACTTTGTGGTTAAAAGAAACTTTTTTTTCTCTGAATGTTGAATTATTTGGTTTACGACTTCAGTGGATTTTAAAGTAAAATGTCTTCCAATCTGAGCTTAAAAAGAAATAGTGGCGCTTTATGATATCAGAATTTTACAATCAAAATATTGAGTTTAAGTGAAACCAATGGTATCTACTGAATTATGTCACAGTAATGAACATATCCAAAATTACAAAAAACGATAAGATAGTTTTCGAAAACAATTAGCGAAAATTGAGTTTTACTACAAAAAAAAAAAGTTTGAATTGTAACAAAGGAGGTAATTATTTTCTGAAAACTTAGGCCAGTATAGCAAAACTCAATGTTTGCTAATTGTCTTTGAAAATTGTTTTAATTAATAATTTTCTACCTCATGGTTTTTCATAATTTCTGGATGCATTCATTACTACGACACAATTGAGTAGATACTGTTAATGGTTTTATTTGAAATTCAATATTTCGATTTTCAAGTTTTGCTCGAATAATGAAATGCAGAAATATTCAAGCAATGGAGAAACTTAGCTTGGTTTCTCTTCAACTCATCTAAAATCCTAACCCTGAACTGTTCAGTTTGCGACAAGCATGGTTTAATTTTGACAATATCTGCTCATTTGTAGAGTTGATGATTTTCATTCTAAATCTGTATGTGAAGTTGGCAAGCTAATCAAGAACCTTGATTCCAGTAAAGCAACTGGCCCTGACGGCATTCCAATTACAGTGCTGAAAAAGCTCCAACCAGAACTTGCTCCCATACTTACAAAACTGTTTAAGCGTTGCCTTAAGAAGTGCTTTTCAGCACCCTGGAAAACCTCATCAGTATGCCTTGAATTTAAGAACTCAGGTGATAAGTCATCTCCCTCTCAGTACAGACCAATAAGTCTCCTGTCTGTCATGAGTAAGTTGCTGGAATCCATATTAAATAGAGAAATAGTCAACCACCTCAGCAGAAATAACCTTCTTAGTGACACACAATATGGTTTCCGTTCTGCTAGATCTACAGCAAATGTGCTAACAGTTATATCTCATAGGATTAGTGAATCTCTCGACAAAGGCTTCCTTTCTAGAACAATTGCTCTTGACATATCAAAGGCCTTTGATAAGGTATGGCATAAGGCCTACTTCACAAGATTTCCAGCTACGGTATTACTGGAAATGTTTTCTCAATTATTAAATCATTTATCTCTGATTGGCTCAGAAGAGTACTGGTTGATAAGCATAAATCAGAGGCCCACAGTATTAATGCTGGGTCCCTCAGTGGTCCATCCTAGGCCCAACTTTCAAAACACATACTTAAATCATTTGTTGACATCTATGCTGATGACACGACCATCTATGGCAACACTTCAAAGGCTGTAAATGACAAAGTTCTCTCTGATTCTCCCTCCTCTGATCTTGAGTGCATGGTACAGTGGGGGAAGAGGTGGCTGGTTACTTTTAATTAATCTAAAACCAAGCTCCTATCTTTACATCATCAACACTCTGACCCCCATCTGGCATCAATTGAAATGGATGACTCTCGTCTTGGAGGCTCCATGTTTTGACAAGCTTCTGAGTTTGACCTTTACTCCTGATCTGAAATGGAACATGTACATCAGGTCTGTTGCCAAGGTCACTGGGAGGATGGTGAGATCCTTCTACCGCTCCAGAAGATATCTCACCACTGATGCAATTCTCTATCTGTATAAAAGCAAAGTATGTCCAAGGATAGAGTACTGCTGCCACATCTGGGCAGGAGCTGCTAAAAACAGCCTATCCTGCCTTGACAAAGTACAAAATAGACTTTTTGGCTTAGTGAAGAATGCACTTTTTTCTTCTCTGCAACCTCTCTCCCACAAAAGAGACGTTGCAAGCCTGTCTTTGTTTTATCATTATTTTCATGGCAAGTACTCGTCTGAGTTCCAATTTCTGCCCCCCCCCCTCACCAATCTTTCACGAAAAACACCTGTCTGGCTGAAACCACTGTAATTAATTTTCCCCACTCTTTATCTGTGCCTAAATCCAAGCGGATTCCATGAGCAGAGCTTCTTTCTTAGAAATGCACACTGTGGAACTCTCTTCCATTTGCCTGTTTCCCACCTGACTACAACTTGGATATCTTCAAGTCCAACATAAACAAATTCCTGATAAACCGCCCTCTTAAGTAAGACACTTTATCAAATCTCCAATACTAACGATTACAACGATACTATCCCATTGATTACTGTACATGCAATAACCCTTATCTCCGAGTGGCTTCTGGGCCTTGATAAGTGGTGGCCTCTCCTTGTAAAAAAAAATACAGTGATGCAGGTGGAAAAATACAATCGATGTGGCCAGAAAAACGAGATTCATGCAGTTCAGGCAGTGTTTTGGGTTATTTTGGTGCTTGTCTAAATAAAATTTCTTGTAAATTTATAGATGGTCATCAAAACCTTTTGAAAACTGTTTTTTAATTTTGCACAAACATTAGTCGTGATGAAAGTCAATGGAGCTTTTTCCAGACTTATTAACCCGTGAAGGGAGACCCTGCATGTTTAGCTTGTTAAATGTGCAAATTGAATGGCGACATCTTAATAGTTTTATTTTCTTATCTTGGTGTTGAAAGCAAACCTCAAATGTTCACTTGATATAAAATTCATGTCTTGTAACTTAGAAAATGGTAAAAAAAAAAATTTTGGTAATTAGGTAGGATCGAACCCGAAGTTGGAAAATAAAATGTGAAAAAAACATGACACGTTAATCACTCGGCCAGCAAGAATGAGTTACTGAAAGAAGTTTGAATTTATTTAATTAAGAAGAGAATTGACAGGTGCCCGCACTAAATGACATCAAGTGGAAGTCGTAGAGTTAACATTTCGTGCGAGCGTTACGACGACGACGTAATCAATAGCTATTCAGCAGTGAACATTTTCTGCGGGACAGTTTTTAATGAGGTCAATAACCCGGTTTGTTTGTTTTTTACCTAGCTTTGGGGAAAAACAACTCCCCCGTTTATTAGGGGAGTGGTTCGTCTTGAAATGAAAGCAACCATCTGATATGACGATGGTAAGCCGAGATTGACCAAACGTTACATCACTTTCTAGAGACCACTGACCGTGGCCCAGGATTTGAATCAAGTTTCGCTTTTTTTATACCGAAAACTGAAAGCAAACATGCGGCGATCTCAAAATGTTGAATATTTAACGTTTCAAAGTCGGGCAAATTAAATAGACAGGCGACCCCTGTTGTTAAGTTGGAGATATTATCATTTTGACGTGATATAAAAAGTTTTTAAAATGAGCGACGGCCTCAAAGCCGCCGGGAAAAATTCTTTTGCAGACATACACAAAAAGAGAACATACGTACATACACAGATTTTCGCTTTTATATATATATAGAATATCAGATACAACTTTCCATTAGATTTTATTCAAATGGAAACATTCTTTGTAAAACTGAAATTGTTTTACAAGTAAACCTTACAATGTAAATGCACTCTTTAAAAAGATGTATACATTGGGTCACAACCAAAAATATTTCATTTGAAAATTCAGAAACTGAAACATCTTAAGACATTCTTTTTGCATAACTATTTTCCTTATTAATAATATAGAATTTAAGACTTGTTTAATTTGTAGTTATGGTTTGTACAAACTAGTGATGGGATGATTCCGATACAATTTCTGATTCTAAAAATTTTTTTTTCACTCCTAAATAATTTACTTTATTTTTTTTTTTTCTGATTATCATAAAAACACAATGTGCATGTATTTTCACCAACAAAAAAAATTAAAATCGTCTAAAAACCAAAAATATACTTGTTTGATCAGATTTTAGTTTTACTGATAGTTTAAATCAAATTTTTCTCATTAGAAACACTTATGAAAAATTAAACTTTAAACAAGTTTAATATAAAAAATATATTAAAAAAAATTGTAAATGGGCACAAAACTTTACCACTCTCAAAACGCACACAAAAAAAAATTGATTATCGCAACGTTAGTACAAATATGTAAATTGGATTATCGCTGAAAGTCAATTTCCGTAAATGTTTAGACATTAAGAAATATTTGTGGCAGAATTCAGATAAACTGATGGGCGAGAGAGAGATTGGAGATTTGTTCAATAGATGATAATTTTAATTAATTGTAATAAGTGTGTGCCCCTCTCTCTCTCTCTCTCTCTCTATCTATATATATATATATATATATATATATATACTAGCAAAAGTACCCGTCGTTGACAGAAAATGGACTCTGATTTATGAAAATATGATAGGTTATGAAAAGGAAGGGTTGTAAAGAGATAGCTTCGAATTTGGAGGTATCAAAACCAAGGCAAAATATGATGAAAGTAAAAATAAAATAGATAAACCCCATAATTTATTATACCATACCTGTTCACACTGAAACACTTATCACAATAATCTGTGGATCTATATTAAAAAACCTTGTTAAACTTTGTGACATATTTCCATTCTATGGAGGTCAGGCGTGAACAAACACCCCATAATTTTACTATACCATATTTCTTCAAACTGGAACATAATTATCAAAGTATACTTACGCAGATAGATATGAAAAGTTATTATTAAAGTTTGTGCCTATTTCCATTCTATGGAGGACAGGCGCGAACGCAGACCCCACAATTTTATTATATCATCCCTATTTAAGTTAAAACATACTTATCAAGTTCAAGCATAGACTCCACTTTATCAGACCCACAAAATCAAGAAGGCGTGCCCCAAGGCAGCATATTATCAACAACTATCTTTAACATAAAAATCAATAACATTATAAAAGAACTCTCTCCTGATATACATAGCTCCTTATATGTAGATGACTGCTCAATCAGCTACAGATCTAAATACACTCACACTATTGAAAGAAAACTACAACATAATATAAATAAAATTAATAAATGAGCAACGAAAAATGGTTTCAAATTCTCCAAAACTAAAACAAAATGCATCCATTTCTGTAACCAACGCAAACTCCACCCTGACCCAACCTTACATATTGAAGGCAAAAAAATTCCATTTGTAAATGAATACAAGCACCTGGGAATCATTTTTGACAAAAAACTAAATTTCATTCCACACATCAAAACCAAATGTAATAAAGCATTACAACTCCTACGAGTCATTGCCCATACAGATTGGGGAGCTGACAAGAACACACTACTCAAACTATATAGAGCATTAATTAGATCAAAAATAGATTATGGTAGCTTCATATATCAATCCAAAAGAAAGTCATATCTAAAATCCCTCAACACAATATGCCACTCTGGACTAAGACTAGCACTATGAGCATTTCCAACCTCCCCTGTAGAAAGCCTGTATGCAGAAGCACATGAAACTCCTCCAATGCTCAGAAATCAAAACCTTGGTCTAAAATACTACACAAAACTTACAGCCAATCCCACAAACCCAGTACACAATAGCACTTTAAATCCAAACTGTAAACACCTTTTCGACCAAAAAGAAAACGCAATCAAAACCTTTGGACTTAGAATAAAACCGATTTCCAAAGAAGCAAGTCTACCCATAACTAAAATTTATGAAACTGTCCTACTCAAAACCCCTCCCTGGAAAATCGTATCCCCTAACATCGACCTAAGTTTAAATAAATATGAAAAGAAACATACTCATCCAATAACTTATCATGATGATCTCGATAAAATCAAAGAAAAGTATCTAGACCACACACATCTATACGGATGGGTCTAAACAAAATAACGCAATAACCAGTGCAGCAATACTCAATAAATCAATCAAAAAACAATCAAACCTCCCAAAAGAAACCTCAATCTTCAGTGCTGAAATACATGCTTTAATCCTAGCTCTCAAACTCGCCTCCAATAACAAAAAAAAAAAAATTTATAATCCTTTCAGACTCCCAATCTACTCAAAGCGATTCAAAAAAAAAAAAAAAAAAAAAATGGACAACCTCCTAATCACAAAATTACTCCAAAAATTAACTGAACTAAACAGTAAAAAAGAAATCATTTTCTGCTGGATACCGAGCCATTCCGATATTAAAGGTAATGAATTAGCAGATTCTGCAGCAAAAAACGCCTTAAATCTCCCAATCAATGCAAATTTTAAAATTCCATACATAGATCTAAAAAGACGTATCAACGCATATACAACAGAGAAATGGCAAACCTACTGGAATGAACACCCTAACAATAAACTGCACGAAATCATGCCAAAAATCAAAAAACAAGAACAAAATACGAAACTAAACAGAAAAGAAGTCAAACTAACAAGAATAAAAATAGGCCATACTCACTTAACTCACTCATATCTCCTAAAAAAAGAAAGCCAACCCATCTGTATACCTTGTCAAACACCACTCACAATCAAACACATATTAATTGAATGTACTGAGTTTGTAACCGTAGGAAATCGATTCTACAAAGAAAACAATATTAAAGAGTTATTTGATAAAAACAATCCCCACACCATACTCTCATATCTTAAAAAAATTGGCCTTTATAAAAAAATTTAATAAGAACCCTTTATACAACTGTCCTGGATATGACCTAAAACTCTACCCGATGGTGAGGCCCCACCTTGCGAGCCTTGGGGAGTGTGGAGCCACCATTTAATTGCCATTGCTCTCAGGTCTACTCTGACCCGGAGTTGTAGTACCTGTTAGGGTCCCAACTATGGGTTAAATAGAATCTGACTTAAAAAAAAAAAGTATATACTTCATTAAAAATCGTTCCTCAAAATAACTAGATTCAGCATTAAATAACCTGAAAAAGGTTGATATGCCGTAAAACAAAAACCACCAACCAACTTATCAAAGTATTATTATGTACATCTATATCAAAAACACTTGTAAACGTTTTTTTTTATTTTTTATTTCCGTACTTTGTGGACCAGGCGCGAACGCAGACCCCACAATTTTAATGAACCACTGTTGGGCCAGATCAAACATACCCATTCCTGTGTCTCGATATATCTTCTATCATTATATGTAATCAGTTTTTTAAAATAGTCAACCATATAGGAGCCTATTCGTGACCAGGCACACATAAACACACAGACATTCAGCTTTATATTATAGCTATATATATATATATATATTAGTATCAATATTTGTTCTCAAGCAGATAAAGTTCAATATGCGAAATAAAACAAAAAATATAAAAGGACATTGAGTTAAATTCTATAGAATTACAACAAAATTATTGTTTGATAAAGGAGTACAAATAGTTTTTTCCTTAAGCCATTCATTGAAAATCATGGCTCATCTCAGATGAAATGTTATTAGCAAAATAGATGTGGGTAATTATAAATTTTGCTTATAGCATATAAATCGAAAATTAAAATGGTGTTAAAAAAAATACAAATTGAAATAATGAGGATACAGGAAAAAATTTACTGAATAATGGTATATTACAGAATAAATCATGGTTTTTCAACTTGGAGTATTTTTTTTTTTTTTTTTTTTTTTTTTTTTTGTAATTCTACATAATTTAACTCCAATATATATTCAATAGAAATTCTATCTATCTATACTCCTATAATTTTTTTTTATTTTTTTTTTATAATAATATTCATATTAAAAACCCTTTTCCTATTTATTAAAAAAAACAAAAAAACTTTGCATTCACTAGCAAAATATCTACATAATTTGCATATTTGAAACATTTATTTTAAATTATTCCCACTTAGTTTCTTCGGTTTTCTAATGGGATGATCATTTTTAGTTGACTCTTATGTGTAATTATATTCATGCAGATATTCTACATGATTTATACTTGCGTAAAAAGGTTGTAGCAAACACAAACCTCTTTCTATATATATTTATGTGTGCGTATATATATTTGTTTAAAAACATTTTGCCCAACAAACTCCTGTCAGTTTTTGGTCTACACACATAAAACTTAATATATAGGGTATTTGAACTCATGCAAAACTTTGTATTTGGGTTTTATCCAGGGAAAATCGGTGTGAAAAAAAAAAAGTCAGGTGAAGGTCAAACAATGGCATTACAAACATGCATGCATAACATAATAGCTATTGGTTCATGTTTTAATTTTTAGTCTTGCAGCATGTTTTCACAGCCAGGCATTAACATCAAAGGAAAAAAAAATCATAACCTAAACACTTTGGTTTCGATTCTTAGTGGTGGTGCATGGGTCTTTTTTTTTTTTTTTTTTTTTTTTTTTAAATCATTACTATATATTGGGTCCAGTAAATATAATATATATGAACACTGCATTAATCAAAATATCATATCATTATGACTGAGTAATGTTGGGCAGCCTGCTAGTGTAAAATATATATATATATATATATATATATATATATATATATATTAGAAAAATCTTATTGAAAATTTAAAAAAAAAAAAAAAAAATCCTTAAGGAAGGTATACAAAATTTTAATTATCCAACACCGAGTACAAATAAACAAGACCTTATTCCATGGAGTTTTGAAAAATACAGTTCTTTTCATCAGAGTAAAGAGGTTTGCAAAATATGCAATAAATGTTCCAGATGCATTGAAAGAAACTACAAATATGAATTTAATCATACTTTTATATATACAAGCGGTACTAGTATTCTAAAATGTTTACCAATCTTGTTCTGACCGTACTCAATGTTGCTTATCTTTGGTGATATAACAGAAATCTGTTAACATGACTGTGTATATTGGACGTGAAAACAACCATGTTGTAGTTAGCTAAAAAGCCACCCTCACGATATGGTTCTACAGACGGGCAGTTATAGAAAAAAACTTTGGTCGTGGAATATAGAGAGATGGAGAAATTGCTGATAGTGGTATATAGACAAGTGTTTGTTGTAAATGTTTTGCGAGGGGGGGGGGGTAGATTAAAGCTCGATTAACATAACTTGCCATGAAAATAATAGTAGACTTGCAACTTCTGTTCTGGAAAAGAGGCTGCAAGGAGGAATTGGTCACATCAAAGATTTTTGGCTTCATTACATTACAATGTTTGTTGGATGTACCCAGATGTCATTGGATATGTATCTGAGGTGTTGATGAATATCTAGTCCGGACCAGCTGGATTGTACCCCCACATCAAGTAGGAGCACCAGCATCATCATGTTAGGTTTAACGTTCAGTTTACATGCTGATATGTGTTGGACAACTTTTAGAAATTGACTTTCAAATTAACTTTTAACTACGGTTTTATTTCTCTCTTTCTCATGGGTTCATTTTGATCCCATGTTTTCCTTGTCAACATAATCGATTTCAACTATTCTACATCTAGTAACCTAAGCGCTCTTATCCATTCTTTCAACGTGACCATACCATCAAAGACTACTCTTCGTCCCACATCTCTCTATACTGTCCATATTTAATCTTTTTCTGAGGTCATCAGATCTAGGTCTTGCATTGCATCATTCTCATATCATTTCTTTCCATGCAATGCCTGTCCTCAACCCTCACTGACAAAGTTCTGTATACCATTATGCTATGTACACATCTAATAGACTAGTGATGCTCTGCTAGTTAATGATGACACAAGTTCTTTCTACTCCCTAATTCTTGAAAAATTTCACTTAACACCTGCCGCATTGAAATACACTTGACAGACTATAATGTCTAACTTTGTTAAATAAAATACTTTATATTAGTCTCATGTAAAACCCACGATTGAGCAGTTTATTGGATGTTTGTTTTTCAAATTATGTTATACATGCTGTATGGTTTATCAGAACTGTTCAAAGTAAAAGATTGTTGAATTTAACAACAAAGCGTATATAAAAAAAAAGAAACTGGAATCTTAGGAAGATCTCCATTATTCTAGTAATTATAGAAGCAACTGGACCCATGAAAAAGAATTTCAAAAACTACCTGGTAAATATACCCGGTGAATCAAGTGCATGTCACTGTCACTTTTCAGAGTTCTGTATTGTCTATCATGTTTGAAAGTTGCGTGCATTCACTAATTAGCTAGCCTGTTTCCCCCCCCCCCATTGCTAACAGTTTTTATGACTGGGTTTAAAAAGTTAAAGAAGATTCAAACAATTGCACTTAAAGGAACTATTAGAATATTAAAAAGATCTGTTGGTTGGAATATATGAGATAGCAGGGGGATGTCTGGCATCTGGGAGGATGCCCCATCCCCAGCCTGAACAAAATGATAAAAAAAAAAATTTCCAATATTATGAAACTTAGATATTTTAATGTGGATGATGAACGTTTTCTCATCTAAACAAGGCCGATAGCCATTAGTTGCGTGCTCTCGTGTAATGAATGAATGTGTGAATGTAGGATTGACATGAAATTCTTAAAGATAAACTAAAATGACCGAAAAATGAGTTGAAATGACTTAAATAAAAAGTAAATGACTTTAATGAACTTAAGGATATATTGATTGACCTTAAGAATGACTTGAATGCTTAAAAAATAACTGGAATCCTTAAAAAACAACTTGAATGATCTGGAGAATGACTTGAATGGCTTTGAGACTGACTGGTTGTAAAGTGGGTGATCATTTTACATTAAATTAATAGAGAAAAGTGATCCCCCACTTTATATCACAATAAGTACAACATGTAATAAGAACAGATACTACACTTTGAGATATTAAATTTTTTATTCACAGGAAAAAAAAATACAGTTGGGAAAATGAACAAAAAAGTGTTACGGACTGACCGACTTATAGAGTCACTTGCACGCGACTAAAAACTGAATTATTTGATGGGAATGTTATAATTGATTGCTTTCTCCAATTCATCTACAAATCTATGGTAGATTAAAATATGGATGACTTAAAATACAAGTTTCGATTAAAACAATTTTACGTTTCACAAAGTAAAGCGACATTCATTACATTTAGAAGAACGTTCAACTGAAAATTATTTTTATGATAAAAATAAACCTGATAGCTATTAAACATTTAATTTGCTTCGACATGTTTCCGAGAATTCATTTTGACTTTAACCAGAAATCTGCTTGCTTTTCTCCAATTGGAATTCTTCAAAAATCTTGCCATTAACTCGTTTAATGAGGACATTCACTTCCATAGAAATGAAATTTTGAAAAATCTGAAAATACAGAAATCGTATTAAAAAGTGTATGGTGCTTATTTAGAATTACACTTGATTTAAAAAAAAAAAAAAAAAATTTAGTGTGTACATACTCGTCCAGGAACGAGGATATCATTCGAAAAAGCATGGAAATTAAGTCGTTTGTTTGTTTTGTTTTTTTTTAAGAAAATCAAATTTTATGAAGAAGCAAGAAGGCCAGAAGCAGCCATATTGATTTAAATTTTGCCTGCAAGGGTGACAACTCAATTCAACTACAGTAACTTCATATTTAAAATAATAACTTTTTAATTGCAAAAAAAATGATTTTATTTAAAAAAAAAAAAAAAAAGAATACTTTATCAATTTATGTGAATTTTAGAATATAACATCTTTGTTTCGTGACGAGTGTCTACATCATAAATATTTTTTTTTTCAAGTGATATCTATAATGTAAATCTCACCTGTCTGTTTAGATGTATGTATGTCTGCCTAAAACTTTCTACAGAGGCGACGGATTTTTACGAGATCAGTATTGTTTTGAAGCTTGGCCTTTCGGACGACAAATATCGAAAATTGGCTAAAAACATTAATTCCTTCACCCTCAACAGGGCACTTTTCTACAAGGAAGGGTCGCTTCTTTTTTTTTCTCCAATATTTTCGAAAGTCATCCCCTCTTTTCAATTGACTAGCCTTAATTTAAACCTTTGCCATTTCTGAAAGAGGTCATATTTTTTTTTTTTTCACATTCTTTTCTTCCTGCTCAGTATGGGTTCGAGCCTGCCTATTACCACTTTTGTTTTTTTTTTTTTCTCAACACACACCTCCAAACACCTGGGCAATGCCGGGCACCCAGGCTAGTTCTAAATAATCATCAAATATATTTTCTGTTCATTTTAGTTGTTTTTTTTTTTTTTTTTTTTTTTTTTAAGAGAAAGAGTGCAATTGTCAATTGTTTTGGTTTATTCAGTGATGCGAGTCTTGTTAACTTATGGAGTCCAACATTATATCTCATCATTTCTCTGTTTATCAAGGTTGTTAGTAAATAATGCAGGTTCAATCACTGGTTCTGTTTAACAAATACAGATGATTCCAACAAGTGTCTTGTGACATTGGTCAGATATTTGCATCTTTAGATAAAATGTACAAAAAGTTTCTCTAAAACTTTGTTTCTGTTTTTGGCCTTTTTCAAAACGAAAGACTTTTTAGTTCTTGTCCAGAATTCTCCCAGATAAAAAACAAAAAATTTTATGATGTGTGACGAAATGAAAATATATTCCAAAAATCAATTTTTTCCCCCTCTCTTTATTAAGCCATGGTCATAAAACCATTAGCAATAGACAGAGGCTACTAAGCTAATTAGGGAGTGCATAAAACTTACATTGTGAAAGTTAGCCAATATTCATGTAAATTGATCAAAGTTTGATTTCTGAAAAAGAAAATCAATTTTTATGAGTATCCAAGAAGTGATTGCTTTGCCACCATTTAAAAAAAATATCTTATAAAAACAAAGGAAATAATTCACACTAGATTTATGTTGTAATGCCTACAAATTCCCATTAATTGCTTAAAAATGATTTTCTTTATGAGTTTTGGAATCTGATATTTTTTTGTTACGGGTATGTACATCATGCAGATTATTATTTTTTTTTAATATAGATATTAATATTCTTGACAAGAACCAACATTTTTCTGAGTTATCTCCCCTTAGAAGTAAAGAGTTGAGACCAAGATTTACAACTTCTCCCAAGTAAAACCACAATGGTTAGCAAGAAGCCTTCATTAACTCTTAAGTACATCGAATTGTCACGATTGTATTACAAATGTTAATAACTGGCATTAGAGTCGACCAATTTCCCAATGGTTAATCATCGTTTACCTGCGTAATTGTATGGCCGTCGTTAATAATGCTGATAAATCGCAATCATCCACACTTTTGTTAAATGACAGTTTCAGACGAAAAAAAAAATACTTGTAAAGTGCTGAAAAATGACTTTAATATTTAAATATTTTTAATCCATACATTATTTAAACAAAATATTTAAAATATATCTTCTAGCCAATATTTGTGTAAGCAGTTTAAAATGTCCTGATAAGATTAAAGTTCTTTTTAACCTAAGGACATTTTTATCTTTTTGTTCAATCTTCATTTGCTCTCCCCCCTACCTTGATCCAAAGCTTTTGTAAACACTAACATTTTTTCTTACTTGGAAGGTAGGGGATTAAACTTGTCACTTGTTCAGTGAGGAAGACATATACTGTGTCTCAGCCGCAACGTTTCTACCATCTTTTCATGTCTATCACAAGTTGCTTTATCTCTTCGTTTCATACCCAGCAATGTTCTTGACAAATTTTAAGTATACTTTTCTACTTTCTGTGTTTGTGTATATTCAACATTTCTTTTTCTTAGAGACTCTTGTGGTTATTGTGTAAGTCCGTGTTGCGCAAAGGTCGAGTGGTGGTTTCCAGTACATGTGCTGAAACATGATCAAATCGTTTTTCTTTCTAGTAGCTAAAGAATTTTTTTTTTTTTTAACATCGTTTTTGTAAGAGTTGAGATTTTTTTTCCAAGAGAATCAGTGAATCAAGCAGATGCAGTTTTAAATTTAAGCATTTTTGTCTCCACATTTGATTCAGGTTTTTTTTTTTATGTGGAATTCAACTTGCTTTTTGTTTATTTTTTATACGCTTGTGTAAGAGTTCAGAATCCTGTCAGCAAGATAGAGAAAATCAAAGAGTCAAAGAGATCAACTTCGGTTTAAGTGGGTGTTTCTGACATCTACATCTGATTCAATTTCCAAAGTTATGTCAGTCTTTATAAATTGACTAAATAAATTCTTTCATTTGTTTTATATTCACTTAAAAACAAGTATTCCACATCTTGGTTCCTTAAATTACACCGGGCAATAATTTTTTTTTACTTTTTGAATGTTGTCTAGACTTCTACAACAAATTTATGGTATTTTTGCTGAATCAGAAACTGATATCTGTTTCTCTTCATCAGTTCAGGTTTTTGTGCGAAGTTCATTTGAAAAAGATCAAATCTCATGACAAAATCGATTTCATTTTTGTGGCATTATCAGCTGATTTCTGCCAACACTAAATATGTTTTTAAGAGAAAAAATGTTTTGCCAACAACATATATTGATTACATGATAGAAACATCGATTGCTGTAAACTGAATGGTGGACATTAATAAAGGTAAGTACATGTAAATTGCATGTGGTTTCACCATTAGTCAAACTTCAGGGCTTGAATTCCTGGAATTCTTAGTGGCAAGGAAGTCTCTCTTCAGATTCCAACAGTAGCCAGCAACCCTGATACTTGGTATCCATCTCTTTCAGATCCTGCTAGAATCATTCCCCCTTCTTCGTCACTTATTGAACCCAGGTTCTCATGAAACCGATCCATATGTGAAAATACTGCATCTTGGACAAATGTTGTGACTCAGGTTTCTGAAAGCAGTCAGCATATTATTAATTTATTTTTATTTCGGACTATTTTTCTCATCTTTATTAGTTTTTTTTTCATCTTTATTAGTTTTTTTTTTATCTTTATTAGTTTTTTTATCTTTATTAGTTTTTTTTATCTTTATTAGTTTTTTTTCATCTTTATTAGTTTTTTTTCATCTTTATTAGTTTTTTTTCATCTTTATTAGTTTTTTTCACCTTTATTAGTTTTTTTTTTATCTTTATTAGTTTTTTTTTCATCTTTATTAGTTTTTTTCATCTTTATCAGTTTTTTTCATCTTTATTAGTTTTTTTCATCTATTAGTTTTTTTTCATCTTTATTAGTTTTTTTTATCTTTATTTGTTTTTTTCATCTTTATTAGTTTTTTTTCATCTTTATTAGTTTTTTTTCATCTTTATTAGTTTTTTTTTATCTTTATTAGTTTTTTTATCTTTATTAGTTTTTTTTATCTTTATTAGTTTTTTTTATCTTTATTAGTTTTTTTATCTTTATTAGTTTTTTTTATCTTTATTAGTTTTTTTAATCTTTATTAGTTTTTTTTATCTTTATTAGTTTTTTTTCATCTTTATTAGTTTTTTTTCATCTGTATTAGTTTTTTTTCATCTTTATTAGTTTTTTTTATCTTTATTAGTTTTTTTTTATCTTTATTAGTTTTTTTCATCTTTATTAGTTTTTTTTTATCTTTATTGGTTTTTTTTCATCTTCATTAGTTTTTTTTCATCCTTATTAGTTTTTTTTCATCTTTATTAGTTTTTTTTATCTTTATTAGTTTTTTTTCATCTTTATTAGTTTTTTTCATCTTTATTAGTTTTTTTTCATCTTTATTAGTTTTTTTTCATCTTTATTAGTTTTTTTTTATCTTTATTAGTTTTTTTATCTTTATTAGTTTTTTTTCATCTTTATTAGTTTTTTTATCTTTATTAGTTTTTTGTCATCTTTATTAGTTTTTTTTATCTTTATTAGTTTTTTTTCATCTTTATTAGTTTTTTTTCATCTTTATTAGTTTTTTTTCATCTTTATTAGTTTTTTTTATCTTTATTAGATTTTTTTATCTTTATTAGTTTGCTTTATCTTTATTAGTTTTTTTTTATCTTTATTAGTTTTTTTTCATCTTTATTAGTTTTTTTTTATCTTTATTAGTTTTTTTTCATCTTTATTAGTTTTTTTTCATCTTTATTAGTTTTTTTATCTTTATTAGTTTTTTTATCTTTATTAGTTTTTTTTCATCTTTATTAGTTTTTTTTCATCTTTATTAGTTTTTTTTATCTTTATTAGTTTTTTTTCATCTTTATTAGTTTTTTTATCTTTATTAGTTTTTTGTCATCTTTATTAGTTTTTTTTATCTTTATTAGTTTTTTTTCATCTTTATTAGTTTTTTTTCATCTTTATTAGTTTTTTTTATCTTTATTAGATTTTTTTATCTTTATTAGTTTGCTTTATCTTTATTAGTTTTTTTTCATCTTTATTAGTTTTTTTTTCATCTTTATTAGTTTTTTTTCATCTTTATTAGTTTTTTTTTCATCTTTATTAGTTTTTTTTTATCTTTATTAGTTTTTTTTATCTTTATTAGTTTTTTTTATCTTTATTAGTTTTTTTTCATCTTTATTAGTTTTTTTTCATCTTTATTAGTTTTTTTTTCATCTTTATTAGTTTTTTTTCATCTTTATTAGTTTTTTTATCTTTATTAGTTTTTTTTATCTTTATTAGTTTTTTTTTCATCTTTATTATTTTTTTTTATCCTTATTAGTTTTTTTCATCTTTATTAGTTTTTTTTCATCTTTATTAGTTTTTTTTCATCTTTATTAGTTTTTTTTATCTTTATTAGTTTTTTTATCTTTATTAGTTTTTTTTCATCTTTATTAGTTTTTTTTCATCTTTATTAGTTTTTTTATCTTTATTAGTTTTTTTTCATCTTTATTAGTTTTTTTATCTTTATTAGTTTTTTGTCATCTTTATTAGTTTTTTTTATCTTTATTAGTTTTTTTTCATCTTTATTAGTTTTTTTTCATCTTTATTAGTTTTTTTTATCTTTATTAGATTTTTTTATCTTTATTAGTTTGCTTTATCTTTATTAGTTTTTTTTCATCTTTATTAGTTTTTTTTTCATCTTTATTAGTTTTTTTTCATCTTTATTAGTTTTTTTTTCATCTTTATTAGTTTTTTTTTATCTTTATTAGTTTTTTTTATCTTTATTAGTTTTTTTATCTTTATTAGTTTTTTTTCATCTTTATTAGTTTTTTGTCATCTTTATTAGTTTTTTGTCATCTTTATTAGTTTTTTTTCATCTTTATTAGTTTTTTTTCATCTTTATTAGTTTTTTTATCTTTATTAGTTTTTTTTATCTTTATTAGTTTTTTTTTCATCTTTATTATTTTTTTTTATCCTTATTAGTTTTTTTCATCTTTATTAGTTTTTTTTCATCTTTATTAGTTTTTTTTCATCTTTATTAGTTTTTTGTCATCTTTATTAGTTTTTTTTATCTTTATTATTTTTTTCATCTTTATTAGTTTTTTTTCATCTTTATTAGTTTTTTTTCATCTTTATTAAATAAAGATGAAAAAACAGCAGTTTTTTTATCTTTGTTAGTTTGCTGTTTTCTCATCTTTATTAGTTTGCTGTTTTCTCACCATTATTAGTTTGCTGTTTTCTCATCTTTATTAGTTTGCTGTTTTTTCATCTTTATTAGTTTGCTGTTTTCTCATCTTTATTAGTTTGCTGTTTTTTCATCTTTATTAGTTTGCTGTTTTTTTCATCTTTATTAGTTTGCTGTTTTTTCATCTTTATTAGTTTGCTGTTTTTTCAACTTTATTAGTTTGCTGTTTTTTCATCTTTATTAGTTTGCTGTTTTTTCATCTTTATTAGTTTGCTTTTTTTCATCTTTATTAGTTTTTTTTCATCTTTATTAGTTTTTTTTTTTCATCTTTATTAGTTTGCTGTTTTTTTCATCTTTATTAGTTTGCTGTTTTTTCATCTTTATTTGCTGTTTTTTTCATCTTTATTAGTTTGCTGTTTTTTATCTTTATTAGTTTGCTGTTTTCTCATCTTTATTAGTTTGCTGTTTTTTCATCTTTATTAGTTTGCTGTTTTTTCATCTTTATTAGTTTGCTGTTTTTTCATCTTTATTAGTTTTTTTCATCTTTATTAGTTTTTTTCATCTTTATTAGTTTGCTGTTTTTTCATCTTTATTAGTTTGCTGTTTTTTTATCTTTATTAGTTTGCTGTTTTTTCATCTTTATTAGTTTGCTGTTTTTTTATCTTTATTAGTTTGCTGTTTTTTCATCTTTATTAGTTTTTTTTCATCTTTATTAGTTTTTTTTTCATCTTTATTAGTTTGCTGTTTTTTCATCTTTATTAGTTTGCTGTTTTTTCATCTTTATTAGTTTGCTGTTTTTTCATCTTTATTAGTTTGCTGTTTTTTCATCTTTATTAGTTTTTTTTCATCTTTATTAGTTTTTTTTTCATCTTTATTAGTTTGCTGTTTTTTCATCTTTATTAGTTTGCTGTTTTTTTCATCTTTATTAGTTTGCTGTTTTTTCATCTTTATTAGTTTGCTGTTTTTTCATCTTTATTAGTTTTTTTTTCATCTTTATTAGTTTGCTGTTTTTTCATCTTTATTAGTTTGCTGTTTTTTCATCTTTATTAGTTTGCTGTTTTTTCATCTTTATTAGTTTGCTGTTTTCTCATCTTTATTAGTTTGCTGTTTTTTTATCTTTATTAGTTTGTCTGTTTTTTTATCTTTATTAGTTTGCTGTTTTTTCATCTTTATTAGTTTTTTTTTCATCTTTATTAGTTTGCTGTTTTTTCATCTTTATTATTTTGCTGTTTTTCATCTTTATTAGTTTGCTGTTTTCTCATCTTTATTAGTTTGCTGTTTTTTCATCTTTATTAGTTTGCTGTTTTCTCATCTTTATTTGTTTGCTGTTTTTTTTATCTTTATTAGTTTGCTGTTTTCTCATCTTTATTAGTTTGCTGTTTTTTCATCTTTATTAGTTTGCTGTTTTTTCATCTTTATTAGTTTTTTTTCATCTTTATTAGTTTTTTTCATCTTTATTAGTTTGCTGTTTTTTCATCTTTATTAGTTTGCTGTTTTTTCATCTTTATTAGTTTTTTTTCATCTTTATTAGTTTTTTTTTTCATCTTTATTAGTTTTCTGTTTTTTCATCTTTATTAGTTTGCTGTTTTCTCATCTTTATAAGTTTAGATACAACACTAATATTTGGTTTTGTGTCAAGTCCGTTTATGTTGAGCTTCATGGTTCGATATCATGTTGAGAAATACCCTCCTGGTCCTTGCAGGGAGATGCTTTTGGGCCACTTCTATGTGGACAACTTGGTGAAAACTCATAATTCTGCTGAAGTTCTGGTGCAGCTGTATTTGGAGGCTGTTTCTGTCATGAGGGAAGGTGGATTTTCTCTGAGGAATTGCTGTAGCAACAATGAAGTGCTTGTTAAGTAAATGTTGCAGGATAACAATCTTTCCTCTCATGATTCGGACACTGAAAAGGTGCCAGGCTATTTGTATAACCCCTCCACAGACAAAATGCAAGCAAGTTCTTGCATTGAAGGAAGATCCGTGTTCTCTAAGATACTTTGTCTGTGAATTTCTCTGTGTTTGACCCCCTTGCCTTTACGCTCCCTGTTAAAGGTAAGATCCTTCTTAGTAAATTGTGGAGGTTAAAGGTATCCTGGGACCAGCTGGTCCCACCTGATGTTATGGTTGACTGGGAGAGGTTGTATAAAGATCTGATATGTATTAGAGTGCTTGAATTCGACCGTTACGCCGTGGCTTCCGATTCTTCAGACACTTTGATAGTGATGTCTCGAACCTGGCCTATGGACTTGCGGTATATTTACATCAGCATAGTGAAGCCAGACTGATATTTGCTAAAGCCAAGGTTGTTCCCTCTGTTAAGAGAACTTTACCCACCTTGGAGCTGTTAGTGGTGTATTTATGCATGAAGCATATTTCTGCTTTGGTGAAAGTACTTCCTTTGGAAGTGGTCAATTCTGTGATTACCGCTGTAGATGCACAGGTGGTATTGTCTTGGGTTTTATCTGACAATATTAATACAAAATGCCAATTCACTCGTAATCGTTTAAAAGACATAAAAACGATGGTCAAAAATCTTTGTCATTAAGGTTTAACAATCCTGGGCCCAATCCTCTTCCTGTAATAAAAAAAAAAAAAAAAAAGTCCCTGAACAAATTTAAAACAGTTTTTACACGTTGGTTGTTTGGCCCTGAATGGTTAAGAGGAGATAAGTTAACCTGGCCTAGTTATGATCTGAATTGTCTTAATCCGGATAGTCAGATGTTGATTAGCATAGTTACTGGTTGTGAACTTGTGATTCAAAACTGTTATATAATCGAAGTAGAGAAGTTCTCTTTACTGAATAAGCTTATTGGAGTTTTGACTAGTTTTCCGATTCATATAAAAAACGAGAGGTATTGTTCTGGACTCTGGTATTAAGGCGAGATTGTACTTGCTCAGAATGACACAAGGACTGTTCCTTTCTAAGGAAAATGATTATTTGTCTAGGTCTGATGGCGGTGGAGCCCCCCTCCCCCTCTTTGGTTTCTAAATTTAATTTGTATTTGGACGATGAAGGATTGAGTCACTCACGAGGTAAAATTGATAAATCTACTTATGCCGTCCTTCATCCTATTCTGCTTCCCAAGTCTTGTCACGTTACAAGTTTAATAATCATGGATTGTCATGTCAAACGTAAACATCTGGGAATTGCTGCTACTCTTAGGAAACTCAGAATTTTGGGATATTGGATAGCCAAAGCTAGACAAGCTATTAAAACGGTGATATCTTGCTGTGTCATTTGCAGAAAATATAACTCTCTTTCCTTTAGATATCCCAAGGTTACAAATTTGCCTAAACACCGTGTTAATCTAGTTAAGCCCTTCTTGCACACCAGGATTGATTTTTCTGTGCATTTGTGGGCGCATGAAGTGATGAAACCAAAAATAAAATGTATATTTTAATCTTCGCCTGTTTTGGAACTGTTGCATGATATGAGCACTCAGTCCATGGTTTTAGCATTTGTGAGATTTAAAAAATTTTATGGAGTCCCTTTTCACATTTATTCAGATAACGCAAAGTCCTTTGTTGCAGGTTGCAATCTTGTCAAACAAGTTTATTTGTCTGACGAATTTAGAGGGACAGTTGATGCTCATCTTATCAAACACCAAACGATACCCTTATATTCTGCTTGGTACGATGCTGTATAGGAAAGATTGATTCGAGTTGTAAAAAGTTGCTTTTTCAAGGTTATACGATGTAAGAAGTTGAGTTATTTTCACCTTTTGACAGTTCTGTCTGATATACAGGGATCTGGCAACAATCGGCCCTTGACCTATCATTGCTCAGATGATTCTAGTCTGAAGGTGATTACCCCAAATGCCTTTGTGCATCCCTTCTTTTTAACTCTATGTTTTTGTCCTTGGAAAAAGATTGCTTCCAGGATAGAAACTTCCAGTAAGTATACCCACCTTTCTCTCTCATTCTCTCTCTACCTATCTCTCTTTCTCTTTCCTTTCCTTCATACTCTCCCTTCAACAGTTACTACTACAAGGAACCTTGTAAGCCAGTTGAAGGTTTTTTGGCAGCCCTATGAGGTCACAAACATTTTTGCTGTCATTATATTTAATAAATTAGATTTCTCCTTTTTTACTTTTTTTTTTTTTTTTTGTTTCTTCCTTAATTGTTTCAGTGTTTTATTTGTTATACTTAACTTGTATTTAGCTACGAAGAATTACCTTCCACGGGAAGAAGTGAATAAAAAATTTCTTCAGATGCATGGACACATCTAAAAATGTTATTGCAAACCTAAATGAATAAAACATTTTCTGAAGGTGATGAAGTATCAGAAACCTGGTGATTCTCAGAGCCGAACATATAACCCTTTTTTTAAAGCCCATAATCTTATAGTTTTTGATATATTGAAGGAGTAGTGCTAGGAAAATATGAGAGATAGTAGTAAGGATTGATTTGAGAGAAAGAGGGTTAAATAAAGACCTGGTCAAGATAGTTTACTTCGGAAATCAATTTCTAAAAGCAGTCCAACACATGCCAGTATGTAAAACTGACTTCAAACCAAATATTCAGAAAATTGACTGTTTTTATCTTTTTACCTCCTCACCACTCCCTTTCATTTTTTTTTTTTTTTTTCCTAATTCACGATCTCGGTGGCATTTAAATTACAAACTAAAAAAAAAACCTTATGAATTTAATTATCAAATTGCAAAAATTGCAAGTCCTTTGGCACATTATGTGTTCTGTTACTACACTTTAGTTTTCCTGTCCTCAGTTAGTGGAAGAAAAATCCTCATATGGGGCAATTTTTTATTTTGATCCTAATTCAATGCTTTTTTTTTTCTTTTCTTTTTAGTTAGATTTCCCCCACATTAAAAACCTTGTGTCTTATTTCCCCTTCTGGAGAGGCAAGTAAGTGCTGACATCAGCAGTTCATCTCCACAAAATGAAAACATTTCTTCACGCATTTCATTTGTTTCATCTCTATTTACACACACTAAAACAAAGGAAGATGCATTTATGAAAAATTCTTGTTAAGTCTTAATTTTAATCTGTCCTAGAACAGGGTAATCAATCTATATTCTTCACCTTCACTTTCACTGTGTCCGTTACCGTTGGGGTGCTACAGATAATCTGTCAACCAGTCCTCTTCATCATTCCCTGTCCTCTGCATGTTTGACCGCCTTGCTCAGCTTCAATCCTGTCCATTCTGTGATGTTGTCTTCCAATCTCTTCTTCTCTTCCTTTCTTCTTCCTCTGACTGTTCCCTGGAGCACTGTCTTAGCAAGTCTCTCTCGTTACATGGCCAAACTATTTTAGTTTGCGCCTGTGGTGAAAAGATCTTCATAAGGACCAATGGCTTGCCTTATTCTGTTTTTGACTTCTTCATTGGTTATGTGCGCTTTGTTAGACGTACCAAACAATCTTCTGAGACCTGAATCCTTTTCTGTAATTCCGCTGTAAGGGTATGTTTCACAAGCATACAAGAAAACTCAGTGGACAAGGGAACGCATGAGTCTTATCTTTGAGCTGAACTTGATTGCCTTGTTCTTCCAAGTGATGTTCAACTTAACCAGTGTTAGTATATCTTTCCTTCTTTTCTTTTATTGCTATAAATTTGGTGTTTTTTTTGTTTTGTTTTTTTGTGTATTGATATTTGTGTGTGTTGATATTCATATTAAAAACCTTTTTTTCTATTAGTATTTATTTGCTTTCCCACCAAAGCAAAATTGTGACACAAGTGGGGTTAAACCAGCTCCCTCCCCCAAAAAAGCCAAAATGGTCACTCGGGTTGGGACCAAAAATAATAATTGTCCCAGTATAGAGGATTTCCCCTCCATTGACTGGGACAAATTACCTTAAGTGCAGCATCTGCAGAACAGATACTACACTTTGAGATATTAAATTTTTATTCACAGGAAAAAAAAATACAGTTGGGAAAATGAACAAAAAATTTAGACATTAGGCCAACTCAAAAAGAAGCGGGGTGGGGGATGTTGGTTGGTCCATCTCCTTCTATTGGAAATTTTAAAAGATTTCTCTCTCGGCCAGCATCTTTTATCCTGGTTACTCTTTTAAATTTGAATTTGTGTGTGTGTGTGTGTGTGTGAGAGAGAGAGAGAGGAGGGGGGGTCCTATTTAAACCCAATTTTAAAATATTGCTTATTTATGTCAAAAAATACAAAAAGGATAACAATATTAATAAAATTTCATTTGTGTTGAGGGACATGGAAAAAAAAAAACAGGTTAGTAAGGCCCTCCCAACCCCGTCTGAAATGCTAGACCAGCCTTTTCACTCTGGTTTGTAAAGGAACCAAGGTTTCACGGGCAGCCTCTAAATGGAGGGAGGGAGGAGTCCTGGGCAGTGGGGAAAAGAAAAAATTGGTGGTGAGAGGGGGGGATGTTAGTGTTAGACTTGATTTGCTCTAAGATGGGTTCAGTTTTGAGAGGGGGGGGCAAAAGAAAAAATTGTTGTTTTTGGGGGTTGGGAGTCTTGGAGGCTTTCTAATAAGGGAAACAAGATTTATTCGGCAATCGAAAAAAGCGTGATCAGTTGTTTCTGCAGCCGTCATCCCGCCACAGGGGCAGGCCGGCGACTCCAAAAAAACGGAACTGCATTGTATATTGTTGAGGGGAAGCACGTTTCGGGCCAATTGCCAGGTCAGAGAGAACTCCGAGTTGTTCAGATGATTCGAACCTGGCGCCCAACTCCATGCAGAGCGGATCTCACTCTGCTGTTAACCCAAACGAGCGCATAGCGAGTCGGAGGTGGCGCCCCTTCACTAGATCCCTGTGGAGTTCCCTACGGGTGGCAGTCACAAGGTCACTGGATCCTGGTAGTCATTTTAGTGCAGCTTGGTACTCTTTTAGGAAGACTGAATCTCCCCACGACTCTCAATAGAGGGGTCGAAAATGAAATCGGGAAAAGTGGCAGTGATCGCAGGGTGCCACGGTTGATCATCTTGGAGGTAGTGGCTAAGGAAGGCCAGCCCCTCGGCGTCTCGATGACACTTCAAGTCCAGCATTCCCCAACCTCCCTCACACGGACGTTGAATAGAGACCTGTCTGCTCACCCAATGTCTTTCTCTGTTCCAAAGGAGTGAGAACAACTGTTAGGTGTTGTGCAGGGAAGTACAGCCAGTTGGTAAAGGATGAGAGGGAAGATGTATGTGGCGCACGCCTCAGCTCTACCCTTTAAGGAAAGTTTCCTAGGAAGCCACAAGTTGACCGCAGCTTCCACCTTTGACCATACCTCCGACCAATTCTTATCGAGCTGGAGACCCGGTCCGAACCACAATCCTATGAGATTTAACCGTTAGCACATCTGCTGTATATCTAGCTGAGGTGGTTGACTACTTCTTTATTTAATATGGATGACACACAGGAGACTTATTGGTCTGAACTGAGAGGGAGATGACTTATCACCTGAATTCTTAAATACAGGACATACTGATGAGGTTTTCCAGAGTTTTGGGAAGCACTTTTCTCTAAGGTAACGCTTAAACAGTTTTGTAAGTATGGGGGCAAGTTCTGGTTGAAGCTTTTTCAACACTATAATTGGAATGCCGTGAAGGCCAGTTGCTTAACTGGAATCAAGGTTCTTGATTAGCTTGGCGACCTCCGGCACAGATATTTGTATGTTACATAACGTGATGTCTGTTAAAGGAGGAAATACAGGGAGTTGATGGCCTTGGTTGCAAAGGGTAGAATTAGCTGCAAAGTTCTTGGCAAATAGTTTGGCCTTGTCTGATGCTGCCAAGATGACCTCAGGTCCATTGATGATGGTTGGGATAGAACGCACGCTTCTGTTCAGGATCCTGTTTGCTATTTGTCAAAACTGGTGGGAACCAAGCCACTGCTTAGCTACTTTGGATTTAACGGACTGAGCATATAGCTCTCTTGAATTTTTTATTACTCTTTTACAGTGGTTGCTGGCAATCCTGAAGGCAGCTTTAGTCTCAGTACATCTATTACGTTGGTAGCTATGGAAAAAGTAATTTCTGTGTGCAATGGCAGCAGCACATTCTGGGGAGAACCATGGCTGGCTGTTAGGATTTTGTTGGAATTTTTGGATGATATGAATGGGTCTATGCCTACAATTAGCCATTCGGTGAGGTCTGTACTATAGAGGACACATCCTTTTTAAACATGGAATGCAGAGGTAGATCAGATATAAATGTACGGAAGCTATCCCAGTCAGCCATAGAGTATCAATATACAGTACGGTGGAGAGGTACGTCTGAAGACCTATTACATTTCATTTTTATCTTAACTGATACAACTGAGTGGTCGGAAGATCCCAGGGGAGATAGAACGGAACATGAACATAGCTCAGGGGAAGTTGTGAGAAAAAGGTCTAGAAGGCTTGCATACTGACCGGTAGTATTGGGCACATGGATGGGTTCATGAACAATCTGAGTGAGATCATAGGCAATGGCAAAATCATGACGGAACCTCCCATCATCATCTTTGAGTGGGTCAGCCATTCTACATTATGGACATTGAAGTCACCACTGAGGATGAACAGATAGGGTGTGGTCAATTTTCTCAGATATACTCTTAAAGATAGTAACCCCGCTGTTGTGGGGGCGATAGAGAGCAAATATAAATGCTGTGGTGTAAGCAAATGCAACCCAGAAGCACATATAAGGTAAATCAGGGTCTTCTCTGGAGATATCCCTACCACACAGAAAGCCATCTTTAATGCAGGCACATATTCCATGCCCATAGCGATCTTGGGGGTCAGATTTAGATGTTAAGTTAGAGTATCCTTTAATTATGAACTCATCTAGGGAAGTGGTTGGCCTAATGCCAGTTTCACTTAGGAAGAATATGTCTGGTTTCATCTCCTGTAATTGGGTTTCAACCTCTGGAAGGTTAGAATGTAGACCCTTGATGTTGGAGAAGGAGACATGGTAGTAGGGGTCTACATTAGAAGATGGGGTTCTAGATTTATTCGTGTTTTTTTCTGGAGATATTTCATGTTAAGGTTTTGGGATTTGTGGAACAGGTCGACAGACTTGGTTAGAGCAGGACAGAGAGGGAAAGTAAGAGACTTTCACAGAAATCAGCACTCGACTAGTAACAATCACTATATATGATTTCCTTCACCCTCTACCTGTACCTAAATATACACATAGATTCCATGAATAAAGCTTCTTTCCCAGAACTGCCTGCCTTTGAAACAATTTCATTAACATTCAAATCCAATGTAAACAAATTCTTGTTGAGCCGTCCTCATAAATAATCAAATTCTACCCAATTTACACCATTAACTATTACTACATTACCACCTTACGTTCATCAACCCTTATCCTCGAGTGGCTTTCGGGCCTTGATAAGTGGTGACTCCTAAGTAAAAAAAAAGTATTTTCCTTAATTGGGGAGGATTTTTATAAGCCTGATGTGCCTTCCTGATGCCAACCTAGTAATGGGGACAGGTGCCTTTATCGAGACGCTATGTCTAGGTGATTGCCTATAAATGAGATAAAACAAATTGGGATCAATGATTGTTAATCAATGATTGTTAATGATTATCAAATGCTTGATGAATGCAATTGCTTTTTATTTTACTTTAATCTTTTTATCCTTCAGTAGTAACAGTTGTTAGTTTGAAGGTCCATATTCTCCAAACATCCACTTTTTAATTTCTTACAATGTCAGAAATGGAAACAGAATTTATTGATATACTAGTAGATAATATACATCTAACTTGAATGTTTTTATCACACTGACATTGATATTAAAAGCCTACTTTTTCTATTTAAAAACTACCAGGGTAAACTTTTTTTTTTTTTTTTTTTTTTTTTTTTTAATATACTTAGTTATGGATATGCAAGTGACTACATGAAGGATAACTAATTTGCATATTCCTTTGAAAAACGTTAATTAATTACTTATTCATATTTTATGTTTCTTATTAGATGATTGGTTTCATTTCACTATTTATGCTGAATTCTATTTAAGCATACTTTCTGCATTCTGTATAATTGCGTAAAATTTAAGATAAAGACATTCTAGAACTCAGGAAATATTTTTATATATAAAAGTGACCTTGTCAGTGTGTGTATGAAAAGTGTACCAAACTCCTCTCTGAATATTTGGTCTGCAGGGTTGAAATTTGATGTATAGGGAATTTGAACCTGTAGCACACTTTTTTTTTTTTTATACGGCAAAATTTGTTGCTAAGGGGTTAAAATTGAAAACAAAACAGTTGACCTTGGCACGAGTAGTTGACGAGATCTATGCACAAATTTACATATGTAGGTCAAACAACATTACTTTGAACCATTTATATGCATATGGTGTGACTCAAAGGTTTAAGAATCAGACTGGAGAGTTGAATGTGTTGGCTTCAATTCTAGCCAATGGCACCCAAGTTATTTTTTTTTTTTACTTTTCGAAAACACTTCTATATATTGGGTACAATATAATAATCAATAGAAAATAAATAAAAAATCTCCATAAATTAAAATATCATATTTAAGCTTGTTTCATGACCGGGCAACGCCGGGCGGCCTGCTACAAATTTTAAATTCATTAAAAAGAAATCATTCTGGACAAGGCATGAAGCCACTTTATGTAAAGGCCTAAAAAATATATAATAATACTTCAAGGTCAAAAACTAACTAATGTTAAATGGATAGATTCCAACCCAAAAAACAATTCTTCTTCCTTTGTCGGAAATATTACTCATAGAATGTGATGCGACGAAGGCCATCAACTCTCCATATTTCCTCCTATAACAAACAACACGCTATGCAACATACAAATATCTGTGCGTGAGGTCGCCAAGCTAATCAAGAACCTCGATTCTAGTAAAGCAACTGACGGCATTCCAATTATAGTGTTGAAAAAGCTTCAAAAAGTCTCCTGTGCGTCATGAGTAAGTTGCTGGAATCCATATTAAATAAAGAAGTAGTCAACCACCTCAACAAAAATAACCTTCTTAGTGACATGCAATATGGTTTCCGTTCTGCCAGATCTACAGCAGATGTACTAACAGTTATATCTCATAGGATTAGTGAATCTCTCGACAAAGGCTTCCTTTCTAGAGCAATTGCTCTTGACATATCAAAGGCCTTCGATAAGGTATGGCATAAAGGCCTACTTCACAAGATTTCCAGCTATGGTATAACTGGAATGTTTTCTCAATTATTAAATCATTTCTCTCTGATAGGCTAATAAAAGTAGTGATTGATGGGCAGAAATCAGACGCCCACAGTATTAATGCTGGAGTCCCTCAGTGGTCCATCCTGGGCCCAACTTCTTCCTGATCTACATCAATGATCTCCCAAATCACATACCTAAATCATTCATTGACATCTATGCTGATGACACGACCATCTATGGCAACATATCAAAGGACGTAAGTGACAAAGTTCGCTCTGATTCTCTCTCCTCTGATCTTGAGCATGTGGTAGAGTGGGGAAGAGGTGGCTGCTTACTTTTAATGCATCTAAAACCAAGCTCCTATCTTTACATCATCAACGCTCTGATCCTCATCTGGCATCAATTGAAATGGATGGCTCTCGTCTAGGGGAGGCTCCATGTTTTGATAAGCTTCTGGGATTGACCTTTACTCCTAACCTGAAATGGAACACATACATCAAGTCTGTGGCCAAGGTTGCTGGAAAAATGGTAGGATCCGTCTACCGCTCCAGAAGATATCTCACTACTGAAGAAGAAACAGTAGAGACGTTGTGAGCCTATCCTTGTTTTATCGTTATTTCCAAGGCAGGTGCTCGTCTGAACTCCAATCTCTGGTCTCCTCTCGCCAATCTTTCAAAAAAACACTCGTCTAGTTGAAACCACTGTAAATAATTTTTCCCACTCTTTATCTTTGAGGTGCCTTCAAAACGTAGATTCCATGAATAAAGCTTCTTTCTCAGAAGTGCACGCCTGTGGAACTCTCTTCTGTTTGCCTGTTTCCCACCTGACTACAACTTGAATGTCTTCAAGTCCAACATAAACAAATTCCTGATGAACCGCCCCCTTAAGTAAGACACTCTATCAAATCTCCATTACTAACGATTACTACGATACTATCCCATTGATTACTGTACATGCAATAACCCTTACCCTCAAATGGCTTCTGGGCCTTGATAAGTAGTAATTACCATGTAAAAAAAAAAACGATATAAGGGAAGCAAGGGTTACAAGTTTGCAAAAAGTAAACATAAAGTTCACATTGTGCTTGTCTAAAATATTAAATTATAGCCATGTTTCAAGTTAAACATTTTAATGTTGACATATTTGGATTTTGTGGATTTGGAGAAAACTTTTGAGAGTGTTCATAAATATTTTGTGGTAGGCTTTGCATACATTGCAGGAAAATGAGTTGTTGGTGAAGGTTATTCAAACAATCTACTGAAATGCTTAAAGTCTTGTTAGAATTAACAGCACATTTACTGACAACTTTAACGCTAGTGTAGGAGTACATCTGGGGTTTGTACTGCATCCGTTTTTATTTCGGTCTTGTTCAAATCTTAGCAGCATTGTGTAGGAGTTTTGTGTCGTCTGAAAGAGATGCTACATGTTGGTCATTAAGTGCCTGTGAAACAATGAAAGTTCTATTCACGAGGTGCCTTCAATATGTTGCGGACTGGTGCAGTCACACAAATCTTCTGCGTCTTCAGTTCCTCGCAATTAATTGTGTGTACAGTTCCCACATTGATACCAAACTGTTCACTTATTGTCTCTATAGACACACGACGGTTCTTATCCATGAAATTCTTTATTTGGCCAATCAACACTGATGTTTTGACTTCTTTACACCCACACCCTCATCATCCCTCATAGATCCTCCCTCCTTTCCTTCCTTGAATCTCTAAATGACACTCAAAAATTGATGCTTGATTCATGCAAAATGGCCCAAAAGCAATCTGAAGCACTCCATACGTATATGTGGCATTTTTGCAAGTTTAACACAATTTTATTGCATCTCGTTCTTCTAAAGTGTCCTCACATCAAAATTGCATTTTTGAAATTCACCAGCTGTGGCAATCAGGCTTTAGTAGGTTGTATTCCTGCTGTAGTTATTTATTTGAACTTGAAATCATAAAAATTGGTCATCTCATAACATGTATAGCAATAACATACTGAATTTTCAAGAGTCTATGACAATTTTAAATGCCTGTACAAAAAAAAAAAAAACGTCTGGAAACTTATGGAAGGTACGTCATTAGTTAGACAGAAGAATTCTATGGCAACTAAAAGTCTGGGAGTAAATGTTACATTAAAACCAATGGGTTTTAGTGTGGAAATCCCTCAGAAAGTGAAACATTCCTCGGCTCAGTTTATAAAAAGGGATTTAGGTGCAACTCAACTTTTTGTCGTACTTGTAAGCATTGATTATACAAGAAGTGCAGTGGAATTGCGGGTAGGTTACGACAAGATAACCAGTTTGTGTGCAAGAAGTGTCCGACAAAGAAGACGGATACAAATCGTATAGTGACGATTGAGCAACGATGTGGAGAAAATATTGATGTTAAAACTATTGAGTTTCTTGAGAAGTTTTGTTATCTTGCCATAGCATTGGAACATGAAGAGAAACTGGCGCCAATGATTGGAAGAATTAAGATTGGATCAAGTAAGATCAGGGAATTTCTGTCATAACTAACTAGCAGATTGTTACTGTCGACTAACGGAAGAGTCTATCGTGTATGTGTATCTAGTGAAGATGTATAGACATTTTTTTTTACAATGGAGTCACCACTTATCAAGGCCCGGAGGCCACCCAAGGATAAGGGTTAATGAGTGTACAATAGGAAAAAAATCATACTAATCGTTAGCAATGGAAATTTGGTAAATTAGATTACTTAACGGGATGGCTCATCAAGAATTTGTTCACATTGGACTTGAAGACGACCATATTGTAGTCAGTTGGAAAGTAGGAAAGCGGAGCAGAGTTAATTGAAACCTGGTCAGTGAAAGTTCAGGAGAGAAGAGTATATGAGAATGATAATTGAATGGGTACTGTGAGTCTTAAAGACCTATTTAGAGCTGATGACCTCAGAGGGAGATCAAATCTAGAAAAATGTATGCAGAACGGTGGATTTTGTAGGTAATGTCATGTTGAAAAATAAATGAGAGTTCTTGGGTTTGTAGATTTTATAAAATACTTAAAACGCCATGATTAAACATGGAAGTTACGAAGATGGATTTGAGAAAAAGTGGAATAAATATCTGGCCATATCTGGGGTATTTGTTGTAGTTATGTTCATTTCTATAGAGAACAAACAAACTTCCTCTTATATATATATATACTACTAGTAGGGAGACCCGATGTTGCCCAGGATTGAATGATACTCAACGAATGTTTCACACTCCCATATTTTCAGCGTCATCGAAATCGATAAAATCACCCGTTTTTCAATCAAATCGATTAATTGCCTCCTCTACTTAGGGACCCATTGCAGTGCATGGGGAGGAAGCTTCACATGCTTCCCCACTTAGTCCACAATACATTGTAGTCTACATTGCACTGTAGAGAACCTACTGTTGATTTCATGCAATTATTTTTAAATATAATGGGTTGAATTAAAGTTTAAAATGTAAAAGTCAAGTATTATGCTTCAATTGTGCACTAAGCAGAAATATTCATTTAAAATGTGCCCCCGTCATATCAAAGAACTTACTGCTTGTGCAGTGATAATGGCTTGAATTAAAGTTCAAAATGAAAAGTCAAGTATCATGTTTATTTTCACGCACTCTCATATAAATCGGACATGATGCAACTGCCATCGGTGACTGGATGATAAAACAACTCATCTGCAGCAAATTATTCGACCATCTCGAATATTTGTTTATATCCAAACGTCTTTGTTGGGTTCGTTGTGTCGACTTTGCACGTTTTTGGAAAGCTACTCTCCCGCTACCATCATAAGCGGAATACGCATGAGTGGAAAATGGAACGTGGCAGCCACATGACTATTGTTTCTCTTATTTTGGCCTTTAGCCCTCACATTCCATGACTGATGTTTCTGACAAAGGGGAAAAATTGCTGTTTTCTTGGTTAAAGTCTAACCTTGTAACACTTTTCATTGGATAGTTTTTTTACCTTGAAGTGGTATTTTTTAGCCTCTTATTTCAAATGGCTTTACACTTTGTCTGAAGTGATTTTCATGAAAAAAATATTAATACAAACTTGATAGAATATCTCATTTTTGAAGGAGGATCATTAATCAGAAATCAGTATTAATGGCATAGTGAACAAAGGACTTGGTAAAATTCAGTTGTAAAGTTACACTCTTCTGGAGGTTGAAGGTTCAGTCAGTGCGAGTGACAATCAAAATACAATTGTGAATTACTTAGTTATGGTTGAGAGAATAAGAACATGCTACCCTTTTGGATTAAATAAATGGTTCCGTTTGAAATTCCATGCAGATTCTGAGTTTGACAGAAAGATTGCTGAGTTGAACAAGATACAACTGAAAAAGGTTGAAGGTTACATTAAACAAATAAAATTGTGAAAATAGCACTTGAGTTGAGAAGATTAAAGAATCCAAATAATCCAAATAGTCAAGTAATCTGTGCAGATGAATTGTGTCCCTTTCACATACTCGACGAGCAGCAAAATCTCACTCCTTCACTGCTGAGGTCCCTAAATGCAGGAACACTTTTTACGCTAAGGGTTTCTTTCCTTGACCTGCTAGACTTTGGAATTTCCTCTTTATTTCCTGCTTTCCTGACTTTACTAACACACAGAAGTTTAAATCTAATATAAACAGACATCTCGCTACTCAACTCCCCACAATCCCTGTAAGACATGATCCCAAATATCCCTGACTTCCGTGTGGCAATACACATTGTTTGTAATGAAAATAGTTTAAGAAAAACACAAACTGGTTATTTGCAATCGCTAGATGCTATAAAACCTTCTACTCTAATAGTTTCTTCCCTCAAACTGCTAGACTTTGGAATTCCCTTCTGGGTTCCTGTTTTCCTAACTGTACTGACATGCAGATGTTCCTCCCTTCATAGTATCCCTGTAAATTTAGTATCAAATAGTAGGCCTTTACGTCAAAGTGACACTGTGTCTTCTTCGAGATGAAATAATAAATAAACGATTTCATCTATATATAATAAATCTCACCTGTCTGTTTAAATGTATGTATGTATGTTTGTATGTCTGCCTAAAACTTTCGACAGAGGCGACGGATTTTCATGAGATTGGTATCATTTTGAAGCTCTACCCTTCGGATGACAAATATTGAGAAATTGGCCCAAAGCGTTAATTCCTTCACCCTCAACTTTTCTACAGAGAGGAGTCGCTTTTTTCGCTGATAATTTCAGAAGTAATTGCCTCTTTTCGGTTGTCTAGCCTTAATTTAAACCTACGTCACTTCCAGTTTGGCGAGGGGCACAGCAGCTAACACGTCACTTTTTTTTCCTCCTTCGCGGTACAGGTTTGAGCTTGCCTACTTACTACCACTTTTTTTTTTTACGCTCGCAATTTTCCTGTTTTTTCTTGCTCAACCAGCACTGTTATACACACCTCCACTTTTGTTTCTGCCTTCGCGTCACGGTTTCAAGCCTGCCTGCCTACTTCAACTTTTTTTTTTTTTGCTTAACACACACCTCCAAACATCCAGTCAACGCCGGGTACCCATGCTAGTGCTTAATAAAGTTCATAAAGAAAAAGTTGAGAAATTATCATTATTGTTGTTGAATGGAGTTTTCATGGAAATGCGATGATCTAAAAGTTACAGGAGCAATATTTGATCAAACTGTACGAATTAAAAAAGAAATGATATGGGAAGCTGTAAGATGAAGAAGGATAAGGTTGCAGAACCCTCAGGTGTTGTTTCAGAAATGTTGAAGGTTGCGGGCGAAACAGGGATTGAGATGATCACAGATTTGACAAACCAGATCATAAAAGAGGTCATCTCAAAAAGACTGGAAACTCAGTACAATTTTAAATTCTTATGGGCGTAAAGGGAGAGCACTAGATCGAGGTAATTACAGAGGATTAAAATTGATGGATCAGGTCATACTTTCTCCACATCAGTAAATAAGAAGTCAAATAAGCATAGATGAAATGTTTGGATGAAGTGCAACTGGCGCCATGTTTATCCTGAGACAAATGTACGAGAATTTTTTTTATCTGAAGAAGAGATGTTTTTTGGTGAGTTTTGCAGAAATTTGGGACAAATGAGTGGTTGATGAACAGAGACATGCAGGAGAGGGGGGGAGGGTACCCAAGCACCTGCCCTTTTTACTTCTGTTTTAAAAGTGCCCTTTTCAGAGGAATGTATTATAGGCTTGTACCCTACTGGTGCTGTTTTTCTCACTTGAGCATCTGCGCTAAAACAGTTCTCTACACATCACTGTTGGTGAAGGTTGTTTAAGCAATGTACAGAAATGTTCAAAGTCATATTAGAATTAAGATCACATGTAGTGCCAATTTTTTTATGGTAAAATAAGAGAACATCCGGGTTCTGCACTGAGTCTGTTGCTTTTTATTTGTACCTTAAAAGCATTGTCCAGGGAGTTTTGTATGGATCATGTGAACGAGTTATAATAAGATGATGAATTAGTGTTCTTACCAAGACCAAATTGATGATCAGTGATTTTAGTGTGATGGAAAACCCTTAGAATGAGAAAAGTTCTGCAGCTCAGTTTGTGAAAAGGGAATAAGATACAATTCAATTTTTTTGTGATAAGCACACAAGAAGTCACAAGAAGTGCAGCAGAATTACAGGCTGAGACAAGATAACTCGTTTGTGTGTAAAACAATGGAGATGGACGTAAAATCAGACGAGAATTTAGTACATATAGATTAATTAAATTAAGTACATACAGATAGCAAAAAAGCATTGAGATTATTTGTGACCTGGTGACACCATTGAAGCATAGGGAGAGGCAGATGATATTTTATGCCCTTTTTCCATTGCTCAAGAGTCAGATGCTTTTTTTGTTCTTTTTTTTTATTTTGAAAGCTCACGCTCAGGTTCTCATGATTCAGCAGATCAACTGTCTTCAAAAGTCTGAAAAAAATTTAGATTGGTGAAAAGTTTTGTTTTATTAAAAGAGTTAAAAGACTGGGTTGCAAAAGATTGGCCGGATTTTAGAAAGTCACAGATGGGATACTCACTTCTCATGGCATAAATTAATAAAAACAAAAAAGATAAGGATACCAGTCAGAGTAACGAAAATGTTCCAGAATTTTGGATAACAACGTTTGGAAAAACAAAAAACTTGAGTCGCTTTTTTTGTGACAGAATCAACTCTTATTCCAGACTTTAGGAAGACTGGACAATGATCAAAATTTGATTATCAGATAATCAAGACAATGATCAAAATTTGATTATCAGATAATCAAGACAATGATCAAAATTTGATTATCAGATAATCAAGACAATGATCAAAATTTGATTATCAGATAATCAAGACAATGATCAAATTTATCAACAAAGAATATCAAAGTGCAACAAGCCATGCAGAAAGACAGGTATTTACATCTATGTACAGTTTGAATGTTTAAATGAAGATATTTTTTTTTTACAAGGGAATCATCACTTATCAAGCCTCAGAGGCCACTCGAGGATAAGGGTTAAAGAGTGTACAGTGATCAAAAGGACAATATAGTAATCGATAGAAGTGCAAATTTGGTAAATTTGGTTACTTAAGGGAAACGGCTCATCAAGAACTTGTTTACGTTGGACTTGAAGACGGCCATATTGTAGCTGGAAAGCAGGTAAACGGAAGAGAGTTCCACAGGAAAGATATGATAGATATCATCGCTGCAACGTATGTACAAACAAAAATTCTTATTATTTCCTGAATTATTCTGCCTACTCATCTTTAATTTTATTCACACAACGTTTCAATCTATGCAACAGACTTCTTCAGATGTATCTTTGTTAAGATATTGGCTGGGGCAATGCCAAGTTAGCTGAGCGATTATTATTATGATCGTTATTGATATTTGTAAAAATAAAATGCCAGAAAGAATGTTATCAAAACGAAATAAATATTTACAGATAAATTATTTATGTTAAAATAATTCCCCAAAATGTTAAGTTGATAAAAAAAATGTTAGAACAAAATACATGATGAAGGTAGATCATCCGTCTGGGTTGCGTGGAATTAATGACGCAGTGAAATTGGTGATATATGTTATTTAGAGTTTGGAGTCAGATGGAACAAGTTAACATGAAAGATATTGTCTCCGCATTTGGAAGCTGGGAAAAATGTGACCTTAGCATAATATAGAAAATTACGTCTTGCAGTTTCGATGGGACGTCAAGAATAATGTTACATCAAATGCATCACCTATGGTTGTTTGATTTTCTTCAGAGGGAGATGAACTCAGAAAATTTTTTTGAAGAAGGCTGGAGGTTACATCAGTAGCAATGCTGTACGAATAACACTTATGAGGAGAACAGTAGTCCAACGAATTATCAATCCTCATCTCAAGAATTCAGAAACAGAAAATTTTCTGTTGAGATGAAAGTGACAATGGCATACCTTCTGCTGATTAGATTTAAATTAACATTGATGATCCGTACTCGAATCAAGTCTCCTTGCATCCTCTATTGTTAAAGGTGAAAACAGATTTAATCTTTGGAGGTAAACGTAGAGAGTCACGTCACTATCATGTTTGTAAACTATTGAGTAGAAGATATTTTTGAAGGAAATGTTGCTTGGATGGCATAGACTTTGTTGGTGTGGTCACGTTGAAAGAACAGATGAGAGGTTTTCGGTTTGTAGGTGTAGAACAGTTGAGGTAGTAAGGGAAATGATGAAAAACATTGGAGGAAATGATAAAAATTGAACCAAAAGAAAGAGAGATAAATAAAGACCTGGTCAGAGATAGGTTAGTTTGAAAATCAATTTATCGTTTCAGATCGTTTAGATGCAAAATAAAATTTTATAACAGTAAAGTTTTGTCCATTCTGCTATATGGAAGTGAAATTTGGCATCTCAAAATCAGCCAAGAGAGGAAAGTAGACATGTTTGATTCCAAGTGCATTAGAAGGATTCTAGTGATCAAATGGAGCGATCAAACTAGCAATTAAGAAGTCAGAGATTGCACTAATCAACAGGTAGTATTGTTAGTAATCTGCAAACGACATCTAGAGTACTAAGGTTGACTCCAGAGAGAATTACCGACCAAGTGATCCAGTGGATCTTTGATAGAAAAAGAAGAGGAAAACCAAAAATGAAGTGAACAATTGAGAAAGATTTGATTGCAACAGGAAGAAAATAGAGGAACGACGTGGGTTGAGCTTCAGACTGAAAACGATCCCATACTTTGACTGCGTTATGTGTTACAGCATACGGCGGGAATTCCCAAGTCTATCAAGTAAATTATCTTCACTCTTTATTTTCACTGAATATAATTCCATTAAACAAAGTGTAAATGGTTTCTTTTTAAAACCTTGTATAAGTTTTGCGCCTCAAAGGATATTTTCATATACTTAGCATAATTTTTTATCCATACAAATATTTTAAAACCTACTAGTAAGCCGTAGTTAAAACACATATATGAGCCATAAAAAGTAAAATAATAATAGTGAAAACATTAGGAGAAAGAAAAAAATAGAATGATGCAGGGGAGGCAACTCTGTATATTTAGTTTTATAAAATCTACATCCATGCGAATAAAACATCAATTACTTAGTACAAAGTCAAAAGTATCGGTCCACTCAGACTTGCTGAAGGCTTGGGACGTTGCTCCATGTAAATCAGAGTTTAGAAATAGAACAACATGTTCCAATGAAAGCTTTAAAATACAGGGTGGAACGATGAAAGTGTCGTCCTAAAGAAAATAACACTACAGCTTTATTTTAAAACTTTTATTGAAAAACTCGGTTCAGATAACTTGAATATGTAGTAGAGCTGACATCTATTCCATGCAGTCGCCTTCAGCCTCAATTACCACACTCTTCAGCACATCCAGGTACATTTTGGTGTTGACTTTCAAGCTGACTTCGAAGATGTGAGGTTGCATGATGTGGCCCTCAATTGAAATCACACCAATAACCATAATCGTGGCCGGAAACTTTGTTTTCATCACCCTGGGCACATCTCTGTTATTTGTAGCAATCCAGCGATGCATTTTGAGGGTGTTGGCAATGGTTGTGTTCTCATAACTTGGATCATTAGAGAGCATGAGTTGTGCAGTGGCGCATCTCACGTTTGTCCAGTTCAAGCCTTATAAAATCAAATTCTAGGAGGTGAGAGCCACATGTCTGGAAGCCATAATGATGTCTTATGGTTTGTCAAACACTTGCTGCTTTGACAATGACACTCCATGATATGTGGGGGAATCTCATGTCTGTTGAAATCAGATGTGAGTGTGTGTATGACTTCTCACAGTTAGCCTTGAGGAATGTGATATAGTTGCAGTTGAAGGACAGGCATGATTATTCTGTTGCAGGACTTGTGGTATAGAAGGAAATGCGTGTTCATCTCATGTCTGGGTGTCACCAATTTGTTGCGGACTGGTGGATATATTATATATATCCCCCAGTCGTATAAAATAGGAAAAATGAATTGAATTGAGAAAGGAATGAACAACGCGTTTATTTAATTAAACAAACTAGAATTTATTTCATGTAGAAACAAATTAAATAAAAGGGTACAGCATGTATTTAGTTTGGCTCATGTCTCTCACTGTTAGCTGGTGAGAGGGAAAGTCTATTGTTGTATAGAGAGAGAGAGAGAGAAAGTCAATCCAGGCCATGGAGATAGAAAGTGTGTAAGATGTACCTACTGTCAGTTGGCTCTTGCCCCACACATAGTAGCAGGTGACGTGAGGCGCGCGGGCACGCGCCCCGAAAGGGAGCGATTGGTCCATCGACTGCCCAGGTCGGGAGCCGAATCGAAAAGAAGGAAACAGCTCAGGTCTCTCACTTTTGTAGGTGTTTCCGGGCGTTCTTCGTGCATGTGTGGATTTTCTTTAAGGCGAAGTGACGTTGTCCATATGTGCGTACATGTGCGCGTATGTGTGTGTACATGTGTGTATGTTAGCATGTGTGTGTATGCACATGAATGTGAGTGTATGCACGTGAACGTGAATATATGTACGTGTGTGTACGTGCGCACGTGTTTGTGTGCGCATATGTGTATGACAAGAAAAATGGCTTGAGATGTGAACGCGTGTTTTGTGTGAAACTAGAAAGGGCTCACACAATTCCTCGATACCTCAGAGGAAGAGTGAGTCTAATTTTTTCCCAGGCACCACTGCTTGGAGGCATGTGCAGACATACCGAGACATATTCGAGAAACTAATATGTATAAAGTCGAGTAGATAGATCATTTATGAACTATTAGAAGACTTGAATGAAGTTGTATGAGTATTCACAAGTCTGATTGGGTGCTGTTATGGTTTTAAATTATTATACCTGTCCCTCTAGTATTATCACTTCCAGCTACCCCTAGTGATAATAAAATACTGCAGATTATTCTCCTTAGCAATGTCAGTGCATTAAGTTCCATCCTCAAACAAAGCAATGTGGAATGCATAAAAATGCCAATAGAGTAGTAAAGAAAGCCATGAAAGCCATGTTTTGAGAGAAATGCTGGAAAGAAAAGAAATAGCAGAGTTCTCTTGGATACCTAACAAAGCTTAACCAGGAAGGGGGTCTCTTCATTTAAGATACTTGAGTTCATATCTGAACCCCAAAAAACTGATATTTAAAAATACATTATTTTTTTTTTTTTTCAGTGATCATCTAAATGATAAGAAAAAGGGGAAATATTGTTAACTTTACCCAGTTGTGTCCCTTGAACACTCTCCACAACAGAGAGTTATCTTCCCTATCGGAGACAGTGTAAAATGAACTTTCGAAATATATAGCGCGAGTGGTACGCACGTGTTAAATAAATGCTCTTCTACTCTACTCCAGTTGTCCGTGTTTATTTGTTTTTACAATGACTCTCGTCAAGAACATAGCAGGGGTATTCTTTTAGCTAATAAAACCTATATTAATGGTAAACCAGTTCCTAAATACTCTTTCACTCACTTCAGGTGTAAAAGATGTGTCAGTACTATCTTCAGCGTAATACCTTCAAGCAGTATCCCAATTAGTTTGCGAGTAATATACTTTTTTTCGTTTTTTTTTTGAATCCTTTAAAAGCAGTGTATGTGGATAAATAAACTACTGCCACTAATAAAATATCAAGATAATTTAAAGCTTTATAAAGCACAACAAATATAAATGCAATATATGAACGGACAAGCAGATGAGAAGGGAAAATAACTTACAGCAACAAAGTTTACTTTTTAAAATCGTTTCTGTGCATATAGAGGCAATTAGATGCATTTCCCTGAATTTATAAATTTTGATCCACCTTGAAAAAGCCATTCTTTTTTTTGATAAAAAGTTTGAATCAAAATCCGTGACAGAGTTAACATTTACTTTGCAACAGTTAAATGCTAATAATGCATTTCTACACTTTTTTTTCTGTTTTTTATTACATTTTCACCCCAAACAAGGCACATTGCCACTTTGGTGTTGGGGGCTACTACCAGGAGTAACATCTACTGGGATACTATGTGGGAATTTGGGCAGCAAAATGTCTGTTCACGTTACACTTGAACTTCTGCACGTTGAGGAAGCAGGGATCTGGAATGGAATTCCAAAGTCTAGCAGTTCTGGGGAAGAAACTACTGGAGTAGAAAGATCTTTTACATCTAGGGATCTCTAATGTGTGGGGGTGGGATTTAGCTGCCTGTCGGGTTTGTCAAAGGTGTTTACGTCGTGGGGGCACAAGTGATTGCAGTTCCTCAGAGCATTCTCCATTAAAATACTTGTAGAACAGGCAGAGGGATGCAACATTTCATCGATGGGACAGAGGCAGAAGATTAGATGCCAGTTTAGGGCCTATCAGATTGGCGACTCTCTTTTGAACCTTGTCTAGGAGCGAGAGACTAGTAGCAGATGCACCAGCCCAAATATGACAGCAATACTCCATACATGGGCGAATGGTGGCCTTATAGAGATACAGGATACTTTCGCATGTTAGTAATTTTCTAGCACGGTAGAGAGAGCCTACCTTCTTTGCAGCGGCCCTGGCAATGCTTTCAATGTAATTGTTCCAACTCATGTTTCTTCTGAACGTTAGGCCAAGGAGTTTGAAAGATGTACTCTCGGATAAAAAGTCGTTGGCCATTGCTATTGATGGTCTTGTAATTATTGACGGAAACTAGTTTAGTCTTGGTGGCATTGAACGTGACCATCCATTTATGTCCCCATTCCACTACAGATTGGAAGTCATCCTCTAGTGTTTCTGCCATTTCTTTAGATATATGTTCATTTGTTTTCCTGTCATGCCTGTTATTGAGTATGGTGTCATCAGCATATATACCCATCTCAGAGGCAATTTTGTCGGGGAGGTCATTTATGAATATTATGAACAACAGAGGTCCAATGATAGACCGCTGGGTCACTCCCGCATTTATATCATATTGTTTAGATGTACGACCGTCGAGGACAACCTGGATTTTTCTCTTATCTAAGAAGGATTTAATTATGTTTCGTATTCTACCAGTGATACCGTATGATCTTTTCCTGAGGAGACCATCATGCCATACCTAGTCAAATATATCTAGAGCTACAGCTCTGCCCTCCCCAGCTTTGTCCAGTGAGTCGTATATATGTTCAGAGATTACTGTTAGGATGTCTGCTATGGAACAGGCTTGTCTAAATCCATATTGTTGGTCAGTCAGAAGTTTAGCATCTGTAAGGTGATGGACTAGAGCATGGTTAATAAAGGTCTCAAATATTTTGGCAAAAAGTGGGAGGAGGCTAATTGGACGATAATTTGATGGGTCAGTTCTTTCGCCAGAATTCTTGAATACTGGTACCACAGAAGCAGTTTTCCAACAGCCCAGAAAGCAAGATTCATTAAGGCATTCGTTGTAGAGTTTGGAGAGAACTGGAGCTACTTCAGCTGAGAACTTTTTTAATAGCACAGCTGGGATGAGATCAGGTCCACATGCATTTGAAGTGTCAAGGTTTTTTATGATAGCATGCACCTGAGCAGGGGTGATTTTCAGATCGTCTAGCTTGGTGTCTGTCCGCATAGGAAAGTTAGATAGGGGGTGGTTGAGAGGGTTCAGTGTGGAGTTTAAGGCAAACCGACTGGCAATCATGTTAGCCTTCTCAGTTGCTGAGCAAACAACCTCGTGATTGTTGGTTAGTAGGGGAATTGCTGATTGCCCATTATTTACTACACTGTTGTAGATTTTCCAGAAGTCACGAGTTCCTAATTTTTATGCTTCGATGCGTTTTTTGGTGGTTTCAGTAAATTCTCTCTTAGCTGTCGCTATTTCTTTCTTAACGTTATTTCTAGCTTCTATTTACTTCTGTTTGTTTGAACTGGATTTATGTCAGTTAAATCTGCAGTACGCATGCTGCCTTTAAGTAATGGCAGTTGCGCAAGTCAAAGTAAACCATTTAGGAGAGTGGGGCTTGCTATAAAATTTCTGCATGAGGACATGTGCTTCAATTGCAGTTTTGAACCATTCAGTGGTCTCATTTGCGCACTCTTCAGCAGGAAGAGAAAAAATATTTTCCCATGGGGCATCTCTGATAAGATCCCTGATGGCTTCCCAGTCAGCCTTTTTATAATATCTTGTTGTTTTGAGCACTGGCTCTTCAGTTTTGGCTCTAGAGTTTAGGGCGATTTGAACCATTATCACTGCATGATCAGCGTTGCCAAGTGGGCTGTCAGCATTTGTTATACAATCATCGGGAACTGTGGTCAAAAACAGGTCTAGAATTGATGCGTGTTGCTCTTGCTGATCAGGGAAACAGGTTGGGAACGTAACCATTTGTGATAGGGAGTGAGATATAGAGAAGCTATGTGTTGTGCTGCCTGCTGTGTCTGTGTAAGTAGAGAATCCAAGCCAGTTTTTGTGGTGGACATTAAAGTCACCAAATACATGTACTTATGTGCTAGTGTCAAGGGAGAGTGCTGTGTCTATGCTGTCAGAGACTTTGTTTATTATGGTGCAGTCCTGGATCGAGGGAGAGCGGTAGAGAAAATAAAAGTAGCTAATGTTGTGTTGCATGTTAAGTCTAAAGCACATAAAGGCTTGATCGACCGATTCTAGGTTTGTTTCTCTAGTCAAGGGAAGGGTATTACAAATGTAAACTCCAAGTCCGGCATATGTCTGTCAGAGTCCTTACGGCAGAGTGGGAGATATCCAGGCATGTTAAAGTAGTTAGAGGGGATGGAGGAGTGTAGGTTAGTCTCACTCAGTGCTAAGATATCCGGGGTATATGCATTCACGAACATCCGTGGGCTTAGAACTAATTTAGCTGATGTTGAAGCATTTCTCCTAACAAAGATATCCGGGGTATTTGTTAGAAGAAATGCTTCAACATCAGCTAAATTAGTTCTAAGCCCACGGATGTTCGTGAATGCAAGCCTCAAGGGAGGAGGCAAGTTGGATTTGTTTGACCGTAAGCCTGGTTTAAGCTTATTTTTAGATTGTATTGTCATCATATTTTTTAAAGAGTTTCAGTTTAGATAAGGGGGAGCTGAACAGGAGGTTAATCAGAGTATCACACATGCAACACAAGTAGACCACAGCTGACCTTTCTTCAACTAGGATTGTTGCCTCAGGAAAGCTCACCGGGGATGAGTGCAGGGTCCCTTTCCATGCATCACATAGCACTACGAACATCCCAATATTATACAACTGTTGATGGAGCAGCCGCTCTAAGCGCTACAAAAGAGTTAGGGCACCTGTACTACCAGTTGGAAACAGCAGCCAGGAACTGTCAATCCAGTACCCTCAACCCATCAGAAGAAGGTAACCCAATCTAATTGCAGAGGCATATATTGTACTCAAGCACTCCCAAGTGCCCAGTTTTGAGGGGTGGGATGTGTCAGGAGTGGGGAAAATGGCGTTCATTGCCCTAGACAAGAAACAAGATCTACCACTGTGTGTTTCTGTCAAATCACTGTGATAGCGTCTCTGCGCTTAACTAATAGGCAAAGAAGGAGTATGGAAGCCGGGCGATAGACAGAGCTTATCTACTCCTTAAGCAGTTTAGATTTGCAAACCGGTAATTTGTTTGAGTCATCCAAGCATGGAGGGGCCTCCCTCCTTTTAGGTTTAGCTTCAGAGTTTTCCTTCTCCTAGACGGATGACCTGGGAAGATCTACTGGGTCTGTCAGCACTGAGAGGGTTTGCTCCGCGCCTGGGTCCTAATCCAGGTATTTCTGCCACCCCGCATGGTTAGTTAACGCACACACACACACACACACACACACACACACACACACACACACACACACACACACACAGTCATAAGTATATATACTCTGAAACTAACACACACATACACATAATGCATTAGCTCTTTCACACTGTCGTCAAAAAATAAATTTATACACTTATTTAATACTTTTAACATTTCTTACTGGAACTTTTACAGTCGAAAAATAAATAAATGCAACTGATTCATTGTTTCCAGTGTTATCAGGTGCTCTGAGTAATAAAACACAGATGTTTATGAATATTTTATCCCTTGTCGTGCCGATAATTCAACATTACTAGTAAAACGGGATGTTTGCATGTCTGAAGTCATGTGACAGAAACGTCCGCTAATCTTGATGCCTGATGCCATCTCGTCTGTCACTGTCAATCACACTTTGCCCTACAGACATTTATCAGACATTATGACACACTTTCTCCAGCTCCAACTCCTGTACAACCCCCGTTCCTTTCACCAGCCTCTGCTTTTCATACTCTTTGTTCCAGCATCTGATCTCCAACTCCAGCAGCTCCAGTTCCAGTGCCCGTTGACATTTAGCTCCCATTCCAAGGCTAGTCAATGTTGATCCCCTTTTTCCAATTTTCTGAAGATCTAGTTCAAGATCACATCTACATGGATTGAACAGAGACATTTTATTATACCTCAAGGACATCCAGAGTAAATCATGTGAGATGCCCTTTCTGAAGTCCTGTTTCAGTGATACCATTCCTGTCCTTTCCAGCCTTTTTACTTCCAGTGATGTATTTTTGCCTGTGTCTAATTTCTTATTTGTAAGAGTGATCACCCAGATAACTGGCCCCTGCAAATCTGAAACTATTTTAATTGACACAATTTATTGCCAAACTGAAAAAGTGAGCAATTGTCAATAAATATATTTTTTGTTTCAATTCAATTTATTTGGTAAAAATAAAACAATTAATTATCATGTAGGAAAAAGGTTGTAGACATTTACACAGAAGAGGCCACAGTAAACCAGCAAATTCACCTCTTCAATCTTGAATTGTGTTGTTGAGTCTATTTTAAGTTCTAGAGATTTTGATTGAGGAAGTGACCAGTTTAAGCGAAATCAATGGTGCAGAAGTGAATCATAGTTATTGAGGTATATCAAAATGACCATTGATGTGATTGTAAGCCAAAATGAGGTCACTGCATAATTGTTGACACCAAAGAGAGAAAAGTTTAAATTTCTTGTGTTGGTTTTCATAGGGCAGATCTGATAGACTTTGCACTATTCGAATAGCCAGTATTTGAACTCTATCACATATTAGATATGGAGAAGAGGTCTAACAGTGATCTATGAATAAAAATAATAAACCGGATGTTGACTCGTCGGCTATTACATACAAAGTGCACAAAAGTGTCTTTGTGCATCAGCTCCACGCACCTTTCCACTGAATAATAGAAGAAACCAAAATGGTAATGGCCAAGTGATTTTATCTTCAATGATCACATGAACCAACACTGAAATCTCGACGATCATATGTGTAATGATATCACTGCTCTTTCGTTTCAGCAACTTTTATATAGACTCTTTTGTCCTGGTTTCCTGATCTAACTTTTGTATGCACTCACGCATGTGTTGCGGACCAGGATATAAATACCCTAACTCGCTACAAGAAAAAATAATGAAACGAATTGGATGAAGGAAACAAAGAACTCAAATGCTGGAATAAAATAAACGTCATTTATTTTCTGTTGAGAAATGAAAGTCTTGGGTGTACACGTGTTCATTCAGCCGTTGACGACTACGCGCGTGGAAAGAGAAGTGAGTGATGTAGTGGAAAATGGGAACGATAGTCCAGCGTGTAGACACAGAAAAAGATAGAGGGTTGACATCAGTGTTACGTTGTTGCTCTATAATAAAGTGTTGAGTGTTTGTTGTGTCATCTCTAATAATGGATTAGAAGAGATGACGTGTTATATTATATATTTATGTTGTATCATAAAGGGAATCGTGTGTGAGTGACATGTATTTTCAGAACCTACCTCTGCTTCTTCGATGTTGGACCATCTGGAATTTCTCGTCCTGGAGGGAGACTTGATACCTGTTTTTGGATGAAGATTCAATCACTCCAAGACAAGGAATTAGTTCTATAGTTTATTTCACTTTTCCCAGATGTCCTGCAGAAGGTGGAAAGTGAAATCGGCCTGTGTGGGTTCTTCTTCTACACACGTCAGCGTTCGTCCCCCCCCCCCCCAGTGAAGAGGAGGAGACAACGGGAAGCCGTTCGCTGTCTTCTGAGTACAAATCAAATGTCAACGATTCAGCTAACCTGATCACATGACTCGCACGCAATCCAATCAGCTGATCTGCGGTCAACGTGTCTACACTATAACTCACCTCTTCCCCTCTCTCTCTCTCTCTCTCTCTCCCCCTCTCTCTATTCCTTAACATTCCTGCCACCATTATTTATAAAAATGTATGACGGAGACATACATTTTTTTACTACCCACTTTTTCTAAGGGAATCCTAAGCTCACCCGACTGGCAAAGGAACTGTCATACCATCATTCAATAAATCATAAATAAAATTACATCTACAAATAATACCATGTGGCACAAATCCTTGTGCCCTCGAAGGTCAACAACTCTCTGTGACCCCATTGCCTCCATCTCGCATCTTAGGATCATGCAGAGATCACGATATCTCTCGTCACGCTATAACGCGTTTCCATAAGCACATGACTCATACGAGATAAAAGATTTTTCTTATAATATTACGAGAGCATTTTTTTCTGTGTTCTCATATGTAAAATCAACAATTCGTTATCTGTATGTCGATCGAACTATCTGTTTTTTTTTTCTTATTTCTCTTAATTTAGCATATAATAATTTTAATTTAATATAATTTTAATGTGTCTTTTTTTACGGTTGCGTATATATATATATGTATTTTTTTTCACTGTTCAATGAAAGGACCCTATGTTGTTGTTTTTTTTTAACTGACCGTATATCTTTTATCATTCATTACGGCATAATCAGTTAAACTGTGCACCATGTTAGCCGTCAGCTACGCGGTGGTGTTCTCAGGGACAAGTTGTATCTATAGAGAGAGGAAGAATGTATAAAGAGTACGTACGGTCTGATAGCTTTTTGTCCCACATAGTAGCAAGTGGTGTGAGGTACGCGCGTGCACGCGCATGCCGAAAAGGCACGCTGTCGGTCTGTAGACCGCCCAGCTAGGAAGCTGGTCTGAAAAGAAAGGGTTGGAAACAGCTTGTCTCTTCCTTTTATAGGTGTTTCTGGTGTGTCTTTTGCGCATGTGTGGATTTCCTTTGGAAGGGGAAGTGACGTCGTCCGTGTGTGCTTAAGTGTGCGCATATGTGAGTACATGTGTGTACGTTAGCGTGTGTGTATATTCATGTGAATGTGAGTGTATGTACGCGAACATGAATATATGTACGTGTGTGGACGTGGGCGTGTATGCTTGTGTGCGCGTATGTATATGACAAGCAATATAGCTTGAAATGTGAACACATGTTTTTGTGTGAGACTAGAAATGGCTCGCGTACATGCGCATAGCAATCTTTTAATAAAGCGGGAAGCCATTCTTAATTCAGTTCCTTTCTTAACAAGACACACGTGTTCCAGGTCTCATTATTACACACGCAGCATGATAATATGCAGATTAGACGATCTTGGTCTGTAGATAAGCAAGCCATTTTAAGAGCGAGAGCGTTTATATTTTCTTGAGGAAGGTGAGCTGTGCACACGTGCTATGTTGAGGTGTGATGTATTATTGGAAGCTGAGAAAACGCAATAAAGTTAAAAGATGGTGTGAATTACAGTGTCAGAGAAAAAGACAGTGCTGTACCGGTGCAAATGAAAAGTGCATACAAAAACTGAGAACTGCAAGTCTTGCCAATTGAAGGCAAAATTTGCAGAGAAGAAAAGGAACTAAGGTAATAGGTAAAGAGAAGGTCAAGCACCAACGATCTTTGGCCAATTCCGACTCTTATAGATTTTGTAACATGCTAATATTCCTCCATCATGTCCAAAAGTGATTTATCAAACATGTCATTAGAAGTGCATAGTCGGTACATTAAAATCCCTCAATATGAGCGTCTCTCTAGCATTTGGAGACAGCTTTCATGGCATTAGGGAGACTTTGGTCATTGGCATCTGTAGAACTTGGACTGCAATATGCAGAAAGTAGAGCAATATTTTATCTGTCTGTGTTTATATTGCAAAGAACAGTATCAAATTTAATAGATAGGTGAACATTTGCAGAAAGTTGAAGGTGGTAAACTTGATGTTTGTCTTGTGTTAGTTTAAAATTATAATTTATTATTACATTCGTTTTTTTTTATTTTTATTTTTATTTTTTTTCATCTTCTTCTTCTTCTTCTTCTTCTTCTTCTTCTTCTTCTTCTTCTTCTTCTTCTTCTTCTTCTTCTTCTTCTTCTTCATTTGTATTTTTTTGTTTTACATAATTTTTTTTTCGGTTGGTATAAAATTCGAAATGAAGTCTGTAAATAAAAATCCAACTTTGAAGCGAATATTGGAAATTTCACCTTATTTCCTCGATTTCCCTTCCTTAGTTTGAAACAATGTTTTATTTAATGAAAATAAATATAACTTGTTTTCTTGCGTTGAAAAAATATATTGTAGAATAAAATAATCAAATAAACGAAATAGTGCTTATTTAAAATTAAAGCTATCTTCATAATAAAAATAAAGAAAAATCTTAAAAAAAAAACTTTATGGTGTACAAGTACAACAACTCGTCACCGAATGAAAATGTCATATTCCAAAAATTACTTAAATTGATCAAGTAATTTTTTTAACTAAGAAAATCAAATTTTATGACTAAACGCGAGGCTATGTTTTGGTCCGCCATGTATTTTAGATAAAAAGGAGACAACTCAGTACTCCTTGGGCGTTGAGTTCCATGGCGACCAGCACAAAAAACAAGCGTTGCTCCCTTCCTGGCGCATGCGCACGTAACATTTTTTATTTACTGACGTTGTCGTAGTAACTAAACGATTATTTGTCACATTATTTATTTATTTTGGAAAAAAAGTTTTACTCTTTATGAATATTAAAAGAAAAAAGTTACTAAACATTTATTAATGATATCTCACTTTTACAGACATTTGTTTTTTAATTTCTTTTTAAATGACGACTTTTATCGACTTTTTTTAATAGCATTTGCGGATGGATAAAAAACAAAAAATAACTAAACCATTTACTGATAATTTCTCACTTTTACAAATAGTTTTAGCAAATAAATGTTATCAAAGAAGTCAAGATACTGAGAAATTGTCAGTAAATGATTTAGTTATTTTTTTTCGTTTTTTTACCCATCCGCAAATGCTATTAAAAAAAAAAGTCGATAAAAGTCGTCATTTAAAAAGCAATTTAAAAACAAATGTCTGTAAAAGTGAGACATTAATAAATGTTTAGTAACTTTTTTTTTTTAATATTCATAAAGAGTAAAACTTTTTTCAAAATAAATAAATAATGTGACAAATAATCGTTTAGTTACTTAAGTTTAATTAGTAAATAAAAAACGTTACATGCTGATCGCCATGAAACTCAACGCCCAAGGAGTACCGACAACTCAATTCGAACTAACGAGATTCCAATCAGCCATGGCTATATTTTACTATTAAAACCGCTAAACACCGTAAAAAAACCAAAACGATTTTCTATCTTTAAAGAAACTACTTGATCAATTTACGTGATTTTTGGGATATGACATCTTTGTTCTGTGACGGGTATGTACACCATAAAGATTTTTTTCTGCAGTTTATTTATTTATTTATTCAGCAGGAAATTACGTAAAAAAGTTTCCTGAATGGGAAACTAAAAAAATACGAAAGTTTCAAAAAAGTCTAGCTTTACAAGAACAGGGGGGGGGGGAACAGAAAAAAAAACTTTAATTACTGAGTGTGAATAACTTCTCTCCTGTTGTTGTTTTTTCTCATCGCCGTCCTCCTTAAACTATCTCCATTCTTCTCTCCGTCCAACTCGAGCGAGTTTCCGGCTCGTGTGTGTCTCATTTCTTCGACTGTTTTAACTCCATTCCACCCGAACTCATAGACTATATTTCTTTAAAAAAATTGAAAAGAAACCCAACTGCATGATCTGCTCGTGTGGTTTGTCTGGTCGTGCTATCTTTCAGGATGGCGTTTGCGAACGATATCAGCCGTCGTCTTGGCCGCATTCGTTGTTTGCACCAATGTATCTCGTGTCTAAAACAGGCCCGGCCCCTACCCGAGTCGATCTGTTATGTCCCCGACCGGGTCGAGTACAAATGCACAGCTGGCACCGTGGAGATGTACCCGAAACCAGATCTCAACACACAACCCATAGAATGTTCACCCATGAAAGGTGTGCTCATCTCGAGGGTGATCGCCGGTGGACACGAATTCGCCAACAACCAAGGCAAATGGATCCGTGTCAAACAGGTGGGACTATTACGAATTATTATTTTTTGTTGTTGCCAAAAAAAAAAAAAAAAAAAAAAAAAAAGCATAAATAAATAAATTTAAAATAATAATAATAATCAATGTTTATATTTCAGCTGAAGATCCCATCGACAAGTTTTTCGGCGCTTATTCAGATACAGTCGACAGATCGATATAGGGTTTAAGCAAAAACAGTATTACATACTTAATTGTCATGCCGAAAAGAGTAATATATTCAAAAAATTACGAAAAATCGAGTAGAAATTTATTTCTAGTTAAAAGTAATTTTTACGGGAAATTGGGTAAAATCGCATTTTCTTATGCGTTATAAAGTAGGCAGTAGGAGGCTATACACAGGGGACATAACTCGGAACGAATATTTTAGGTTACTTGTGTCCTGGCTGCAATATTTGTTGTCTCATGCACTTATTGATCCGTGCTAAAATAATAACGTTATTGCCATTCTTAGCATGGGGAGAGGAGGGTGTTTTGTACCTATTCTATACTTTAACCTTACAATTGAATAAAAATACATATAAAACTTTAATTAAATTGGAAATACGATTTAAAAAATAGCGCGGATCAGTAAGTGCATTAGCACCCTTTTTTATTACTAAAACATATTAGCAGTTGATTCTTCTGTTCGATGAATTTTCGTAATTTTTGGATATATTACTATTTTCTACATGACAAGTACGTAATATTGTTTTTGCTTAAAACGATATTTAAAAAAAAAAAATCGATTTGTCGACTATAGTTTAACAATCACCTTTTTTTCTTTCATTTCACACACACACACACACACACACACACGTATATTAAATGAAAAATGAGAAATAAAAGTGATATAAAAATCATATCATCAAAATATAATGGAAAAGTGAAAGAGGAAAAAGAAACCTCTTTATGCTTCCGATTCTGATATATTGTACCTATTTTTTTATTTTTTATTTCTTAATTATTTCTTATACTTTCATTCTCATTTCATATCTAAATGTTCCTATTTACAATGCCTCCCCACGGGACAGAGTTAGACACCAGGGTCGTTTTTTAACGTGGAGAAAAGGAACAAAAATAAAAATTGTCTCAGTCGTGAAGGATTTCTCCTCCACTGACAGAGAACAGGAAATTGAAGTGCAGCATCGGAAGAACAGATACTACACTTTAGGCTAGTTTTTATCGATATTGTATAATTCTGGCCCTTCCCCTTTTTTGATGATAAGCATTTAGCTTCGAAATGCCATGGCCTAAAGAGTTTTTTTTTTCTAAATTTCCCATTAATTTTGCCTTATTGTTGTGATGATATAAAGTTATAACTTTTATTCCTTATCTTTTATTTATGATATTTGCTCCTCTTAATAGCGTGGATCTTTTCTTATTATGATAAGTTTTGCTTTGTTAAAGATATATTATTTGATAACATACTTGTATTATATATATATATATATATATATATATATATATATATATATATATATATATATATATATATATATATAATTGATGACAATTTAAAGTTAAATAAAGGAAAAATTATTTCATGTATCTACATAAAATATTATGTATCGATTCTCAGTAATTACTTCCATAGTGCTCAATACCGGAGTAACTAGGTTGCCATATATATATATATATATATATATATATATATATATATATATATATATATATATATATATATATATATATATATATATTTTAAGACTAGTTTTTTCTGTGGAAAGCAACTTTCTGGCGAGGATTTCTTGTTTTAACTGACCATTTATCCGAAACATCGCGACCATGTAAATTTGTTTGAATACCTTTAACCTAGAAACAAAACACGTTGTTGTTATTCAGGTGAGGTTCCGCATATTTTCTTGTCCTGCTTTCATTAAAATCAATCGATATTATTATAGATCGTTAAATCATTTTCTAAGCAATTACATGTTAACATCCTGAAAATCTAGGCGAAAAATATTTTAGAAGTTAGAGTGGGTGATCAGTTTTAATATATAAATTCAATGTTAAAATCACCCCCTTAATTCTGGTCCATCCTTGCATTTAGGGCAGTTAAAAGTCATTGTTAAAATGTCACGGTTAGCTACGATTCTTGACACTTGTCAATGAGATTCTAATTTTTTAGACGATTACATGTGAATACTGAATAACCTTAAAAATTTGACAGAAAGGTGCTTCTACACAATATGAACTAAACGAAACTGACTTTTGCTGAACTAAACCTAAAAATTATGTAAGAACTGGTTTATGGCTTAGTGCTAATAGAACAAAAACAACAGTTTGGGTTAGAAGTATCTAAATTATTTTAGTCGGGTATCTGTTTCGTATATAAATTAAACGTAAAATGGTCTCCAATTTCCGGGACATTCTAACGTTTTAGGGCAGTTAACCATTTTATTTTATTTATTTTTTTGTCATGGGAGATAAATTCTATGCATTTTGTGTGTGGGGGGGAGTCTTTTATTTTATTTTTTAAAACCCATATCGCATGTGTTAGGAGCTTGCCACTGTAAGTTAGGGTTATTGATAAAAAGGTAGTAAATTGCTTAAAAAGTTTGAATGATCCGGAATTGGTGATCATTTTTTTTTTTTTTTTTTTTTTACCTTAAATTTACATACAGAACTAATTACTGAAAAAATTTTTCTTTCCACCAAATTATTAGAGTGTTCAAACGTAATCGCATAAAACAAAACAAACTAAAAAAGTAGAATTTAATTTTTCTTTCCACCAAATTATCAGAGTGTTCAAACGTAATCGCATAAAACAAAACAAACTAAAAAAGTAGAATTTAATTTTTCTTTCCACCAAATTATCAGAGTGTTCAAACGTAATCGCATAAAACAAAACAAACTAAAAAAGTAGAATTTAATTTTTCTTTCCACCAAATTATCAGAGTGTTCAAACGTAATCGCATAAAACAAAACAAACTAAAAAAGTAGAATTTAATTTTTCCTTCGGAATTCAACTGAAGAAGGTGTTAATCCACAAATTTACCGATTTACATTATTTTCCTTAATGAAATATTTGATCAATAAAGCAAAAAAAAAAAAATCGATTTTTTGGGAGAAATTAATTAAAACAATATTGGCCATTTCGTACCGATCGATTTTTTTTTTCGATCATAATGTGTGACCAACTTATGAAATGAACTATTTTTTTTTTCATAGTAAAAAGGGTATTATTGGAGATTATCAGCTACATCGGCCTTCGTTTTCCTCAAAATGAGATTCTATTCTTTGTAGGCAATTACGTGTGAACACCCTCCCTGAAAAATTAGACATAAAGAAAAACGCGCACCACAATTATTTTTAAAGTTAAAGTGGGAGATCAGTTTCATGTATAAATTTAATGCAAATAGATCCCTTTTATTTATTTTTTTTTTTTCATAGACCATTCTATTGTTTTATAGCAATTAAAAGTCAATTATTAAAGTTCCGTAACTTATCTACAATTCTCTATTTAAGCCGTAAAAAAGATAAAATGAATGTAATATTACAACATGACTACAAAGTTCACGTTTTTTAGGTGTGTTTTGCGTTTTATTTTTTTGAAAATAATGTCAGTGAAGAAATGCGTAGCAGCAAACAATCGAGTCCAAAATTTCATTAGGTGTCATTATTCATCCTTGGTATATCGTATAATATAGTGATAACAAATGTCTATTCTACTCTTTACTAGAATTCTCTCAGTCACCACAATACCGCATTTACACTAGGGTACCCTTCAACTTGGATATCTCCAAATTGATTGGATATTTTAGTGTTCATATATATTAGTGGCCTGGAAAGGCCACAGGGGGAGACAACAGAAGCCACAAAACTAAAGCTGGCCTACAGGGCACTATATGTATACAGATATAGGCAAATTTGAGCATATTTTATTGGTTTGAAAATATAGGTTCTTTTTTTACCAATTGTCATAAAATTTGAGTCATAGAATAGGATTATAATCTTCAAAAAGCCTTCAGATTTTTCATGTTAGTCCCATAGAACAAAAGATATGAGCATTTCAATATTCAATTTTGCTACAAGTGTAGATATATATATTTCCCTCAAACCTCTGGCCTTGATACCACATCCTGTCTGCACATCCCTCGGCTAACATCCACATCTGTGGTGACTTCAACGTCCGTAACATGGAATGGCTGACCCATTCAAACAAGACAGACGATGAGGGGAGGTTTTGTCATGATTTTGCCATTGCTTATGACCTCACTCAGATTGTTTGCGAACCCACCCGTGTGCCCGATACTACTGGTCAATATGCAAGCCTCCTAGACCTTTTTCTCTCAACTTCTCCTGAGCTATGTTCATGTTCCGTTCATTCTCCTCTAGAATCCTCCGACCACACCGTCGTATTAGTTAAGATAAAAATGAAATATAATAAGTCCCCAGATGTCTCTCTGCACCGTACTGTATACCGATACTCTATGGCTTATTGGGATAGCTTCCGTACATTCATATCTGATTTACCTCTGCATTCCATGTTTAAAAAGAATGTGTCCTCTATAGTATCAGATCTGACCGAATGGTTAATTGTAGGCATAGACCAATTCATACCATCTAAAAAATTCCAACAAAAACCTAACAGCCAGCTAACTCAAATATAACAGTTTGACGAAGAAATGGAAAGAGCTCACTAAAAAAAAAGTACAATGCAACGGTTGACCTTTCTAAGGAATACAAGTTTTGACGAACGAAATAGTCATAAAAATGGATTTCACGCTAAAGAGAAGTTCGACTCAAGCGGAAAAAATAGTAATTCAGCAAACATTGGAAAGCTGTAAAATATTTTACTCGCGGAAGTACAACACTAAAAGAAAGAAACAGTTGTTTCCCAAGTTCCAAGAACAAAAACTGCATTCAGGTTAAAAAAAAAAGTAACCTCGATTAATAGTATTTTATTTACTAAAATACTAGTCGAAAAAAACAAAAAACAAACCAAAACCACTAATTGCAGTCTCAAAGAAAAAAAAGAAGAAAAAAAACTCGAACGTGGCAAAAGTGACAATTTACGCCGTTTCTCTTGGAATGCATCTTGAAAAAAAAAAACCCAACAAACTGTAAAAGTGAATTTTTGTTTTGTTGTAAAACGACAAACAGATTCGTATTACTAAATTACGAAAAGCAAACGTACAAGAAAGTAACATACGAAAAAAAAAGTTCACCAGTGGATTTCCTAATTGCTGTTCTCCGTTAGCAAAACATCAACTAAAGACTTTTTTAGTGAACCAAAAATATTTTTCTCTTAGGTATTAAAAAATACCACAGTTAAACTAAAATCAAGGAAAGAATTTTTTTTTTAAACTGAAGTTGTCACTGGATAACGGATATAAGACAGTAAAACGTCACGTAAGAAAAAAAAAACAAAAGAAAGAATTAAATGTAGTCCATACATTTTTTTTTTCAATTGTGACTCGAGTTGAAAAATTAATTTTCTTGTGGAAAGAGTTGTACTTAAGTTCTGCTGTTACTTATTAGGAAGTGCCTAAAACTGAAAAGTCAATCGTATTGGTAAGGTCAGTAAACGCCTCAGTTTTTTTATTTTGTGGTTGGATGAGCTTGACTCGCTAGCGAAGTGAGAAAATATTATTCGAGCAACAATATTATTATTATTGAAAACTCTGAACAATTTTTTTTGTAACACAAGCCATTTTATATTTTAGAATACACTAAAAAAAAAATGGAAGATTTATCTAGAATGTTAATGCAATTTTTGCAGACGCAGCAACAGGCACAAGCCGAGCGAGATGAACGAAGAGATGAGAAATTATTGAAATGGCAACTGGAACAAGAAGAAAGGCAGAAGAAATTACAATTTGAACAAGAAGAAAGGCAGAAGAAATTACAATTTGAACAAGAAGAAAGGCAGAAGAAATTACAATTTGAACAAGAAGAAAGGCAGAAGAAATTACAATTTGAACATGAAGAAAGACAAAATGAACGTTTTGCTAAAACACTGGAACTACTAAAGAATAATCGAGAAAATGTCGACAGTGCTAATTTCTCCCATACAACTAATTTTAATAGTATGAACACATGTAATTATGTGCCGGAGGAAGAAAAGAATTTTGAAGCATACTATACAAGATACGAGAATGTCTTTCAACTGGACTGCAAAAGTTGGCCAAATAACCAGAAAGTGAGCCTCTTACTTAGAAAGTTGGGTGTAGCAGAACACAGTAAATTCGTAGATTACATATTACCTAAAAAAACTACGGAATTAGATTTCATGGAAGCTGTAAAATTACTAAAAGAATTATTTAATCCAAATATATCTCTTTTTCATAAGAGATGGTTGTGTATGAATCTAAGGAAGATGAACAACCAAGATTATTTGACATACGCATCAGTTGTCAATAAAAACTGTGATAATTTTAAGCTAGCGGAACTAACAGAAGATTTCAAATGCCTAATCTTCGCACAAGGGTTAGTTTCCACAAAAAATGCAGAAATATGCAGATGAGTGTTGTCTAAGCTGGAATCTGAGCAAGATTTAACACTTCAGAAATTAGCAGAGGATTGTGAAAGGGCCATTACACTAAAAAAGGATAAAAAAAATATACAAGAATCCAGAGTGGCATATGTAAGAAAGGTTACACACCAACCAAGAACTATACAAATAAAAGCAGTCAAAATAGAACGAGATATTCCAAATATAATAATTATAATTATAGTAAAGAATATAACAAGTCTCTCCCTGGATATAACTGTAAGACATGTGCAGAAAGACATTGGGAATCAGATTGCCCTTATAAGAAGAAAAAATGCTACATTTGCAAGAAAGTCGGACACAAAAGCGATTGTTGCAGATATAAAGATTTCACTAGAAAGAGAGTACAGCAAACAAAATCAAATGAAAAATTAGACAAAAATCAGCGAAAATACATAAAAGTGGAAATATTTAAAACGCCAATAAAATTACAACTGGATTCAGGATCCGATATTTCTATAATAAACTTGAATACATGGAAAAAGTTGGGTAAACCAACCATGATGAAAACAAGTAACTCAACTCGGACGGTAACTGGTGGTGAGATAAATTTTTAAGGAGAAGTTATCCTTCCGATACAATTAAAAGGGATTACGAAGAAATTAAAAATGTTCGTATTGAAAAAAAGCGAAAATCTGTTTGGAATAGATTTGATTGAGAAATTTTGACTGTGGGATAAGCCAATCAATACATTCCGTAAAAAAATAGAATGTACTACTCCAACAACAGAAAATATAAATGAGGAATTAAAAAAATTATTCCCTGAAGTATTCATGACTAAATTAGGTTGTTGCAATAAATTTAAGGCCTCGTTTGAACTTAAAGAAAACACCAGCCCAATTTTTAGAAAAAAGCGAAATTTTCCGTTCGCTGGGTTGGAAAAGATTAATAAAGAATTAGACAGATTGGAGCAGACAGGAATACTATCAAAAATAGAACACAGCGACTGGGCAGCCCCCACCGTATATGTAAAGAAAAAGAACGATGAAATCAGAGTGTGTGCAGACTTTTCGACAGGTCTAAACTCTATATTACAAGATTACCATTACCCTCTACCAAGCCCAGAGGAAATATTCACAAAGTTGAATGGTGGTAATATCTTCTCCAAGATAGACTTGAGCGACGCGTATTTACAAATACCGGTCGAGGAGAATTGCTCAAAAATACTATGCATCAACACGCATAAGGGATTGTAAAAATACAACCGGTTGCCCTTTGGCATCAAAGTAGCGCCTGCCATTTTTCAGCAAGCAATGGACACCATGCTAAGTGGTATTGAGTGCGCATGTGCATACCTGGACGACATTGTTATCAGAAGCAAATCCCTAGAAGAACATAAGGAGCATTTAAAACAAGTATTCGGGTTTAAAGTAAAAGAAAATAAATGCGACTTTTGTATGAGCGAAATTAAGTATCTTGGACATATAATAAATAAACATGGGCGACGTCCAGACCCAGAAAGATCTGCGGCAATAAAAAACATGCCAGCACCTAATAACGTAACAACTTTGCAGAGTTTCTTAGGACTCGAAAATTATTACCAATTTTTTCTTGAAGGGATGCATAATTTGCGAGCTCCCTTAAATGAGCTGCTAAAAAAGGACACACCTTGAAACTGGACGCAAGAATTTCAAACCGCTTTTGACAAAATAAAGAGCGCACTAACATCTGAATTATTTCTAACTCACTATAACACAAAATTAAATATAGTCGTCGCTAATGACGCTAGTTCCTACGGCATAGGAGCATGCATTCAACATATCATGCCTAATGCATCTAGAAAGCCGATAGCTCACGCTTCGAGAACGCTGCTTCCAGCAGAGAAGGTGTATTCACAGATTGAAAAAGAAGCGTTGAATATAATCTTTGCAGGGACTAAGTTCCACCGATATTTATATGGTAGACATTGTATACTTGAAATCGACCATAAACCATTAGTTACAATCTACGGATCAAAAAAAGGATTGCCTGTATACACCGCAAATAGATTGCTGCGCTGGGGTACGATCCTACTGAATTACAATTTCCAGCTACAACATCTAGCATCAAAAAAGATTGGGCATGTGGATGGACTTTCAAGGCTGATACCACAGAAACATAATTTGGAAGAATCAGTGATTGCAGCAATTGTGAAAAATATGGTAGCAAACATCATTAAAGAACTACCGGTAACATTATCGGACATTAAAAGAGAAGCCGATAATGATGAATACATAAATGATATAAAAGAAAAAATTATAAATGACAAAAAGGTTCAGGAAATTCTTTCCATATGTAACGATGTGTTATTATACAGCGAGAGAGTAGTAATACCTAAAACGTTGCAGAAGAGGATTTTGAGAGACTTCCACACAGGACATCCGGGGATAAATCGGATGAAGTCTCTAATGAGAAGCTACATATACTGGCGTAACATTGACATCGACATAGCTACAACAATAAATAGATGTAAAGGATGCCAGTTAGCGGCAAAATCCCTACCTATAGTACACAAACCTTGGCCGAAAACCGACCACCCATGGTCGAGAATCCACATGGACTTCGCTGGTCCAGTAGGAAAAAATTACTACTTAATTGTAGTAGATAGTTATACAAATGGCCTGAGGTAATGCGTTGCAGGAATCCAACAACGAACAACTCAATAGGATTCCTACACGAGTTATTTGCACGATTTGGTGTACCAGACACACTGGTCACTGACAATGGAACTCAATTCACATCCACAGACTTTAAGGAATTTTGTGACACGTTCCAAGTAAAGCATATCACTACTCCTCCATACCATCAAAGGTCAAACGGCCTCGCGGAGAGGTTCGTGGACACGTTAAAACGTTGAAAAAATCCATTGGGATACCAACAGAAAAAGCTTTGCAACAATTTTTGCAAATATATAGGATAACACCGCACCCTAATACACCGTCAAACATATCACCAGCTGATTTAATGTTTGCCAGAAAGGTGAAATCGGCGTTTAATAAACTATTGCCAAGACAGGCAATTGTCCGAAACACTACACACATGATAAGAAAGAAATATAACTCGGGAGATTGAGTATATTTCAAGTGCTACAGGAATAACACCTCTTACTGGGAATGTGGAGTAGTGGATAAACGCATTGGTGATTGTACATACATGATTAAAGGTCCACAAAATATACATAAAAAGCACCTGAACCAAATAAAAATACGCCACATTCAAGATAGTGATTATACAACAGTAGTCGAAGAGGAGGAAACCATGGACATCATATACAAATCCTTTAATTTGGAACCGCCTCAATATACACCTGAGCCCCGAAGATCAGGTAGAAAAAGAAAGTTTAATGAACCATTAATGTTAAATCCCAAGAGAAAAAGATATTGAAATCTGTGTGACTTCAAATCTTGGGAGGAGGGTGTTGTGGTGGTACCCATTCATTTACATATGTGGATAATATTACACATAAATAGCAAGACTCAGTTAGTCTGAGTGTGTGTTAACCAGAAGCCACCGAATGCCGAGCCGAGAGCAGATATGTTCTCCAGCCAAGACTCTCTTACCTGACAACCATTATGTAAATATACTGTAAATATACTTTTCCTAATACACTTCTTATTGATCTACCGTTGTTTGTTGAGTCTTCATTTGTATTGCCTTATACGTTACTTAGTTCAACCTGCAAACATAACAGTTGGCGACGAAGATGAACGTCAAACATAACACTATGGATATATCTATACTCGTCGCCAAATTGAATATTGAAATACTCATATCTTTAGTTCTATAGGACGAAACTACATGAATATTTGCAGGCTTTTTGAAGATTATAATACTATTTTGTGGTTAAAATTTTATGACAATAGGTAAAAAAAAGACGTATATTTTCAAACCAATAAAATATGCCCTAATTAGCCTACATTTGGATGTATAGTGTCCTGGCAGGCAAGTTTTAGTTTTGTTGCTTTTGTTGTCTCCCCTGTGGCATTGCCAGGCCAATAATAGATATACCATTTTTGGGGGCAATTTTATAAGTTCGAAATTTCAGCGACTATTGATCAGAATTTAACAAATGAAGGTTCGTTGGAAAGCTAATGACCTAAATTGTGTAGTGGGCTATGTGACATTTGCCCTTAAGGTCGCACATATTGTTTAAACAAGTGGGGGGAGGGATCACTTTTCTATATTAATTAAACGTAAAATGAGCACCCACTTTACAGCCACGTGAGTATTTATTTTACGTTTACTTTGGTTGACAATGGCTCTTATTGGTGAATGGTGAACCTGGAATCTTACATCCTTAGCTTTTAGATTTTCCAATTTCTTTATTTGGCGAGACTTAACCTCCTTAGATTCTTTTTTATAGGATATGTCCAGGTATTCTTCGATGCGGATTTTGTCATCAGTCTGAGATATACTCTCTAGGATTGGGGTAAGCTCATTTGAAATTTCGGTCTGTAATTGATGTCTTTCCATCAACTGTTGTGACTTCTGTCTCTGACAAGCTCGTGCCCTACTCGTTTTACAATCCTTTGTGTCTGTCTGGAGCTGACTGGTAGTTTCAACATTAAACCTGATAGCACTAGCTTAAGATCACGGCATCATAGGAATGTGATGTGGTTAGTCCTGCTTGCCAGTTTTTGGTAGAGTTTTTTGATGTTTCCATTTTTATATTATTTACTGAAAGTTAAGCTAATTAACTTTTGTTAATTTACTAGCAGTTTAACCCTGCTTTGCTCAGGCCCTATGTACTGTTCATAACTTTATGTGCATATATATATATATATATATATATATATATATATATATATATATATATATATACTAGCAAAGATACCCGTGCTTCGCACGGAGCTTTGTTGCGCACTCGCGTACCAAAATCTGTGGGCACCTTTCCAGTAAGTTGATGTTGTAAGAGCAACGATTGCATAAGGTGATTAACATTTTAACTACCTCTTGTAGTGACTGAAATTCAATTAGGAACTTCACAAAACATTTTCATCAAAAAGGAAAGTTACTTGATGTTACATAGTAAATTTTTCATTGAAGTCATTTTCAACTCTTGCTTAAATTTTATCTTGCACATTCAATACTAAAAACTTACCACAATCAGATCATGTCAGTTTTTCCTCATATCCATTTCTCGAACTTTTCACTAAAGAGCCTCATGGTAAACTACATTTCTGCTGCTTTGATTTGGAGCCAGAATGTAGAGTTTTTCTGAACTTCCTGTCCGGCTGATGGAGACGTAGAACATACCGTGACTGAAGCAGTCTGATGTCAAGTCTACGCCAATGGTGTTAAATGTCTGACCTTGACTTTTGTTTATGCTCATTGCAAAACACACCTTCACAGGAAATTGGAGTCTCCGGAATTTAAATGGAAGTACTGAGTCCGATGGAACTAAGGGGATCCTTGGCAGTAGAACGGTTTCGCCTTTGTAGGGACCACAGGAAATGGTGGCCTCAAGTACATTGGTGTGCAATCTGGTGATAACACATCTGGTTCCGTTTGTTATTTTTGGCGGTTCCAAGGATCGAAGAATCATGATTGGCGATCCAATTTTGAGATTTAAAATGTGTGGAGGCATTCCAGATATCTCCAAAGAGTTTAAAAACTCCACAGGGTAGTGAACAGCTTCATATTCATTAGTAGCTGAATCAACTGACTTGTATTGCTTTGTGTCTCCTGGAAATTCATCCATTATTGAATTGTTCAAATGATTCACATTGCTGTTTAATGGCGAAATAATAGCCCTCTCAGCAAGCCAATCCGGTGATTTTCCATTGTTTTGCAGGTCTGGGTACACTTTGTCTTTCAGTTGCTTCTGATTACCGACACATTTACCAAGCGCAGTTGGAATCTTAATTGTGTCAGGTGAAGAAGTGATAGGAAACTGACCATTACCGATTTGGAGAAGCAATTTTGAGAAGTCTGCTGCAGCTGTGTTATCAGAGATATAGGCTCTCATATTAGTAGTCAGTCTCTTCACTATAACGTGCCTCCAGAGATAGGATTGTTTCAAACTTGCATTGACAATGTTAGCCCTTGTGCCATTTTTAACCACTGGGAGGATTTGACGGAAATCACCGCAAAATAAGGTTGGAATGCCATCCATGGGATTCTTGTTTCCTGTGATGTCTTGCAGTGTTCGGTCAATTGCTTCATAAGCACTCTTGTGCGTCATTGGGGCTTCGTCTACAATGATTGCAGAGGTGTCTCTAATTACATTTGCCAAGGCTGAGTTACCAGTAATTTTGCAAACTGGCTGATCCATTCGATGAGTATCCAAGGGTACTTTAAAAGTGCTGTGAAGAGTGCGGCCACCTTGTAGTAGAGTAGCAGCAATGCCACTGAATGCTGTTGCAAGCACAATCTTTCTCATGGATCTAATCTTTGCAAGGATCAAATTGATTACAAAAGTCTTGCCCGTACCACCTGGAGCATCAAGAAACATCATGTTTTTGTTCATTTCACCTTGTGCTTCCAACATTGCCATGAATGAATTGTAAACTTCTCTTTGAGAATCGGTCAGTTTTTCTTGCATATTTTCTGCTTGTAGGGAAGTTCTTCAAGATTATAAGTAACTTCACGTTGATACTCTCTCGTGAGTCTTTCATCTCTCCCTTGCATTGGTGCAGGTAATCCATAGCTTGCCAATGGTTGACCGCACATAAGGAGAACTTTTTCTTCAATTAGACAAAGAGTTTTATTGTAGATGTCCTCATTAAAATCTGCTTCTGGATTGTTAACTTCTTGCCTGTATCTGTGAAGAATGTCTTCAGATATTACATCACGAAAAACCATCCAGATCTCAAGAGGATTTCTTGGCTCACAGGCTGTTAAAATTATCACAAATAGGCTTCGCAAATTTGAAGGTGATTGAGTGGCACTTGCCTCTCCTACTGCTTGATGCAAGTGATGGTCATTTTCTAGAAGGCCTCGAGTAAGGCACGCTGCTCTGTATGTTTCAAACACCTGACCATTGTATGCTCGCAAATTTTGAAATGAAGTTGGACCAGCAACCTCATTGAGCAACAGGCGTAAGAAATAACACTCCCCTGCTTTTGGACTAATCGTGTAGATTCTCCCAATGCATGGTGCCTTCCATACATCATCATTTTCAGTACCTTCAACTTGTACCCCACGCATTCTTCTCATCCATTTCTTTGTCGATTTGTTCCAAGTGTAAAACTCAGGGACTTCTACGTATTTGAGACCCCTTGCAAAGTCATCCTCATGGCAGAGTTGAAAAAATGCTGTCAAAGTTGTGGCAGGCGGTGGACCTTGGGCTCGTTCCAGAGCAGTATCAGCTGAGAACATGACACGCTGCCCATTTTCAAGATGAACAGAAAGTTGTACAATTGGGGGGAAATGTTCATGGATGGGATGTTCCAATATCCTCCAGGCTGCCTCTGAACTGCCGACATACCTTGCATTCTGGAACTGCTGGATCTCATCCACAATGTGACTTTGTACTTGGCCTTGTTGGTTAGCTGCTCCATCAGTTCTTTGTAGTTCAAACACTGCTTGATCACATCCTTTATTCACGTATTTGAGGACATATTTGATGCTTTGGATCGAGCTGCAAATTTCTACGTTAATGTGAGCGTTGAACTGCTGAAGGAGGACCTTGTTGTACGGAACAATCCACTGGTTTGTTATTTCTTGATTAACATACCGACCATTTCTCTTCATCCTTATTGTACCAGTCTGGCCTCCATCTTCTGGTTTTCTTCGCCTGTACTTGGGGTAAGAGTCTTGGCCTTGCTTGGTACACTGAAGAAATTCTTTTGGGTATTTTTTGGAACATTTGTTGTCAATCATACATGGACAATTTGGATTAAATGGTCCACAAGGTCCATGCACCATATGTGCCATCACTTTAGCATGAAGATCAGGATCTTCCTCTTTGTCAGGGATCTCTGCAGATATGCAGAGATCCATTTTTTCTGGTAGAAGTTTGTCCTCTGGGGCCTGCCAGGTGAGGATGTGTGCATGCGGCAGTCCTCTTTTTTGATATTCAATACTGTACAGGAAAGCCCTCAACCTGCCAAATCCTCCCTTTTTAATAAATTCAAGTAACTTTTTTAGCTTCTGCCTGAAAACCCTGGCAACAATATCTGGACGATCCTGAGGGTCTTGCCCTTGAAGACAATTTTCTGTAATTTCTGTCCACTTTGGATTTGTTGTGAACATGATGAAGAGGTCGGCTCGGCCCATTCGCCGAACATATGCCATGGCATCACTTTGACGCTCAAACATGTATCGAGGGCCTCCTGTATAAGTTGCCGGAAGTACAACTCGTTGACCAAACTGTTCTGGATTCCCATCCTCCCTAAGAATTGAATCTCTCAAGTTGCTATAATTGCCAGCTCTCAGGGTCTGTTGCTCACGCCTCAGGAACTGTAAACGTTCTGTTTCAATCTTGCAGTACACATCCACCAGCCATTGTTGAAATAGCCTTCGGTACCAGAGAAAATAGTTTCCAGGCCGAGTCATTAAATGGTACGAATAAAATTGCTGTTGGGTAACTTTTCGCCCATTGGATGCCTTCATGTAGATGTTGTAAGATGGAGAACCATAGGGGTACATTAACGGGTACATTAAAGTATCGTAGAGGGGATGTAGTTCGGAGATCCATTTTAATGTATCATTTCTAAAACGCAAGACAATATCCCGGTTAGCTGTTGGTTCATTCTCCATTAATATTCCAATCTCATACGTTGTTGTTGGAGCATTGAATCGCCGTGGATGCTCTTCTTGCGGCCTTCGGTCTTCCTTTATGACAACTTTATGTTCTACCAAGTGTTCTTCTTCAATCCTCTCCTTTGTTGTTTTCAGCTGACAAATAAAGCTGTTGTTCTCATGTAAAAATTCAGTCAGACTTTGGAGAATGTCTCTATTGAGTCTACTGTCACGTCCCCGATTATGTAGTTCCTCTTCCAGACTATCCAAGAAGTAGACTTGAATAAACTTTGCTGTTTCATCTTCAGGTGGTAAAAGACTCCCAATCTGGTGGCAAACCTGGCCTCGAATTCTAAAAGAAGGATTCCACCCATGTACTGCCGCAATTTTGTGACCAAATGATGTCATTGCAAAACAATTGTTATAACTGCGTAGATTTTGCAGAAAATCTTTAGAGATGGGACCATTGCCGGAGAGCAAATCTTGAAGCAACTGAGGCAGTGGTGGAAAGCTATCAAGCACAACTTTGCCAGAAGAACAACAACAACCAGGGGTTTCTCCTTTAAATTTTACAGCTGAGCAATGTTGACATACTTTGTCCATTTTTCCTATATCAGCTGTAGTGAGAGAGTCATTTTTGTTGTAGAGCAATCCTTTTCTATTGCAGTGTTCTATTTCATGGTGTCTTAAAGCAGTCATTCGTTGTCTAGCTGCCTCGTTTTCTGTCAATTGCTGGGGCAAAGTCATACTCTCTCTCCATGCAGCCTCTCGTTGTTGCCCTTGGTATAGGCGAAAGCTTCGTTGGGTTTCCGATTCATTCTGATGTCGTTGAGCCACTCTCAACTGACCTTGTGTACGTCTACTTACCTCATATAATTCATTCGATCGTAATATTGCTTCTCTTTCCAGTGCATATCTTTGCCTTTCTTGAATTTCATCTTGTGATGAATTTAACCGCCTTACAGCATGTCTAGTTCTGTCAGCTTCACGTTGGGTTTCTCTTTCCAAATCTGACAGTCTTGCTCTCCTTTCTCTTTGACGTATCCTGTTAAGTTCTAGACGTCTTTCTCTATCTGAATTGTTTTCATTGGAGCGAATTGCAGCAACTCTTAGTCTATTAGCTTCCAATCTTTCCATTCTTTCTTCCTCACTTTCGTTTCTACTTCGTTTGGGTGGCATAATTTCGGTTTTAAACGGAATTGTTTAACGATATTAATGATTGTAAATTAATTAAGCGTAAAGGAAATGTATACTAACTGAAATGGACGAACTATAAATAATATTTCTGAATAGTACAATTATAAACAATTATATTGTACCTATTTACTATGCCTCCCCACGGGACAGAGTTAGACACCAGGGTCGTTTTTTAACGTGGAGAAAAGGTACAAAAATAAAAATTGTCTCAGTCGTGAAGGATTTCTCCTCCACCGAAAGAGAACAAGAAAATGAAGTGCAGCATCTGAAGAACAGATACTACACTTTGATCTTGACCAAAAGGACCTACGTGTGACTCATTACTTCCGGGTGTAAACGTCACAGTCTAAAAGTAATAATTAAAAAAAAAAGTAAATGTAAAATAAATGTAATACCAACTTAGGTTAACTAAGTAAACAGTACAATTAAAACAGTTCTATTAAAACAAATAATTACTAAGATCTAGGTAATTGTTAGTCTCATTGTTATGGTTTTAAAGAAAAAAATGTGTAAAAAAAAGTTCTGCTTTTGTGAGTACGTGTATTTCTTTTAAATTACATAACCTTTTTATTTTATTATTTATATCTCTTTTAAATTTATATATTTTGTTAGTAAACTGGAAGAAATTCAGTTGAATAAAACCTTGTTCGTGTTCTTTACGTTAAACTCATATTTTTATAAAAGGTTCATCCGGTTTAAAGAAAGCACTAAGTTTAAATAAGACTGGAAATAACTAATTCAATATATAAATAGAAAAATGAAATAAATATAAGGTTTAAGTCTTAAGATAGTAATAATCAAAATGTAATAAATTATTTGTAGTTCAAATCTATGATAAACAGGCTTTCGAAATAGGCTCGACCAGAAAGATTAAATTGGAACGAAATTATAATCTCCGTGCCATTTTCAAAACAACCCTACAAAAGTAACGATATCCTGCAGTTGGTTAAATGACAATGGTTGTAAGAAAAATGTAAAAGAAAATGCGCTTATCTGTTTATTTTGACCTGTTTTATTTAATTAAAAAAAAAAAATTGGCTATAACTGGAAGAGAGCGTTATGTTTTGGGGGTTGTTTAAAAAATAGAATGGAAATAAAGTTAGTTCCGTTTTAATTGTCTTTAATTGCGGCAAGCGCTAACAAAATCGAAAAATCACTGTTTACATTCGAAATGTTAACTTTTATAGGTTTACAGGTTTGCTGACAAGGCTGGGGGTGTTTAATACAATTATTTTACTAAATTGATTTTTTTCATTTAAAAATAAAATTATTTATTTTTCAATAAAGTTTTATTTTAAAATATTTGTTTTCGTTTATTTATATAAAATTACGATAGTTAAATTGTATTCTTTCAATTATATTGGCAAGTAAAATATAAAAGATTAAAACGGAACGAAATTGAAATTTCCATTACATTTTCAATACAATCCCAAAACATAAAGCTTTGCTCGCCAATGAATTGTTTTGATAATATACGTAAAGTGAAATAAATCGAATATAAAATTAAATGAAAATATATTAAATAATTAAATGTTAAATAGATTTTGTAAATAGTACAGTTGAAATGATTAGAATATTTCCAATATGTAATAAGGTCGAGGTAATTAGTTAAAGAGATTTAATATAATGTGATATGCAAATGAGCATAAGTCATTCGATATGGGGGTGGTTTATAGACTAGTATATAAAGAAATTATGCATAGATTCTTATGTCTCCTATAACAGAAACATCCTAAAATGGGTTCTAATGTTTCTCTACCAGGAGAGATCTACCCTCTTACCTCCTTTATATTTCGTTGATGATGGAGAGCTGTACACACAGACAGAAACACACGAACCCTATTACTTTATAAAAATATAGATACAGGGCTCTATATTGCGGTTGAAACAGTCACATTTACAAGTGATTTTTCAAAGTGGTGACTAGAAATAATGAAACAATTATCTTTTGGCGATTATATTTCTTTCACCGACAATCTTCAAAGCTCACTACTCTATGAAAAATATCTTTTCAACTTTTTTTTTTTTAATATAAAACGAACAAAGTTAAATTATTTAAAGAATTAAAATTTAATAGAACAATATACTTTTTTTTTTAAAGAAGGCTGTTTAACAAAACATCTGAAGAAATTAGAATGTTTATACCTTCAAGTATCAACATGAAATTTGTTGTATATTTAGAATTACACTTATTAAAAAAAATACAGAAAAATCTTTATTATGTACATACTCGTCACAGAACGAAGATGTCATATTCTAAAAATCATGTGGGTTTGGCTAGTAACTTTTCTATTTGGATAGTAAACGAAAATATTTAGTTGTCAAAGATCAACTAAAGATAAATTTGTCCATAGAGCCCTGATATATATATATATATATATATATATATATATATATATATATATATATATATATATAAAAGTTTGACTCCTGTCCAGATAACCTACATCTAAAATTTCAAGTATTTAGACCCAAAATTGGCAGAGGAGTTTGGTAGGGTCTGCAAAGGTCAATTCTTTCAACTTTGACCTCTTGACAGCCAAATTTTTGCCCCAAAACTGATTAAAAAGCTTGCTGCATGTCTGAATAGCCTTTATGTAAAATTTCTAATGTTTAGACCCAAAATTGGCTGAATAGTTTGCTAGACACCTCATAGGTCAAATCTTTTAAACTTTGACTTCTTGGCAGCCAAATTTTTGGCCAAAAAAACAATTTAAAAACTTTCCCTATGTCTGAATACACTTTATGTAAAATTTCAGTTGTTTAGACTAAAAGTTGGCTAAGTAATTTGGTAGAGATTGCAGAGGTAAAAATTTTTTAACTTTGACTCAAATTTTGATCCCTTAACATTTATTGTTTTGGGCTCAAATCAAATTAAAAAGTTTGATCCATGTCCACGTAACCTACATCTAAAATGTCAAATGTTTAGACCTAAAATTGGCGGAGGAGTTTGGTAGTGTTTTCAAAGGTTAAATCATTGAACTTTGACCGCTTGACAGACAAAATTCTGCCTGAAAACCAATTAAAAAGATTTTCCCAAATCCAATACCCTTTATGCCAAATCTCGAGTCTGTAGACTGAAAATTGACAGAGTAGTTTGAGTTTGGAAGGGAAATGTACACACACACAGACAATTTCACTTTTATGATATATAGATTTAAAATCTAAGGAATCTAAAATGGATTGAATCATTTGGTTTAGTGATGCCAATACTCTGTTGACTGTCCCAAACCATAAAAAATGGAGGCAGCTGGGAGTGTTACCATGGCTTTAGGACATAAACTGACCAATTATTAATCAGGATGAAGTTTTGATTTTATAATTAACTAGCGGCATTACCCAGGTGTAAAAGAAAAAACAAAAACTTGGTAGAGAGGTAGGCACGAACTTGAAGCCTTGAGGCGAATAGCCTGATAACTTACCATGACGCTACGCAAGCAGAGAAGTGAGGAAGGATGAAATTAAACGTTTAAAAAAGCAGGTGATTAAACGAACGTGAACGTTTGGCTTTCTAGGTCAAACATCACGCCATAGTAGTAGAGAAAATGAAATCACAGCACAAATTTTTTAACATAATAAAAGATTCAGACGACTTCGTTTCATAAATCGGACATATTATAATCTAGACAGTATATAAAATGTTGAAAACAAAACAACAATTCTACATGAAATAATTGATATTTTCTAATTTTTTAATATTATGTGTCCAAGAGACCGCTCTTTAGGTTCATGATTGTTTGATGCAAGTGTAACATGAACCGACATCTTGCTGCCCAACTCCCCACCTAGTACTCCTGTAGCCTGTGTCCCAAATAGTAGCCCCCTACATCAAAGTGGCAATGTGCCTTGTTTGGGGTGAAAATGTAATTAAAAAAAAAATGCGGATGACAAAAGTTTTTAGCGGACATATAAACACACACACACACATATAAACACATATATAAACGCACGGAAGACTGATATAACAGAAGATAGATAACAATTTATTTCAGTTTGAATCTTATGTTTTACGATTGCGTTAAAATTTTTTCCTGAAAACATTTTTAATATTTTAAAAGTTAAATGTTAGAAGCAATTTTTAGTTTAGTAAAAGCACTTGTTTTCATATAGGAGTGTGTGAATTAAAGATGGGTGGGGAGGATATAATTTGGTCCTAACAAGAGAGTCATTGTTGAATCTATGAATGAATATTTAAAAACTCGTTTTCCTTGTGAAAGTTTTCTTGATCAAGAACACTTTTGATTTTGAATTTTGCCAATCCCTTTGTAAATGTTGGGCATAGAGAGGACAATCAAATGTCATTCTTTGCCAAAAGAAAACACAAATATCAGACATGAATCATTTTTTTTTTCTTTTTACTTCACCACAAACAAGATATAACGTTCCTTGGTCTTAACCCTTATCCCCGAGTGTCCTCCAGGCCTTGATAAGTGGTGACTTCCTTGTAAAAAACAAAACAAACAAAAAAACACAATTTGTTTATAATTTCTTACTCGATCCAAACAAGGCAAATTGCCATTGAGACACAAGAGGCTAATGTGAATTAGGGACAATTTTAACAGGGACACTCTAAGTAGAGAGTTGAGCAGTGAGATGTTTGTTCACATTACATTTAAATTTTTTGCATGTAACTACAGTCGGGAAAGCAGGAAACGAAGAAGAAATTCCCAAATATAGCAGTTCAAGGAAAGAAACTATCACAGTAGAAGGCTATCCAGCATCTTGGAGACTACAATGAAGATGTGAGATTTTGCTGGTTATTCTATTGCCATACTTCATCTCTTCTGTCTTCGGTCAATAAAGGAGGAATCCTTCTAGACTGAGGTAATTTAAATTCTATCTCATAAAGAGGTAAGAAAATAGGAACAAGGTATTGCCACTTACAAAAGGCTACTGTGATAGGGGTTAGATTTATAGTTATAGGAAGCAACCTGGGTGGGGAGTTAGGCAGCAAGATGTTTGTTCACATTGCATTTAAATTTATGCATGTTGGTATGGTCAGGGAAACAGAACAGGAAGGAAATTTTAAAGGCAAGCACTCTGAGGATAGAAACTTTGGGAGTAAAAAATCATCCAACATCTAGAGATTTTTACAATGATGGGGTGGGATTTTGTTGCTATTCAGATAAGTTAGGGTGTTTTTGTTGAGAGGATAAACTTTGTCAACTAAGCTCCAACCTGTCCCATTGCCGCAATATTGCATCCCTATGTTTTACAAATATTTTTATGAAATTTGCTCTGATGAACTTGTTGAACTTGTGCCCCCTCGACGTACATATCCCCGACTAATCCACTTAGCAACAAAATCTCACCCCATCACTGTTGAGGTCCCTAAATGCCAGAAAGCTTTCTACTCTAATAGTTTCTTCCTTCAAACAGCTAGACTTTGGAATTTCCTTCCTGCTACCTGCTTCCCTAACCGTATTGATATGCAGAAATTTAAATGTAATGTAAACCAACACCTTGTTAATATTTCCTAGGCATGATCCCTTACATACAAGTGATATACCTTGTTAGGTGTGAATGTAAGTAAAAAACAAAAAAGCAGTAAATTAATCGTAGGACATTGTAAAACAAGCACTTTCTTTTTTAAATGGGTCATCTCATGCTTAAATGTCAAATTGCATTTTCGTTGCTCGGGTTCAATGGACATATTATTAGATATCTCTTTAGAATTTTTCTTGTTTTGTTTTCAAATCTTTTAGAAATTTACACAATAAAACCACAATTAGGCATGAATGAAGTATTATTGCCACATTTAGTTTGGTGCATTTGCCACAAATCTCTCACTTTTAAACAGGATAAAAAAAAAAAGTTTCCAATCTAATAGGTTCCTCATTTTGTCAACTAAGCTCCAACCTCTGTCCCATTGTTGTACCTATGACTATTTTATAAATCTTTTAATAAAATGTGCTCTGATGAGCTCATAGCAGTTGTGCCCTCTCAACGTATGTACTGTCGATTAACCTGATAGGCAGCCACACCTTCACTGTTGAGCCCCCTAGATGTGTTCGATAAAGGAACTTGAAGATTGTGCACACACACCCCCCCCCACACAAATTCCAGAGAACAAAGAAAATACCATGTCGTACTTTGACACATATATTGACCTCTGATGAAACAAAGAAAGAATTTGTCAATAAAAGTGAAAGGTTTGACAAACAAAAAACTACAGAGTGAGAGACGCATGATCGTTATGTCATTAGCTCGTCAACATCAATGTCACCTTTCACCTTTCACCTATGGTCAAGACGATTACTGCAGACAAAATAATAATTAAATAAATAAGTTTTGTTATGAAGCCATCTTTGTGTTTGATTGTCAAAATGGCTGGAACAAGCTATTTATTTAACAGCACGCGTCTTTGCAGAAGTGCAGCAAACATGATTTTACATACGTGACAGCGATAAACAGATAAACAGATAGATAGACAGATAAACATACAGATAGACAGATAAACAGATAGATAGACAGATAGATAGAGCGTTACAAAGAGACAAACAATACAACGGATGCAGGAAAGCCTTCCACTTAAATAGTTTCTTCCTTCGAACTGCTAGACGTTGGAATTCTCTCCCTGTTTCCTACTTCCCTGACTGTACTAATCTTTAAAAGTTTAAATGTAATATGAACAAACATCTTGCTGCTCAACTCCCCACAATTCCCTGTAAGACATGATCCCAAATAATAGTACTTCATAACCAAGTGGTCATATTTCTTGTTTGGAGTGAAATAACAGAGGAAGATTAAATTGCAACAGATAAGGTGAGGTGTTTAGAACAGGAGACTTTGATGTTATAGTCATGTTAAAAGAATAGATGAGAGTTCTTGGGTTAAAAGATATAGAACAGTAGATATAGAGAGTTCTTGGGTTAGTAGATATAGGGTCAGTTTGCAGGGGAAGGCCGAAGGAAAACATGGGAGTAAGTGATAAGGATGGATTTAAGAAAATGAGGGATAAACAAGAACCTGGTCAGAGATAGGTTACTTTGGAAAAATTAAATGTCTGCTTGACTTTTTAATCTTTCACAGTAATCAACTCATAACTTTGAGAAAATATTTAGATGTTGAAATTGTTTATAAGAAATTTTACAAAATGTTGTTTCCCAATTAATCCAATTAATCCAATTGAAATCTGAAAAACATTTGTACATGTAGAGAATATTTATTTCCAGAACTTGATTTGAATATTCAAAATTCTATTGGATATATTTGGAATATATTTTACCATAATGCCACTTACGCTATACAGAATTTTCTGTGCAGAAAATTCTGTATAGCGTAAGTGCCATATATGTATTTTCATAATTTACTACATAGCGTTACTTGTGTATTAAACACGAAGTAAATATTGAAAATTGACACACAAAATATATCTCCTTATACAATTTCATGTGGATACATGAAATGTGTGTGTGTGCATGCATGCTGGACAATTTCCTAAACAAATAAACATGAATCATTATGAATTTCGGAATATATATTCTAGGCAACTTAGTGCATAACATTGCCATATTATTATTTACTCACTAGGAGTAGTCACACAGGCAATCATCAAAGATTTCTCTTTGAAACCAACCTGTGGTGTTCTCATGAGTCTCGGTGACAACAAGTCTCGCTAGATTTCCAGTACTTTCTACCCCTTTCGGATAACCTTTGCAGATGAATTTGCATTATTGCAACAGCTATTATTATTATTTATTTGTTTCAGTTTTTTTTGTTGTAAATTTTATCATTTGGGGAATGAGCTATGCCAAACTTTTTCCCCTCTCGCTTAAAAATAATTTAGGTACAAAAATTTAATCAAGAAAAGAGTTGCTCCTCATTAAATTTTCAATTATATTAAGTAATACATTTGATATTTATTATTTTGCAAATTATATTTTCATCTCCAGTTGTGTACATAATGCAGTAATCACTGTTTCCTCTAGAAGTTAACTTTCGAATTCCCTTCCTGTTTCCGTAACTGTACTGATATGCAGAAGTTTAAATGTAATGTAAACCAACATCTTGCTAATCTTTCCTACGCATGGTCCCAAATAGTGGCCCCTTAAGTCTAAGTAGCGATATGCCTTGTTGGGGATTAAAAAAAGGTTTCGTCAATCTGTCTGTGTGTCCTATTTTCTTCAATAGAAGAAATTCTATTGCAAATGTAAGAATCGTTCTCTGTCTTCGCAGCAATCCTCTGTATGAACTGATATGCTTTCCTTAGACTTAAATTTTGATGCTAAAAGATGGTGGTCTATTTGTATAATGAATTTTCATGTAAAATCTACAAATTTCTTACCGTAAATATTATACCCAGTGGTTCTTTTACTATTTGGCTGTATTTTTTTTCCATTGCCAATAATGTTTTTGGTGTAGAAGTTACAGCTTTCACAGGGTTCGCACAGACTTGAAAAGTCCTTGAATTGTGAATCTTGAAAATACTTTATTTCTATTATTAACGTGAAAAATTGTTGAAAATATGGAAAATGTCTTGAAAATACCTTGAAAATCGTATTCTTTACGTCCAGTAAAATCTAGTGTCTAAATATTAAAAATAAAATTGAAATAAATACTATTAAGAATTAATAAAAATATTAAATTATTTAAGTATTAATAAAAATATTAAATTATTTTTTAAGTATTAATAAAAATACCATAGAAATATTTTTTAAATACTGAAACTAAAATCAAAATACATTGTTCTGAAATTACATTGTACTATTGTGAATACGGGAGTTATGTCACTCTTTCACAAAAGCATCTGATGTTTTCCATATAACAACATTGGTTAGTTTTGTGATAAAGGGAGGTAACTCTTGTATCCACAAATTGAAAGTTTAAAAGTAAAACAAACACAGCATAGATAAACTACAATGGGAAGAATAACATTTGTGCTTGTTTGGCCAAATATTGGTAAAGGGGCATGAATATGATTGTTTGGATTCATCGGACTACTGTTCTCATTTTTAGTATGATTTTCACAATGTTTCATTCGATGTAACTGCCAACCTTCTTCAGCATACACTTATCAGGGAATGTCTAACCTTGCAATCTGCTATAAAAAGTTGACATTAGTCCGGTTGCATGCAATTATAGCAATTATTCACTGAGACAAGGTCTTCCTCAGTCTGCTATTCTTCCTAGTGCTTGGCATGTTCAAGCATGTTATGGAGTTGATGCAAGAGCTGGCACGGCTGAACTACATAAATCATCATCTCACTAATACCAAGATGCATTGTTCAAGGGATCATTTCCTCCAGTTTGCAGTCACACATCTATCTGATCATGGCGCTACGATCATTACATTTGAAACCCATATCTCACTGTTATGCAAGATGACACTTAACACAAACTGAAAAAACTTTGCTCCGAATCTTGAGGGGAAATTTCTCTAGATGTAAAGAATTTACCGCAATTTCCTGAACCTTTCTCAAGCAACATGAGAAAGAGCAGTGATAGCAATTTTGCAACCACCAACATTCAACACCTCAACTAGTCAGGATGCCATTAACATCTATATAGACTAAATCTTAGTAATTGATTAGATGTTCAACATCCTGACATTTGTAACAAATGTAATCCATGTCAACTATAAGTATGACATTTTTGAATTTTTGAGATGAGGATTGATATTATTTGGATTATGTGACATAATGGATAAAATACTTGGTAAAATTCAGTTGTAAATTACACTCCTCTGGATGTTGAAGTTTCAATCAACGCTAAAAATACAATTGTGAATTACTTAGGACTTTTAACCAGTCATGGCTGACAGAACGAGGGCATGTTATTCTTGTGGATTAAGTAAATGGTTGCATTCAAATTTTTGTGTAGATTCCCAATTTCAGCACGATACACTTAAAGAGGGTCAGAGGTTACCCTGACCAAAACGTTATGCAAATAGCAGTCAAAACGAGAACATTAATCGGAATAAACAAATGACCAGTATATGACCAACACATTTCTTGTGGGATGATACTTGGGAGCATTCAATGGAGTTTGTACCCACAGCTATGTGCCAGACAGCACAGAGGAATCTGCCAGCATTTTGCAGAAGGTTGAAAGCAACACTGAATATTTAAAAAATTATTTTCATGTTGACCATCGGTGCTTTGCTCTTCATGCCAATCTTCTGCATCTGCAACCTGGAGATGCACCTTCTCCATTGAATCTGAAATAAAACAAGATAATCTACATGCAGAAGCTCCCATGGAACACCAGAATGGAACTCACTCGACAGCATCTCCTCCTGATGGAGAATCCAGTAATTTCTGAAAAAGGCTTTATGCTTCAAGCTCCGTATGCTTCAAATATTTATTCATGATGAAGAACGATGAGCTGAGTTTCTTGATGAACCGTGACGGCCACTTCAAACTACTTAAAAAATTCTATATATATATATATATATATATATATATATACATATATACCAAGAAAGACCACTTAAATAGGGTGGAAGTTACATTGTTCAAAACATTGGAAAAATAACAAGATGAGAGTAAACGTCCAAATTATTCTAATATTCCAATAATACAAATTATTCCAATATTCCAATAATACAAATTATTCCAATATTCCAATAATACAAATTATTCCAATAATACAAATTATTCCAATAATACAAATTATTCCAATAATATAAATTATTCCAATATTCCAATAATACAAATTATTCCAATAATACAAATTATTATTCCAATAATACAAATTATTCTAATATTCCAATAATACAAATTATTCTAATATTCCAATAATACAAATTATTCTAATATTCCAATAATACAAATTATTCCAATATTCCAATAATACAAATTATTCCAATAATACAAATTATTCCAATAATACAAATTATTCCAATATTCCAATTATTCCAATAATACAAATCATTCCAATATTCCAATAATAAAAATTATTCCAATAATAAATAAATTATTCTCATCTTAAAAATTTCTTGAAGAAATTTGCAGAGTCTGAATTTTTTACAAATGGAGTTTAATCTTGTGTAACCTTTTTAGTCAGATTAAAATATTGGCAAAAATAAAATGAATTCTTTTCAACAAAAATTTGGTCTTTACAGAAAAATGATTCCAGAAACAAAATTTGTAGATTTTCTGGTAGGATATAATTCATATATAATTATTGGCAATATATAATTTGTATATAATTATTAGCAATATATAATTTGTACCTAACTATTAGCAATATATAATTTGTATATAATTATTAGCAATATATAATTTGTATATAATTATTAGCAATATATAATTTGTATATAATTATTAGCAATATATAATTTGTACCTAACTATTAGCAATATATAATTTGTATATAATTATTATCAATATATAATTTGTATATAATTATTAACAATATATAATTTGTACATAACTATTAGCAATATATAATTTGTATATAATTATTAGCAATATATAATTTGTATATAATTATTAACAATATATAATTTGTACATAACTATTAGCAATATATAATTTGTATATAATTATTAGCAATATATAATTTGTATATAATTATTAGCAATATATAATTTGTATATAATTATTAGCAATATATAATTTGTATGTAATTATTAGCAATATATAATTTGTATATAATTATTAGCAATATATAATTTGTATATAATTATTAGCAATATATAATTTGTATATAACTATTAGCAATATATAATTTGTACATAACTATTAGCAATATATAATTTGTACATAACTATTAGCAATATATAATTTGTATATAATTATTAGCAATATATAATTTGTATGTAATTATTAGCAATATATAATTTGTACATAACTATTAGCAATATATAAATCACATATAATTATTAGCAATATATAAATCACATATAATTATTAGCAATATATAATTCGTATACTTTTCACATTCAATAATTCTGAATTTCTCAAGCAATATTCAAACTATTTATTCATCTTTTCATGTAGAATATGTTTTCCTTCTATTTTTTTAAATATGCTGTTAATAGTAATTGTTTTTCTGGTCCGTATTAATCGAATTCGTTGATTACAAAATCTTGAGAAAAAGAGTTAAAAAATTATTTTAGTTATTTTTTTTTGGAGATTTTTTCTAAGAGTTTTGAAAAGATTTCTCCTGTTGTTCAAAGGTATCTCAACACTGTTTATTACGATGCAGGCAGATTAGCTGACCTAAAATATACCGGAGATTGATGTTTTTTCCTTCCATTTCACAAAATTCAATCATACTCTGCAAAGTAAAAAAACCCCAAAAAAAAAACATAAACAACCGTAATAAATGCACTCAAAATTCAATGTTATATAATGTTATATATATATATATATATATATATATATATATATATATTTTACATGAGAGTCACTACTTATCAAGGTCAAAGGTCACTCTAGGATAGGGTTAATAAGTGTCAGATTGACAGTGAGAAAACAGTGTGATGATCAGTAATGGTGGAAATTGTCTGGAATTTGATTATTTAACAGGATAGTTCAACTAGAACCTGTTTACATTGGACTTGAAAATGACCATGTTGTTATTAGCTGGAAAACCGTCCATGATATAAAGTTGCACATGTCGGCAGTTCTATAAAAAACTTTGTTCATGGAATTTGCAGTTAGCTTTAGACACAATAGAGAGTATAAAAAATTGTTGACAGTGGTTGTAACATGGTAGCGTTTGTTAATGTTTTGCAGGGGAACGAGGGTGATAGATTGGAGCTCAGTAACGATAGAGCAGAAATCAGCTCGTAACGTCTCTTCTGTGAGAAAGAGATTGCAAGGAGGAAAGGGCATTACTAGATTGTGAAGCTGGTTTTGAATTTTTTGTCAAGGCAGGAAATATTGCTTTGAGCAACTCCTCCCCAGATCTGCCAACAATAGCACTCCATCTTATGACGTATTTGGTTTTTATGCACATTATCATTTTTTCGGATAGTAAGGAGTGTCTGTCGATAAGAATTCCTACATTTCTATATATAAAATTAGGTATGTATATATGTTCTTATATTTCTATTTATAGGATTCACTACTGAACTAATTAATTTATCATTATGAATTTTGGAACATAACTGCTAAGCATAAGGGTAGGTAATATGGTCTATATTTAGTTTAATTTTATACAGTTGAGAGCAAAGAGGTGGGGGGAGGCTTTGTGAAAATCCAGAAAGCTCTGATTGTTGTGAAATTTTTACAATAAACATTAGATATGAGAATAAATATTCCCCCAACTTCAATTTCTTTGGAGTATTTTAAAGGGTTTTAGGAGGCCTAATACGGACACAACTTCACATTTGAAAATTCAAATATTTCAGATTTGCATTAAATGTGATCCATAGTTATTAGACACTAATTAATCAAAATTCCTTGAATTTCAATTACTTAAGACTCCTCAAGTCTAAGCTTAAAAATTTTAGACATTTTCTTGAATTAAAATTATGAAATGGATTTTGACCAAAATTGGAATAAGGATTCTAGACATACCTGATTCTCGGATGGTCAGAATGTGAGAGAATATATAATCATTTCCATAGCCAGACAATGTCGCAGCTCACAAGAGCCATGACAGCCAACAAACTAGAAATCTAAGACTCGAGTTTTGGCCTCATTTTGGGCACATCTGAACTTGGATTTGAAACCTGAACCTCTTGCATACGAGGCAACCACTCTACCAACTGAGCAAAACCTGCCACACACACAAGAAAGCCTACTGACACAGATCAAGTAAACCGCGGCGAAATCCGACAGTGGATTGAACCTACCTCTTACCGAACAAAGGACACGGTCATCCAACCAGCTAAAACGAAAGCCAATGTCTCACAAGTAGGAATATTATACAAAGATGATGCCATCACGACACGCTAACCTAGTGAGCACTCAGTAATAGAATCTTCAGAATGTGAGAGAATATATAATTATTTTAACAGTCAGATAACATTGCAGCTCATAAGAGCCATGACGACCAACAAACCGGATGTCTAAGACTCGAGTTTCTCATCATTTTGGGCTCATTTGAGCTCTGAACCTGAAACTGAAACCTGAGCCTCTTGTATACGAGGGAAGCACTCTACCAACTGAGCAAAAGGTGGATTGAATCTGCCTTGTACAAAACAAGGGACGTGGTCATCGCAACCAGCTATAACCCAAGCCGATGTCTCATAAGTAGGAATTTTAAACTCGTAAGGATGATGAAACTCTCACCTCTTGCATGCGAGGCGAGCAATTTACCAACTGTCAGATTTTGCACTGGTTTGCTAGATGTGTGTCAGCAATAATACTAAAAAAGGAGAGATTGTCAATCTTTCTGAATTAAATCTTTTGAGAAATATTACATAGCTTTAGTTACAGACATACATCAAAGCTCATTTTCTAATCAAATGAATTGAAATATTTTCCCATGAACTTGTTTTTTTTTTCATCTGAAGCGAAGCAAGAATTAAAAGTTGTATTTGTAGAAACAACAATTATTAAATGGTGGTCAGCTTGTAAGACAAGTTTTTTAAATTTAACAAAAAGACACTCAACCTCCCTCTCTCTTCTTTATGCCTCCCCCCCCTCTTTCTATGCTTCCTCTCTCCGCCACTTCCACTCAATACCAGTTCTTGTTTAAATATTAGTTTTCAGTTGAAGAAACTAACATTTCAAATTTGAGAAAAAACTCTCAATGAACAAAGTTTTTAATTTTGAGTGTGAGAGACTGACAATTGTAAAAATTCAGAAAACAGAAAACGAATGATAACTTGTGAATAAGCTCTATTCATTAAGAAACGCAGATATGTAGGCTGTAATAGAAAACTAAGAAATTGTTAAAAGTTTATACAAACAATGTTAATAATGACATTCACCCTAAGTGGAACGTGTTCAAGGTCGAGTTATGGAATGATGCATAAAAGTTCAAGTATCTCTGTTTTTTTTACACGATAGGGATGGACACGTTGTTCTTTAAGAATGAGTTCTGATAGGTTTTTACCCGGGTAAAACTAGATAGGTCCTGAACTGTCATCTAAGCTTCAGCCTCTGTCCCACCGACGAAATTTTGCATCACTCTGCCTGTTCTACAAGTATTTTAATGGTGAATGCTCTGACGAACTGCAAGCGCTTGTGCCACCACGACGTAAATACCCTTGACAAACCCGACAAGCAGCTAAATCCCACCCCCACACAGTAGAGATCCCTAGATGTAAAAGATCTTTCTACTCCAGTAGTTTCTTCCCCAGAACCGCTAGACTTTGGAATTCTATTCGGGGTCCCTGCTTCCCCAACTGTACTGACATGCAGCAGTTCAAGTGTAGTGTGAACCAGCATCCCAGTAGCTTATGTCCCTGATAGTAGCCCCTTACACCAAAGTGGCAATGTGCCTTGTTTGGGGTGAAGATGTAATAAAAAAATAAATAAGAAATTTTATCGACGTGTAAATTTTCACATGGTTCTTCGGATATGCCTGGTTTAAATGAGGCATCTGGTTGTAGAGATTAAGTTTCCGGTGAAATAAATTATTAGCATTTGATGATATATCTCTTGTGGTTTGGGGCAAGTTGTCACAGTGACACTGTTTCCTCCCTTCCACTTGGAAGTCTTGACATGGATATATTGAGAGTTGCATATTAGCAACTTCATCACTGAATGGTTCATATTTAGATAACTGTCGGGTTTCATTTCATCAAGACCAAGCCTGGATTCAAAAGCCAACTGTTAAGAGAGGTGCCAGATGTTGATTTCCGATTGTACTGGAATATTCGCTTGTGAGGTGTAGCGTTAGTTACGTTACATAATAACGAATGAAATGAAAGGCATCAGACAGAACTGATTACCAATGAGAAATCGTTTGTCTTTGCGACTTCAACGTCAGCCATATTGTTTTCCATTTAGTCATTCTATCTAATTGTGTCCCTTTGGGCTGCTCATTGCTGTTCCCTTTTTATGCAAAGAATCTGTTAGTTTTGTTGAAAAGAATGATAGAACAGTTCCTAACAGTTTGTCAAACTTCCTAAGGGAGGTTACGCAGACGTACAAAAACGATTGTGTGATGCATCGATGACAAAACGTGTTGCTCATTCGGTTGAGTCAGTTGATAAGCAAACCACTCGAGAAAATGTTTTTTGCGGCTGCATTATCTTTCTCAGGACAAAATATTACGTCAAATGTGCGGGCTGAGAGTTTGATTCCCAGCGTTTTACCTTCATTCTTTATTTTGCTTGAGTATTTCAGATCATACATGAATGCTATGTTTTGCTCAAGTGTTTCAGATCATACATGAAGGCCGAACCAATAAGATAGTTATGCCATTCATGCACTGCTTCGGTGATGGCATGTGCTTCTTTTTCAACCAAAGAGTGATGTTGCTCACTACCTGAAAGAGATTGGGATAAGAAAGCTGTTCTGATTAAGAGTGGCAGCCAAGGCAATGTCTGAGAGATCCATTTTTATGGTAAGAATTATGTCGAAATCGATTGTTGTAAGTGAAGCGTGTTCGACTTCTTCTGTGAGGTTGATGAAATCCGTTAAGCAGGATTCAGATAGAGGGAAGATTTGATTCTGTACTAGTCATCAAATTTTACCTGAGAAACGAGGAATCCATTGAACATAATAAGAAAACATTCCAACAATCTGCTGCTGTGATTTATCATCTTGTGGTGGACGTAGATATCTTAAAGCACAAAAGCATTCAAGATCTGGTTTTATAACTCCAAACAACGCTTCATACCTTTTCTCAGTTCGTATAACGTTCTTATTCTCGTTAAAACTTATGCCATACTTCCTGGCAACATCCATGAAAGAAAGGTTTTCATTCCGGCCGCATATAGTGATGTTATCGACATGTGTTCACGTGTCAGCAATCTTTTCATGTTTTATTTATTTATTTATTTATTTTTTTTTACATGGAGTTCACCACTTATCAAGGCCCAATGGCCACTCAGGAATAAGGGTTATTTGGTGTACAGTAATCAAAGGGATAGTGTAGCAATAGTATTGTAGAATTGGTAAGGTGTCATTACATAGGGGGGGGGCGGTTCATCAGGAATTTGTTTGTGTTGAACTTGAAGACATCCAGATTGAAGTCGGGAGGGAAACCGGTAAGCAGAACAGAGTTCCACAGGCGTGCAGTTCTAAGAAAGAAGCTTTGTTCATGGTATCTACGTTTTGATTTAGGCACAGATAGGGAGTGGGGAAAATTATTGACGGTGGTTTCAGCTAGTCGGGTGCTTTTTGAGAAAGATTGGCGAGGGGGGGACCAGAGAATGGAGCTCAGACGAGCACCTGCCATGGAAATAACGATAGAACAATGACAGGCTCGCTACATCTCTTCTGTGGGAAAGAGGTTGCAGAGTAGAGAAAAGGGCATCCCCCACCAAGCCACGGAGTCTATTTTGTACTCCGTCAAGGCAGGATAGGCTGTTTTTTGCAGCCCCCGCCCAGATGTGGCAGCAGTACTCCATCTTTGGACGTACTTGGCTCTTATATAGATAGAGAATTGCATCATTAGTGAGATATCTTCTGGAGTGGTAGAAGGATCCCACCATCTTCCCAGCGACCTTGGCCACAGACTTGATGTATGTGTTCCATTTAAGATCAGGTGTAAAGGTCAAACCCAGGAGATTATCAAATCCTGGGGCCTCCCTTAGCCATCCAGAGAGAGCCATCCATTTCAATTGATGCCAGATGGGGATCAGAGCGTTTATGATGTAAAGATAGGAGCTTAGTCTTAGATGCATTAAAGATAACCAGCCACCTCTTTCTCCACTGTACCACGCGCTCAAGATCAGAGGAGAGAGAATCAGAGAGAACATCATCATTTACGGCCTTTGATGTGTTGCCATAGATGGTCGTGTCATCAGCATAGATGTCAACGAAAGATTTTAGTATGTGTTTTGGGAGATCATTGATGTAGATCAGGAAGAGAGTTGGGCCCAGTATGGACCCTTGAGGGACTCCAGCATTAATACTGTGGGCCTCCGATTTCTGCCCATCAACAACTACTCTTATGAGCCTATCTGAGAGAAATGACTTAACGATAGAGAAAACATTTCCAGTTATACCGTAGCTGGAAATCTTGTGTAGTAGGCCTTTATGCCAAACCTTATCAAAGGCCTTTGATATGTCGAGAGCAATTGCCCTAGAAATGAAGCCTTTGTTGAGAGATTTGCTAATCCTATGAGATATAACCGTTAGCACATCTGCTGTAGATCTAGCAGAGCGGAAACCATATTGCGTGTCGCTAAGAAGGTTATTTCTGCTGAGGTGGTTGACTACTTCTCTATTTATTGTAGATTCCAGCAACTTACTCATGACAAACAGGAGACTTATTGGTCTGTACTGAGAGGGAGATGACTTATCACCTGAATTCTTAAATACAGGGAATACTGATGAGGTTTTCCAGGGTGTTGGAAAGCACTTCTCCTTAAGGCAACGCTTAAACAGTTTGGAAAGTATGGGGGCAAGTTCTGGTTGTAATTTTTTTAACACTATAATTGGAATACCGTTGGGACCAGTTGCTTTACTGGAGTCAAGGTTCTTGATTAGCTTGGCGACCTCACACACAGATATTTGTATGTTGCATAGTGTGTTGTCTGTTATAGGAGGGAATATGGGGAGTTGATGGCCTTCGTCACACAGGGTAGAATTTGCCGCAAAGATTTTGGCAAATAGTTTGGCCTTGTCGGATGCTGTCGAGATGACCTCTGATCCATTGATAATGGTTGGGATAGAGCGCACGTTTCTGTTCAAGATCCTATTTGCTATTTGCCAGAACTGGTGGGAACCAAGCCGCTGCTCAGCTACTTTGGACTTAACGGATTGCGCATATAGTTCTCTTGCATTTTTTATTACTCTTTTACAGTGGTTGCTGGCAGTTTCTGAAAGCCGCTTTAGTTTCAGTGCATTTATTACGTTGGTAGCTATGGAAAAAGTGATTTCTGTGTGTGATGGCAGCAGCACATTCGGGGGAGAACCATGGCTGGCTGTTAGGTTTTTGTTGGAATTTTTTGGATGGTATGAATTGGCCTATGCCTACAAGTAACCATTCGGTCAGATCTGATACTATAGAGGACACATCCTTTTTAAACATGGAATGGAAAGGGAGATCAGATATGAATGTATGGAAGCTATCCCAGTCCGCCATAGAGTATCAGTATACAGTGCGGTGGAGAGGTACGTCTGTAGATTTATTATATTTCATTTTTATCTTAACTGATACGACGCAGTGGTCGGAGGATCCCAGAGGAGACAGAACGGAATATGAGCATAACTCAGGGGCAGTGGATAGAAAAAGGTCTAGAAGGCTTGCGAACTGACCGGTACTATCGGGCACACGGCTGGGCTCACGGACAATCTGAGTGAGGTCATAGGCAATGGCAAAATCATGACAGAACCTCCCCTCCTCATCAGTCTTATTTGAGTGGGTCAGCCATTCCACATTATGGACATTGAAGTCACCGCAAATGTGAATGTTAGCCGAGGGATGAGCAGACAGGATGTGGTCAATTTTTTCTGATATACTCTTAAAGACAGTTACTCCACTGTTGTGGGGGCAACAGAGGGCAAATATAAATGCGGTGGTGTAAGCAAGTGCAACCCGGAAGCACATATAAGGTAGATTAGGGTCTTCTCTGGAGATATCTCTGCCACATTGGAAGCCATCTTTAATGTAGGCACATATTCCATGCCGGTGGCGATCTTGGGGGTCAGATTTAGATGTTAGGTTAGTGTATCCTTTAATTATGAACTCATCTAGGGAGGTGGTCGGCCCTATTCCAGTTTCGCTTAGAAAGAATATGTCAAGTTTCGTCTCCTGTAATTGGGTTTCAACCTCTGGAAGGTTAGAACGTAGACCCCTGATGTTGGAGAAGGAGATATGGTAGTAGGGGTCTACGTAGGGGTTCTAAGTTATTAGATTGATACACCGAATGGAATACAGCAGAATTGATATAGATGTCCACAGGCTTTGAAAGCTGTGAATTCCTTCTTTTCTTGTATTGATATGCATTCTGCAAGTTGAAGTAAAAACAGAATTTTATTTTTTTGGCTCAGTTCAATGATTCTTGGTAAAGGATAAGTATCAAGATATGTGATCTGGTTGATGGTCTGGTTATAGTTGACGACAAAACGTTTCTTGTGTCGATCATTAGTGATTACTAGAATCTGTGTTCTCCAGGGAGAGTGAGAATGTTTGAGAAAACCGTCTTTTAGAAGGTCATGATTTTTAGATTGTATAAGCTGCTGATAGGTCGATGAGTGTCTACTGGATTTTGTAGCAATAAGCTTGCAACCAGGCGATAAATGTTTGAATAATGATGGAGACACAAGAGAGGACACCATTATCACGCATACGGAGAAGGGATCTCTGTAACCTCCAAAAGGTATTTTTACCTTTGAATGTAGTTTAAGTAAGACGTCTGACCAAAGAGAAGAAAGGACTGAAAGTTTGAAATGTGGGTAGGTAAACTTTTTAAATGCTAATGCCACATAGTAGTGACCTAATGTTCTTCTTGAAAAGTCTGTGAACACCATAGATATCTTTGTGCAAGAAGTTTTGTGTCGGTCAGTCATACTTATGGATGATGTTCGAAAATATATAGCTTTCCGAGCTACTAGTACGTACAAGGACCTCTACGATTAATTATGGTTTTTGACAGACGATCAGGTGATGTAGTAGTGACGACAGAAGCAATTTGATTGGCAGACTAGGCGAAAATGTCCCCTATTGCCACAGTTATTATAAACTACATCACGGGCAGGAGACACTTAATGCGTGAATGTCAAAGATTACCACAGGAGAAACATTTTCTCCAGTTGCAGACAAAATGTTTTCAGAAGTACAAGAAACCTCGTGAGTTACTGATGGTTCAACTGTGACAGCACATGGTATCGGATTGTTTTTGGGCTGTTTCTCAAGAATGAAAATGGTTGAAAAAAATGAGCTACTTGTTTTTTTTTTTTTTTTTTTTTCCACTTAAAAAAATTTCTACAAAACCAAAACAGAAATTGTTACGGTTGTTTTTTTTTATTTTCGTTATTTTTTTATCCGGTGATTTTATTATGTTTTAGTGTTTTATTCAGTATTTTCCTTGAGTAGCGTTGTTACATTTTGATAATCGGCGACGCTCGGTGAAAGCCAGCAATTGACGTCATATTCCAAACAAAGCCGAGCGGCCAGTTAGTTATGTTTGGTTCAAATTCTGCACAGGTACCTGGGACACTTTTAACTACTGTTTAATGTAACCTCCAATCTTTTACACGTGTATTTTATTGAGTTTTTTAAATAGAGATTGATTATTTGTATTATTCGTTTTCTTTGGACTGTTTAATGTGTTATATTATGCCGGGGGAACATTGGGTTGCTTTACTGATAGTCAATTTACGAAATCGACTATTATTATTATTATTATTATTATTATTATTAGATAAGTAAAATGTTAGATAATAAACATTATTGTTTTGTAAATGTTAGGTAGAAAAAGGTATGCAGAGAGAATATTTGTAAAGGAATGTTTAGTAAAATATTTTGCTTAGAAACAAGAAAAGAAGGTGGTGGACATAAGTAGAGAGGGGTGTTCAAACCTAGGAATAAAAGCAATAAATTTAGCCAGAAAACGTGACCGAAAGTCACGTGCTGGGTTTTTGTGTGCTCAAGTGACATAAGCACAAAGGAATAGTTACATATATACAAGAGAGTTAGGAGTTAAAAGGAGAGAGAGACAGTCATAATGGCCATGACGGTAAAACAGAATCTAAGACAAGTGTGCAATCTTCCAACAAGGAAACCTAACGAAATAAAATTTATCTAAAAAATAACTAAAGACTCCTGGTCGTTTCTTTGGAAGAAATGTTCTTTGCAGCTTGTGGCAAATTTATCAACCGAGACCCCAGATGAATGAAGGTAATGTTTCCCTATTTGGCAAGAAGTAATTCTCCCAGATGTTCTGTCCTTTTCTTGTTAAGAAAATTTTTTTTTTTTTTTTTTTTACATAGGCATCACCACTTATCAAGGCCAAGAGATCACTCGAGGATAAGGGTTAAAGAGTGTACAGTAGAAATTGGACAATATAGTAATCGTTAGTAATAGAAATTCGGTAAATTTGTAAACTTATATAGAATGGCTCATCAAAAACTTGTTTATGTTAGACTTGAAGACAACCATATTGTAGTCAGCTAGAAAGCAGGAAAATAGAAGACAATTCCACAGGCGTGCAGTTCTAAGAAAGAAGCTTTGTTCATGGAATCTACATTTAGTTTTAGGCACAGATAAAGAGTGGGGGAAATTATTGATAGTGTTTTCTGCTAGACGGGTATTTCTTGTGAAAGTTTGGTGAGGGGGGGGCATAGATTGGAGCTCAGTCACCATGAAAATAACGGTAAAGCAGAGACAAACTCGCAACACCTCTTCTGTGAGAAAGAGGTTGCAGGGAAGAGAAAAGGACGTCCCCTACGAGACTACGAAGTCTATTTTGAACTCTATCAAGGCAGGATAAGCCCTTTCTAGCAGCTCCTGTCCAGATGTAGCAACAGTACTCCATCCTTGGACGTACCTGGCTCTTATATAGATAGAGAATTGCATCAGCAGTGAGATATCTACTGGATCGATAGAAGGATCCGGCCATTTTTCCAGCGGCCTTGGCAACAGATTTGATGTATGTGTTCCATTTCAAGTCAGGAGTAAAGGTCAAGCTCAGAAGCTTGTCAAAACATGAGGCCTCCCCAAGACGAGAGCCATCCATTTCAATTGATGCCAGATGAGGATCAGAGCATCGATGATGTAAAGATAAAAGCTTGGTTTTAGATGCATTAAAAGTAACAAGCTAACTCTTCCTCCATTGTACCACTTACTCAAGATCAGAGGAGAGAGAATCAGGGAGAACTTGGTTGTTTACGGTCTTAGATGTGCTACTATGGATAGTACTGTCACCAGCATAAATGTCTACGAATGATGTAAGGATGTGATTTGGAAGATCATTAACGTAAATCAGGAAAAGAGTTGGGCCCAGGATGGACCTCTGAGGGACTCCAGCATTAATACTGTGAGTTTCTGATTTTTAAGAAATGATTTAATAATTGAGAAGACATTTCCACTATACCGTAGCTGGAGATCTTACGAAGTAAACCTTTATGCCATACTCTATCAAAGGCCTTTGATATGTCAAGAGCAATTGCCCTAGAAAGGTAGCCTCCGTCAAGAGATTTGCTAATCCTATTGGATATAACTGTAAGCACATCTGCTGTAGATCTAGCAGAACAGAAACCATATTGTGTATCATGAAGAAGGTTATTTTTGCTGAGATGGTTGACTACTTCTCTATTTAACACAGATTCCAGTAACTTACTCATGATGCATAAGAGACTTATTGACCTGTACTGAGAGGGAGATGAGCGATTACCTGAATTCTTAAATACAGGATATACTGATGAGATTTTCCAGGGTGATGGGAAGCAATTCTTCTTAAGACAACGTTTAAACAGTTTTGTAAGTATGTGTGCTAGTTCTGGTTGAAGTCTTTTGAGTACTATAATTGGAATACCATCAGGGCCGGTTGCTTTACTGGAATCAAGGTTTTTGATTAGCTTGGCAACATCATGTACAGATATTTGTATATCACATAGTGTGTTTTCTGATACAGGAGGAAATATTGGGGGTTGGCGGCCTTCGTCTCAAAGGGTAGAATTAGCTGCAAAGTTCTTAGCAAAGAGTTTGGCTTTGTCTGATGCTGACGAGATTACCTCAGGTCCATTTATGATAGTTTGTTGTTAAATGTTATATGCGCTGTTGAACTGTATCAATACGTGTAATGTATTTATGTAAGCATTTATGAACGTTAGATGGTTTGAAAAAACTTCAAAATATACACAACTTATCATATACACACACATATTATACCCTGCCACAATATAGCATATTCGTACTGGCGCCGTAATGTCATACAGAACACCCTCGACAATATAACAAATGTAAGCTCCAATATTTTCATGTGTATCTTGCTGAACTTGTGAATAATATGGCGTAATAAATAGTGATATGTAGTGAAAAACACAAATAGTTTTAAGGCTGCTAAAATTTATACTAAAATTATCTGTAAAGACCTGTGGTGTAGTGGATAAAATACTTGGTAAATTTCAGGTGTAAGTTACATTATTCTGGAGTTTGAAGGTTCACTCATACAGGCGACACTTAAAATACAATTACGAATTGGGACTTCTATCAAGCCATAGCTGAATGAACAAGAGCATTTTAAATAAATGGTTCTGTTTAAAATTCAAAACTGATTCCTGAGTTCAACAGAAAAATTCTAAAATTCGACAAGATACACCTGAAGAAAGTCAGAGGTGACATCAATCGAAACGTTGTGAAAATAACACTCACGATGAAAACAATTGTTTGAAGAATGCAAATAAGAATACATTTTTATTTAAAATGATTAAATTTGTGAATTGAAATAAAGGCAGACACAAACAATTATTTTTACTAAAGAAACTTATTTCTTCTTAAATAGTTTTTACACTGACAATTATTTTAAAAACAATCCATTGTTTTTATTAACAATTTTTATCTATCTATCTATCTATCTATCTATATATATATATATATATATGTGTGTGTGTGTGTGTGTGACCTTGTCTGTCTGAAGAACGTTGTGCATCACTTATCCTCGAAAAAAAAAATGAAACATTTATTTTATTAAAAAATAAAATAAGCATGCGTACGAAATAATGAAAGAAAGTGAAAAAAATGTATTTAAATTAAAGAAAAATTATTTAAGTAAAATAAAATGAAATAATGAGTAAATAAAAAAAGCCGGCAGCGTCCTTAAAGCGTCTTTACACAAAACGTGTTTGTGTCGGGTCCAGTCATGGTGTCTTAACTTTTTTTTTTTTTAGCTTAGACAATTAAAATGAAAATATTGAAAAGTTGAGAAAATAATTTTCTTTATCAACCGTATGGAAAACAAAGCTGAACATGTTCGATTTTTTACACTAAGTCACCAAACTGGGTTCAGACAGTAAAAAAAAACAAAAACAAAAAAAAAACTACCTGATATATTTTTATGATATATATATATATATATATATATATATGAAAAAAAAAAAGAAGTTTTACACTAACCTGCACAGGTTTGAAATATTTTCAATGATAATTTTCTAGGGACGGTGCTATCCAAAACAAATGGCCAATTCTCTCAGGACAAAATTTGACTACTTTCCGACTTCACAGAGCTTTGGAAATGAGTGAAATTTCACACGGGTAATACACATGACGCTAAGGTGTAACACACGTGACAACAGATTCCTTAATTTTCAGGGTGTCAATGAAAAAAAATTTATCGAACAACTATTGTAATAATTAGAATACTCCCTAAAAATGTAGAAAAACCTGTTTTTATCAAAAAAAAAAATAATGGCACAATTCGCAGAGTTTATACATTGTTTACAAATTTTTCAAATATCCTTCCTGTCTGAATGTAATGCACATGACGCTAGAAACAAGACTATTCTAAAAAGAATGGTCAAAAGTATGGGGATTTTTTATGTACTACATAAAAGAGTAATGGTTTACGAATACATAAAAGAGTAATGGTTTACGAATACATAAGCCAAAAAGAAAAGAGTAAAATATAAGGGAGATTTTAAATAAATTTTATCGATGAAAACCTGTCTGAACTGTAACACACGTGACAGGGAATGGCCCTTTTAGAGTAGAAGGCTTTCTGGCATCTAGAAGCTGTTAAAGTGAAGGGGTGGGATCTTGCTGCTAGATGGGTTTGTTGAGGGTATAACCACAACACGCACATTATTAAAATATTACCAAAATTTAACGTTTCTACTAGCTGTGCCAGCTTGATGTTGGCTGGTATCAATTACATTCCAAGTTCTTTCGTAAATAATTCTATGTTCTTCTTTTTGTTATATCTAGTATCTAATATATACGCCACAATAATGTTGACATACCAGTTCTCGCCAGGTCACCAAAGTTAAGCAACAATGAGCCTAGCCAGTCCCAGATGGGTGTGTTGCACTTACTCATAGAAATACCCAGGCTGGTATCTGCGAATGCATTTAACTAATTGGGGAGATGCACCCCCAAATTAAGACAGAAAGCAACAAGAAACTACCGTCTTTACTTGTCTTCCCTAGATTACTATAGCTCAACAATTTGGAGAGTCGTGATTGCCAACGCTGTTAAAATAGCAGGGTTGATGATGATGATGATTATCTAAGCTAAACAAAGAGTAAGAGTTATTCCCCTTGGAAGAGGTTTTCTTTTTAAGTGTTTACTTTAGAATGTCTCCATATCTAAATTACAAACCAGATTATTTATATTTCAAAAAACAATTGTAACAAATTATGTTAGTCTGTTGTCAATAACATAGTAAAACAATAGCAAATAACAATTGGCTAGTCAGAATCAAAGTTTGATTTGTCAGCTTAAATACTGTTTAGGCCCAAATTTTAAAATCCAGCCAACATAATCTATCTTTATATCTATAAAAGTAAGATTCTGTGTGTGAGGAACCTTCTCAACCTATATGCTCAACAAATTTTTGGTCTACAACTTTGAAATTTTCCCCTACAAAACAACTAAACCAAACCAACAAGAAAAAAAGACAAGACAGAAGTATACTCTTTAAGAACAAGATGGCTGACGGCCACTCATTTTATTCACATTGGTTGAGAGTTTACATTTTAAACGGAAACAACTCCCAGTGGTGCAAAACGTTTGCTACTATACAAAGGGAGACAACTTCCAAGGGTTTTGAGAAGTCGGGGTTGGACATGCTGTTCTTCGCTATTTTGTTGGCTGGTTTGGGTACAATGTGTCGTCGATTGTGTCGTCGAATGTGTCGTCGATTGTGGTCAGATTACTGTCCGTTCATTTTTGCTCTGTAGAACATAGGAACTTGGTGTAAATACTGTTCCAACAAGGATAAGTTCATGAACTTGTATACCATTTTGGAGTGGTTTTAGCTTTATCTGATAAGTAGTGCATGGATCGTTGTTGGGCCTTTTGGGTTTTTTTTTCCTTTGCTTTTGATATTGGGCCATTTGGATTTTAGTAGACTTGGGTGAGTTGGGTGTCGATTCATTAACAGTTCACTGGGACTACACCTACAGTCCATTAGTGCTGCTCTGTGTACAAGCAAAATAAGAAAAAAAGATCATTTTCCTTTTTTAACAATGCTTTCATTGATTTTAGACAGGCCTCTACTGCTCTATTGCTTTGAAAGTAGTGAGGACTGTTTGTGACATGCTGAAATCTTTAGTCGTTTGCAAATTTGGTCAAGTCTTTTGAGGGGTATTAGCTTCCTGGGTTTGTTCTTGGGATGACAGGTACCCTGTGCCTGGAAAAAATGGCTTTCAGATGCCTTATAGCTCTGGAGGCTTTTGATGTAAACATGGAAACCGCTGCATATCAAAAGAAGTAGTCAACAACTATGACGTAGCTGTGATCTATCAATTCAAAAAGTTCAGAGGTTAGAGTGTGCCATGATCTTATCAAAAACTCAGTTTTCATGAGTTGTTTGGGTGGTTGATACCTTAGCTCAACACATTTTCTGTTTTCTACTGCTCTTTTGATTTGGTCAGATAATTCTGACCACCATATGAATTGGTTAGTTCTTTGTTTACACCTGGTAATTCCCTGATGACCTGAATGGATTTTGGCGATCATAGCAATATATGGAGATTTGTAATAAATATCTGTCCTCTTCATACACAATGTTTGTGTCTCCTTTGAAGTGGTCGTTGAACTCTGATATAATTTGACAAGGGCTTGCTTTCTCATCTAGTATAGACACTGTCTTGTAATGGTGGAACCGTCAAATCCATTTTTCACATAATTTATGTTGGTCGAACATAAAAGGTTCTAGCAGGCTCACTAGGCTGGTTATACTGGTTTTTTTTTGTGGAATTTATTTTTTTCATGCTTTTGGGCTAAATATTTTGTTCAATTCCTTCCCTTATTCTGACAGCATATTTTCCTGATAAAAAACTTATTTTTTTATCCAGAAAATAAGACAAGACAAACTATACTCGTTAAGACGAAGATGTTTGCTAACATAACAATGATATAGCAACTTGTAACATAACAAATTTTACCAAAATAACTGAATCCAAAAAGGGTTGATATGCTGTAAAATAAAGCCAAACTAAATATCATGAATAAATTTTTGAAGATATAAACAACTGGACCTCATCCCAGCTGTGCTATTAAAAAAGTGCTCAGCCGAAGTAGCTCCAGTTCTCTCCAAACTCTACAACAAATGCCTTAATGAATCTTGCTTTCCGAGCTGTTGGAAAACTGCTTCTGTGGTACCAGTATTCAAGAATTCTGGCGAAAGAACTGACCCATTAAATTATCGCCCTATTAGCCTCCTCCCACTTTTTGCCAAAATATTTGAGACCTTAATTAACCATGCTCTAGTCCAGCACCTTACAGATGCTAAACTTCTGACCGACCATCAATATGGATTTAGACAAGCCCGTTCCACGGCAGACATCCTCACTGTAATCTCTGAACGCATATACCATTCACTGGACAAAGCGGGAGAGGGCAGAGCGGTAGCTCTAGATATATCTAAGGCTTTTGACAGGGTATGGCATGAGGGTCTCCTCAGGAAGATTAGATCTTACGGTATCACTGGTAGAATACTTAACATAATTAAATCCTTCTTAGATAAGAGAAAAATCCAGGTTGTCCTCGACGGTCGTACGTCTAAACAATATAATATAAATGCCGGAGTGCCCCAGGGATCTATCCTTGGTCCTCTGCTGTTCCTGATATTCATAAATGACCTCCCCGATAAAATTGCCTCTGAGATGGGTATATATGCTGATGACACCACACTCTATAGCAGGCACGACAGGAAAACAAATGAACATATATCTAAAGTAATGGCAGAAACACTAGAGGATGACCTCAAATCAGTAGTGGAATGGGGACAAAAATGGATGGTAACGTTCAATGCCACCAAGACAAAACTGGTTTCATTCAATAATTACAGGAAACCTTCTCTACCACCTATAGCAATGGCCAACAACTCTTTAGCTGAGAGTACGTCTTTCAAGCTCCTTGGCCTAACGTTCACAGGAAACATGAGCTGGAACAATTACATCGAGGGCATTGCCAGGGCCGCTGCGAGGAAGGTGGGCTCTCTCTACCGTGCTAGAAAACTTCTAACACCTGAAAGTATCCTGTACCTCTATAAGGCCACTATTCGCCCATGTATGGAGTATTGCTGTCATATTTGGGCCGGTGCATCGGCTACTAGTCTCTCTCTCCTTGACAGGGTTCAAAAGAGAGTCGCAAATCTGATAGGCCCTAAACTGGCATCAAAACTTCAGCCTCTGTCCCATCGTCGAAACGTTGCATCCCTCTGCCTGTTCTACAAGTATTATAATGGTGAATGCTCTGAAGAACTGCAAGCACTTGTGCCCCCACGACGTGAACACCCTCGACAGACCCGACAAGCTGCAAAATCCCACCCCCACACTGTAGAGATCCCTAGATGTAAAAGATCTTTCTACTCCAGTAGTTTCTTCCCCAGAACTGCTAGACTTTGGAATTCCATTCCAGGTCACTGCTTCCCCAACTGTACTGACATGCATAAGTTCAAGTGCAACGTGAACCAACATCTCGCTGCCCTAATCCCTACATAGTGCCCCAGTAGATGTTTCCCCTGATAGTAGCCCCCTACACCAAAGTGGCAATGTGCCTTGTTTGGGGTGAAAATATAATTTAAAAAAAAAAAAAAAAAAAAGCATACAATTTTTTTTTTTTCTTAACAAGATTTTGCAAAAAAGTGTTGATATTTTTTATTTTTTCTTAACAAGATTCCGCATTAAATGATCTGAAAAGAGTTGATATTTTTTTATTTTTATTAAATTTTAACCCCAAACAAGGCCCAGCCACTATTTAGAACATAAGTTGCAGGGAGTTGAGTATGAAGATATCTGTTTATATTACACTTGAACTTCTGCATGTAACACACTTGGGGAAGCAGGAACCGGGAAGGGAATTCCCAACTCTAGCAGTTCTGGGGAAGAAATTATTAGAGTAGAAGACTTTCTGACAACTGGGGATCTCTTCCTTTGTAGGGGTGGGACTTTGCTGCTTGTCGGGGGTATTTACATTGATGGGATTACAAAGGCTTGTAGTTCATCAGAGCGTCTACCATGAAAACATTTGTGAAACAGGCAGAGGGATGCAACGTTTCATTAATTGGGCAGAGGTTGAAGCTTACATGACAGTTTAAATGAGACCTATTAGGCTGGCGACTCTTTTGGACCCTGCCCAGGAGTGAGAGACTAGTAGCAGATGCACCAGCCCAAATGTAACAACAATAGTCTATACATGGGTGAATGGTGGCTTTGTAGTGGTACAAGATACTTTCAGGCATTAGTAACTTTCTAGCACAGTAGAGAACGAGCCCACCTTCTTCGCAGCAGCCTTGGCAATGCCCTCGATGTATCTGTTCCAACTCCTGTTCCCTATGAACGGTAATTGAGGAGTTTGAACGAAGTACTTTCAGGTAATGTATCATTAGCCATAACTTTTGGTGGTTGAGAAGGTTTCTTGTAATTATTGAAGGAAACAAATTTTGGCAGCATTGAATGTGAACATCCATTTTTGTCCCCATTTCACAACAGGTTGGAGGCTTTCCTCTAGAGTTTCCCCCATTGTCTTAGATACGTGTTCATTTGTTTTCCCCTCATGCCTGTTATATAACGTGGTGTCGTCAGCAAATATGCCCATCTCGGAGACAATTTTATCAGGGAGGTCGTTTATGATATCAAGAATAATAAAAGTTCAAGGATTGACCCCTGAGGTACACCTGCATTTATATCATATAGTTTTGACGTACGACCATCAACGGAACCTGGATTCTTCTCATATTGTTTTTATAAGATTATTTTCAAATTGATCCCTATGTCCCTATTGTTTTTATAAGATTATTTTAAAATTGATCCCTATGTCCCTATTATTTTTATAAGATTATTTTCAAATTGATCCCTATGTCCCTATTGTTTTTATAAGATTATTTTCAAATTGATCCCTATGCCCATATTGTTTTTATAAGATTATTTTCAAATTGATCCCAATGCCCATATTGTTTTTATAAGATTATTTTCAAATTGATCCCTATGCCCATATTGTTTTTATAAGATTATTTTCAAATTGATCCCTATATCCCTATTATTTTTATAAGATTATTTTCAAATTGATCCCTATGCCCATATTGTTTTTATAAGATTATTTTCAAATTGATCCCTATATCCCTATTATTTTTATAAGATTATTTTCAAATTGATCCCTATGCCCATATTGTTTTTATAAGATTATTTTCAAATTGATCCCAATGCCCATATTGTTTTTATAAGATTATTTTCAAATTGATCCCTATGTCCCTATTGTTTTTATAAGATTATTTTCAAATTGATCCCTATATCCCCATTATTTTTATAAGATTATTTTCAAATTGATCCCTATGTCCCTATTATTTTTATAAGATTATTTTCAAATTGATCCCTATGTCCCTATTGTTTTTATAAGATTATTTTCAAATTGATCCCTATATCCCTATTGTTTTTATAAGATTATTTTCAAATTGATCCCTATGTCCCTATTGTTTTTATAAGATTATTTTCAAATTGATCCCTATATCCCTATTGTTTTTATAAGATTATTTTCAAATTGATCCCTATGTCCCTATTGTTTTTATGAGATTATTTTCAAATTGATCCCTATATCCCTATTGTTTTTTTTTTTTTTTTTTTTTTTTTTTACACAGTGATCACCACTTATCAAGGCCCGGAAGCCACTCAGGGATAACGGTTATTGCAAGTACATTACGTTAGTGTGGAGATTTGATGGAGTGTTTACTTAAGGGGGCGGTTCATTAGGAATTTGTTAACATTAGACTTGGAGACATCCAAGTTGTAGTCCGGAGGGAAGCAGGCAGACGGAACAAAGTTCCACAGGCGTGCAGTTCTAAGAAAGAAGCTTTGTTCATGGAATCCGCGTTTTGATTTAGGCACAGATATAGAGGGGGGGAAAATTTTCACAGTGGATTCAGCTAGACGGGTGTTTTTCGTGAACGATTGGCGAGGGGGGACCAGGGATTGGAGTTCAGACGAGCACCTGCCATGAAAATAACGATAAAACAAGGATAGGCTCGCAACGTCTCTTCTGTGAGAGAGGGGTTGCAGGGTAGAGAAAAGGGCATCCCCCACTAAGCCACGAAGTCTATTTTGTACTCTGTCAAGGCAGGATAGGTTGTTTTTGGCAGCTCCTGCCCAGATATGGCAACAGTATTCCATCCTTGGACGTACTTGGCTTTTATATAGATAGAGAATTGCATCAGTAGTGAGATATCTTCTGGAGTGGTAGAAGGATCCCACCATCTTTCCAGCGACCTTGGCAACAGACTTGATGTACGTGTTCCATTTCAGATCAGGAGTAAAGGTCAAACCCAGAAGCTTGTCAAAACACGGAGCCTCACCCAGACGAGAGCCATCCATTTCAATTGATGCCAGATGGGGATCAGAGCGTTTATGATGTAAAGATAGGAGCTTAGTCTTAGATGCATTAAAGATAACCAGCCACCTCTTTCTCCACTGTACCACGCGCTCAAGATCAGAGGAGAGAGAATCAGAGAGAACATCATCATTTACGGCCTTTGATGTGTTGCCATAGATGGTCGTGTCATCAGCATAGATGTCAACGAAAGATTTTAGTATGTGTTTTGGGAGATCATTGATGTAGATCAGGAAGAGAGTTGGGCCCAGTATGGACCCTTGAGGGACTCCAGCATTAATACTGTTGGCCTCCGATTTTGCCCATCAACAACTACTCTTATGAGCCTATCTGAGAGAAATGACTTAATGATAGAGAAAAGATTTCCAGTTATACCGTAGCTGGAAATCTTGTGTAGTAGGCCTTTATGCCAAACCTTATCAAAGGCCTTTGATATGTCGAGAGCAATTGCCCTAGAAATGAAGCCTTTGTCGAGAGATTCGCTAATCCTATGAGATATAACTGTTAGCACATCTGCTGTAGATCTAGCAGAGCGGAAACCATATTGCGTGTCGCTAAGAAGGTTATTTCTGCTGAGGTGGTTGACTACTTCTCTATTTATTGTAGATTCCAGCAACTTACTCATGACAAACAGGAGACTTATTGGTCTGTACTGAGAGGGAGATGACTTATCACCTGAATTCTTAAATACAGGGAATACTGATGAGGTTTTCCAGGGTGTTGGAAAGCACTTCTCCTTAAGGCAACGCTTAAACAGTTTGGAAAGTATGGGGGCAAGTTCTGGTTGTAATTTTTTTAACACTATAATTGGAATACCGTCGGGACCAGTTGCTTTACTGGAGTCAAGGTTCTTGATTAGCTTGGCGACCTCACGCACAGATATTTGTATGTTGCATAGTGTGTTATCTGTTATAGGAGGGAATATGGGGAGTTGATGGCCTTCGTCACACAGGGTAGAATTTGCCGCAAAGATTTTGGCAAATAGTTTGGCCTTGTCGGATGCTGTCGAGATGACCTCTGATCCATTGATAATGGTTGGGATAGAGCGCACGTTTCTGTTCAAGATCCTATTTGCTATTTGCCAGAACTGTAGGGAACCAAGCCGCTGCTCAGCTACTTTGGACTTAAAGGATTGCGCATATAGTTCTCTTGCATTTTTTATTACTCTTTTACAGTGGTTGCTGGCGGTTTCTGAAAGCAGCTTTAGTTTCAGTGCATCTATTACGTTGGTAGCTATGGAAAAAGTGATTTCTGTGTGTGATGGCAGCAGCACATTCGGGGGAGAACCATGGCTGGCTGTTAGGTTTTTGTTGGAATAAAATAAATAATTAATTTTATAAAAACAATAGGGATATAGGGATCAATTTGAAAATAATCTTATAAACACAATAGGGACATAAGGATCAATTTGAAAATAAAGATTAAGATTATTTTCAAATTGATCCCTATGTCCCTATTGTTTTTATAAGATTATTTTCAAATTGATCCCTATGTCCCTATTGTTTTTATGACATTATTTTCAAATTGATCCCTATGTCCCTATTGTTTTTATAAGATTATTTTCAAATTGATCCCTATGTCCCTATTGTTTTTATAAGATTTTCAAATTTATCCCTATGTCCCTATTGTTTTTATAAGATTATTTTCAAATTGATCCCTATATCCCTATTGTTTTTATAAGATTATTTTCAAATTGATCCCTATGTCCCTATCGTTTTTATAAGATTATTTTCAAATTTATCCCTATATCCTTATTGTTTTTATAAGATTATTTTCAAATTGATCCCTATGTCCCTATTGTGTTCATAAGATTATTTTCAAATTGATCCCTATGTCCCTATTGTTTTTATAAGATTATTTTCAAATTGATCCCTATGTCCCTATTGTTTTTATAAGATTATTTTCAAATTGATCCCTATGTCCCTATTGTTTTTATAAGATTATTTTCAAATTGATCCCTATGTCCCTATTGTTTTTATAAGATTATTTTCAAATTGATCCCTATATCCCTATTGTTTTTATAAGATTATTTTCAAATTGATCCCTATATCCCTATTGTTTTTTAAGATTATTTTCAAATTGATCCCTATATCCCCATTGTTTTTATAAGATTATTTTCAAATTGATCTCTATGTCCCTATTGTTTTTATAAGATTATTTTCAAATTGATCCCTATATCGTTATTGTTTTTATAAGATTATTTTCAAATTGATCCCTATGTCCCTATTGTTTTTATAAGATTATTTTCAAATTGATTCCTATATCCCTATTGTTTTTATAAGATTGTATTTTTTCATAATAATGCGAAGATATAAGACAGTTATTTAATTAACAAGACAAAAAAAGATGGCCCACATCAATTTCTATTATCTTCCTACTCCGAATAGCATATTCCTTACATGATGCTATTGTTATGAAAACCATTGTTCTGCAATAATGGTTGTGGTTGTATGGAATTCACCCTAGGCGGGTTGAACCGGTTTCCTCCAAAGGAGAAAATGTCAAGGGGATATTGAATTCACAGTCGCCTGTAATGTTTGCTGAACCGTTCCATATAAGTTAACAAATTTACCGAATTTCCATTACTAACGATTACTTTATTATCCAATTGTCTACTGTACACACTTTGACTCTTATCCTCGAGTGGCCTCTTGGCCCTAAGTGGTTATGCCTTTATAAACAAAAAAAAAACAATGTGAATAATTCGATTAGTTAAGATGGACAAGAAAGCAATCCCATAATTCCTCATCTCATTTGCATATATTTCTAATGTTTCCTTTTCTCTCGTCATTTCTGAGTTGATTCCTTTGATATTTTTGCAGAGACCATTAAACATTAAATGTTATAGAATATCCAGATCATTTACAGTTTCTTTGTTCTCTTTCAGGTTAAACCTCGCAACTGTACAAATTATTTGGATGTTGCATCTGAAAGTTGGGTGTTACTTTATGGTAAAAATAGTACCACAGAAGACGTGCCATCGATGGAACCAGTCCAAACCAAAAATTACAGTTTAGCGAGATTTTCCAAACCATTCAAATTGTCAAAGTAGGATTTTCTATTTTTTGTTTCTTTTATTTAAAAATAAAATTTTTATTGAATTATTAGAATTATTTTATTTAAATGAATTTTGGCTGACAAATTCGAATTCCAATTATTTGGCAAAAACAGAAAACAAGCATACGTCAATAGAGAAAATATATAGTCAGGCAACACTCGTCTAAATTCATTTTGCATTTTTTTTGTTGTTAGTGCATTTATTACTTCACTTAGAAATTTATTCCAAATCCGCAGATTGTGATTGAGAAAGTAGCCCTGCTTCAGTTCAATTGAAATTGGCAGTGAAATAGTTTCTTATCGTGTTTGCGTAGATCTCTTTCTGGTCCAGGAGTGAATAACAAGTCCTGAAGTATATCATAATGACCCTTGATAAGATTGTAGGCTAAAATGAGATCATTGCATAATTGTTGGCACTCAAGGGAAAAAAGGTTGAGTTTTTTTGAGTTGGCTTTCATAGAGCAAATCCAATAGACCCTACACCGTTCGAATATACAGTCTTTGAACTCTCTCCAGATGCTGGTTATCACATATTAGATATGGGAAAGAATCGGATGAAGAACTAAAAGAATATCAAACACAGGATGGATAACATTACTTTTATGTCTGATTACAAAGATTGTAATCAAAATAAAATGATACTAAACCTTATGTTTAGGATCCTTATTTCAATTTTGATCAAAATTCATGACATGATTTTGATTCTAGAGATCTAGAATTTAAGCTTTGAGCTTAAGGGTTCTTGACAAGAAATTGAATTTCAGGAAATTTTGGGTAATTGGAGTCCAGCAATAATTAAATTTAATGCAAATCTTGATTTTTGACTTTATATTGCAGTTAACATCTGTTTTACATGTAAGACAACTTATAGAAATTGATTTTCAAACTAGCATATCTTTGCTCTTTATTTATCTCGCAAATCTATCCTTATCATTTCTTTTCATGCTTTCCTTGGTCTTCCTTTGCCAACTGACCATGCTACTTGAACTGTTCTATATCCACCAACTTAAAAACTTTCAGGTGTCCTTTCAACGTGGTCGTATCATGAAAATCTTCTATTCTGCACACATCTCACTAGGCTGTCCCAGTTTACTCTTCCTCTGAGATCATCAGATCTAAGCCTGTCTTCATATTACACAACTATTGTATCATTCTCCTATCATTTCTCTCTATGCAGTATATGTATTCAACCCTCGTCATGTTTCACTTCTATACAGCATTACACTGCAGACACATTCCTGAGAGACTCTTCTTTTGGTTGACACTAACGGTAATGCTTTGCTGGTTAGTAATGGCAAAAGTTCCATCCATTCTTAATTTTTGCAATCACACTTGCACCTCTGCCCTGTGCTCCAATAGTTTTGCCATCCAAATATGAGTTTCATTTGCCTCCATTTTTACACATACATAAACTTGTTAGTATCTTTCAATCTTGCTGTAATTTCACTGCTTAATTCTTACAACCAAATGTTTGAAGTTACTGATGGCTTTCCACACTACAACCACCGAGCATCATTTTGATCTTGGTCTTATTTGCTCTTAAACCTTTACTTTCCATCCAAGCCTTTAACTTAATAACTTTAGACTTTTTGTTTCACAGGCATGTGCCAAATCGTCAGCGTATAGCATCTTTTCCAGACAACCTTTATGAAACTTCTTAAATAATGGTTTTAAGATATTTTCTTTTAATATCATTTTCACCCCAAACAAGACACAGTGCCACTTTGAAGTAGGGGCTATTATCAGGGACATAAGTTGCAGGGATATTATTTAGGGAGATGAGCAGCAAGATGTCTGTTCACATTACACTTAGTTGTGGTTGTCTCACCACGTTTTGGCCTGCTTTGGGTAGGATTGAAATTGTTATCTTCAGACAATGCTCACCTGGAAGTGTAGAGACTCGATGCCTCTATCCACTGTGCCACGAGCCCCAAAGAATAGTTGGTCGAAACGTGGTGAAACAACAACTATGAAAGATGAGGATAATAGTTTGCAAATAAATAAATATACAAATTGTTCATCTTAAAGGATTCCAATAAAAAATAATATAAAATACCCACAAGGTTGATATTTTCTTGAGCAGCATTGCCCTTGATGAACAATATCTAAATTTTTTTTTAAATTATTCATTTTTCTTTTTTTCGTTTTTACATTTTCACCCCAAACAAGGCACATTGCCACTTTATTGTAGGGGGCTACTATCAGGGACATAAGCATCAGGGGTACTGTGTAGGAAGTTGGGCAGCAAGATGTCGGTTCACGTTGCACTTGAACTTCTGCATGTCAGTACAGTTGGGGAATCAGGGACGCGGAAGGGAATTACAAAGTCTAGCTGTTCTGGGGAAGAAACTACTGGATTAGAAGGCCTTCGTACATCTAGGCATCTTTACTGTATAGGGGTGGGATTTAGCTGCTTGTCAGGTTTGTTGGGAGTATTTACGTCGAGGGGCACAAGGTCTCGTAGTTCGTCGGAGCATTCAGATATAAATAAAAGCAATAGATTATATATTATTTATAAAATCAAAAAAAATTTATTTATTTATTTATTATTCCTTGGGGGTTGGGTGGCACAGTGGATACAGGCACTGAGTCTCTATGGTTCTAGGTGAGAATTGTCTTAAGATAGCAGTTTCAATCCTACCCAAAGCAGGCCAAAGGATTAGTTGGCCAAAAACGTGGTGAGATAACAACAAAAACTATGGAAGGCAATAATTACTGGGGATACAATTAAAAAGAAAAAAATGAATGTACAAAAACAAGAGACTCAACACAGAACGTTGATGTATTCTTTAGCATTAAATGTGCTGTTTATTCTACCATAACTTCTCTTGCATTTCTGTACATTGAATAACAACCTTCATCAACCACTCACTTGACTCTAATTTATGCAAAACCCACCAAACAACTTGACACTCTGTCAAAAGCTCTTTCCATATTCATTAAAGCAAAATACAGGTTCTTCTTCTTATCAAAATACTTTTCTTACATTTGTCTCATTATAAATATATATAATTTGTGGTACTTATCATTATAAATATATAATTTGTGGTACTTCTCGTTATAAATATATATAATTTGTGGTACTTCTCATTATAAATATATAATTTGTGGTACTTCTCGTTATAAATATATAATTTGTGGTACTTCTCATTATAAATATATAATTTGTGGTACTTCTCGTTATAAATATATAATTTGTGGTACTTCTTGTTATAAATATATATAATTTGTGGTACTTCTTGTTATAAATATATATAATTTGTGGTACTTCTTGTTATAAATATATATAATTTGTGGTACTTCTTGTTATAAATATATATAATTTGTGGTACTTCTCGTTATAAATATATAATTTGTGGTACTTCTCGTTATAAATATATATAATTTGTGGTACTTCTCGTTATAAATATATAATTTGTGGTACTTCTTGTTATAAATATATATAATTTGTGGTACTTCTCGTTATAAATATATAATTTGTGGTACTTCTTGTTATAAATATATAATTTGTGGTACTTCTCGTTATAAATATATATAATTTGTGTTACTTCTCATTATAAATATATAATTTGTGGTACTTCTCGTTATAAATATATATAATTTGTGGTACTTCTCATTATAAATATATAATTTGTGGTACTTCTTGTTATAAATATATATAATTTGTGGTACTTCTCGTTATAAATATATAATTTGTGGTACTTCTCGTTATAAATATATATAATTTGTGGTACTTCTCGTTATAAATATATAATTTGTGGTACTTCTCGTTATAAATATATAATTTGTAGTACTTCTCGTTATAAATATATATAATTTGTGGTACTTCTCGTTATAAATATATAATTTGTGGTACTTCTCGTTATAAATATATAATTTGTGGTACTTCTTGTTATAAATATATATAATTTGTGGTACTTCTTGTTATAAATATATATAATTTGTGGTACTTCTTGTTATAAATATATATAATTTGTGGTACTTCTCATTATAAATATATAATTTGTGGTACTTCTTGTTATAAATATATATAATTTGTGGTACTTCTCGTTATAAATATATATAATTTGTGGTACTTCTCATTATAAATATATAATTTGTGGTACTTCTCATTATAAATATATAATTTGTGTTACTTCTCATTATAAATATATAATTTGTGTTACTTCTCATTATAAATATATAATTTGTGTTACTTCTCATTATAAATATATAATTTGTGGTACTTCTCATTATAAATATATAATTTGTGGTACTTCTCATTATAAATATATAATTTGTGGTACTTCTCATTATAAATATATAATTTGTGGTACTTCTCATTATAAATATATAATTTGTGGTACTTCTCATTATAAATATATAATTTGTGGTACTTCTCATTATAAATATATAATTTGTGGTACTTCTCATTATAAATATATAATTTGTGGTACTTCTCGTTATAAATATATATAATTTGTGGTACTTCTCATTATAAATATATAATTTGTGGTACTTCTCATTATAAATATATAATTTGTGGTACTTCTTGTTATAAATATATAATTTGTGGTACTTCTTGTTATAAATATATAATTTGTGGTACTTCACGTTATAAATATATATAATTTGTGTTACTTCTCGTTATAAATATATAATTTGTGGTACTTCTTGTTATAAATATATATAATTTGTGTTACTTCTCGTTATAAATATATAATTTGTGGTACTTCTCATTATAAATATATAATTTGTGGTACTTCTCATTATAAATATATAATTTGTGGTACTTCTTGTTATAAATATATAATTTGTGGTACTTCTCGTTATAAATATATATAATTTGTGGTACTTCTCGTTATAAATATATAATTTGTAGTAATTTTCGTTATAAATATATAATTTGTAGTACTTCTCGTTATAAATATATATAATTTGTGGTACTTCTCGTTATAAATATATAATTTGTGGTACTTCTCGTTATAAATATATATAATTTGTGGTACTTCTCGTTATAAATATATATAATTTGTGGTACTTCTCGTTATAAATATATATAATTTGTGGTACTTCTCGTTATAAATATATATAATTTGTAGTACTTTTCGTTATAAATATATATAATTTGTGGTACTTTTCACCGACATAAGACCAAACTCCATTTCATTGTTACCTGACTTTTTATTGCTCAATTATTCTCGCAATCAATTTCATGATCTGAGCCATCAATTTTAATTCTCTGTAAGTAAAATTGACCTTTTGTAACAATTTATCAAGTTTTTCAAGATAATTTCTTTATGATCTGGTTTGTCAAATCTGTGATCATCTCAATTCCTGTTTCGCCCGCAGCCTTCAACATTTCTGAAACAACACCTGAGGGTTCTGCAACCTTATCCTTCTTCATCTTACAGCTTCCCATATCATTTCTTTTTTTAATTCGTATAGTTTGATCAAATATTGCTTCTGTAACTTATCAGATTTCCATGAAAACTCCATTCAACGACAACAATAATAATTTCTCAGCCTTTTCTTTATAAATTTTCTTCAGCATGAAATTATTTATTATTTCATCTCAAGCAAGACAGTGTCACTTTGATACGAGGGGCTTCATCTTACTCATAACTTTCCATTTTCTAAATTCTTATATTTGGATTGAATATACCACTTCTGCAACTTGTAGATTTTCGCATGTTTAAACAAATGTTTCCAGTACTCATTTTTTAACTGCATTTTGTATTTGTCAATTTAAGAAATGATTTTTAAAACAAAATTTATTTTTCAAATAAATTTTTTACATTTTTTTATTTATCAGTTGGGAAGAAGTTGTCGAACACCATTATGCTGTCTGCTTAAAGAAGTTGGAGGTTTCTCCCCAAGACGAAGAAGTTGTGCAAAAGCTACACGCTGTGTTACCCAACTGGACATTGGAACATGATGAGGCCCTTGTCCAGTTAATGGCCAATGGTATGAACCAGAACAGCCAATATTTGGGCAATTTAGTCAACTTTGTTGACTTTGTTGATGTCTCATCCTATTGCATTTCAGTAAGTCTCTTCTGCAAAATCGTTCTCGCTTTCAATTCGGTAAATCCAAGATTCAACAAAATTTTTAAAAACTTGATGAATTTGATGATCCATTTTTTTTTTTTTTTTTTTTTTTAAGTTGTCTATCATTTTTTTGCATTCATTATACAGATCTTATTTTATGCAAACACTAGCAGGGTTATCTGACATTGTCTGGATCAAAGAATGTAATCTATTTCTATTAAAACTTTTATCTCTCTGTCTTTCTCTCCCCACCTCTTTCTCCTCTACCCAGCCCATTCCTTTCTAGTTGGACACACACACAGACACACACGCACACACACATTTTCTTTTATATAACAGGTTTCTCAAATAATGAGCCTGCATTTTCTTTCCAAATTAGTGCATAATAATGCTGAAAAATTTATCCCCTCCTAATAAAACTTGGCCCAGTTGATCCCCAAAGAATGTATCTTTAATTTTTAGATATTATTCATTCAAGACAATGCCAACGAAGAATATACCAACTTTGTTTGTTTTGTAGTTTTTGACTTTTAGCTTGACATACAAACACACATATACACAAACAGCTTCCCTTTATATAATAGACTAGCGGGGGTGCCCGGGTATTTAGGTGGTGTAGTAAGGAAGCCTAGGGATGGAAGGGGGGGTCAAAACAACAGTAGCGGGGGTGCCTGTTGCCTGGTGTGTGTAGGTGGTGTAATAAGGACCCCCCCCCCCTCCAAAAAGAAGTGGTAGTAGCAGGGAGGCGCAAACCCATAACGCGAAGGAGAAAGAAAAGATTAGCGACAGCCAAGAGAGAATTTACTGAAACCACTAAAAAACGCATCGAAGCACAAAAATTAGGAAATTGTGACTTTTGGAAAATCTACAACAGTGTAGTAAATAATGGGCAATCAACAATTCCCCCGCTAACCAACAATCACGAGGTTGTTTGCTCAGCAACTGACAAGGCTTATATCTTGCCAGCCGGTTTGCCTCGAACTCCACACTGGACCCTTCCAACCACCCCCTGCCTGACTTTCCTTTGCGGACAGACGCCACGCTAGACGATCTAAAAATCACCCCTGCTCAGGTACATGCTATCATAATAAATCTTGACACTTCCAAAGCATGCGGACCTGATCTCATCCCAGCTGTGCTATTAAAAAAGTGCTCAGCCGAAGTAGCTCCAGTTCTCTCCAAACTCTACAACAAATGAATCATGCTTTCCGGGCTGTTGGAAAACTGTTTCTGTGATACCAATATTCAAGAATTCTGGCGAAAGAACTGACCCATCAAATTATCGCCCCATTAGCCTCCTCCCACTTTTCACCAAAATATTTGAGTCTATAATTATCCATGCTCTAGTCCGGCACCTTACAGATGCTAAACTTCTGACTGACAAACAATATGGATTTAGACAAGCCCGTTCCACAGCTGACATCCTCACATCTCTGAACGTATATACCATTCACTCGACAAAGCAGGGGAGGGCAGAGCGGTAGCTCTAGATATATCTAAGGCTTTTGACAGGGTATGGCACAAGGATCTCCTCAGGAAAATTAAATCATACAGTATCATTGGTAGAATACTTAGAATAATTAAATCCTTCTTAGATAAGAGAAAAATCCAGGTTGTCCTCGACGGTCGAACATCTAAACAGTGTGATATAAATGCGGGAGTGCCTCAGGGGTCTATTCTTGGACCTCTATTGTTCCTGATATTTATTAATGACCTCCCCGACAAAACTGCCTCTGAGATGGGTATATATGCTGATGACACTACACTCTATAACAGGCATGACAGGAAAACAAATGAACACATATCTAAAGAAATGGCAAAAACACTAGAGGATGACCTCCAATCTGTAGTGGAATGGGGACATAAATGGATGGTCATATTCAATGCTGCCAAGACTAAACTGGTTTCCTTCAATAATTACAAGAAACCTTCTCTACCACCAATAGCAATGGCCAGTGACTCCCTGTCTGAGAGTACATCTTTTAAACTCCTTGGCCTAACGTTCACAGGAAACATGAGCTGGAACAATTATATTGAAAACATTGCCAGGGCCGCTGCAAAAAAGGTAGGCTCTCTCTACTGTGCTAGAAAACTACTGACACCTGAAAGTATCCTGTACCTCTATAAGGCCACCATTCGCCCATGTATGGAGTATTGTTGTCACATTTGGGCTGGTGCATCTGCTACTAGTCTCTCGCTCCTAGACAAGGTTAAAAAAAGAGTCGCCAATCTGATAGGCCCTGAACTGGCATCTAAGCTTCAGCCTCTGTCCCATCGATGAAATGTTGCATCCCTCTGCTTGTTCTACAAGTATTTTAATGGTGAATGCTCTGACGAACTGCAGACACTTGTACCCCCACGACGTAGACACCCTCGACAAACCCGACAGGCAGCTAAATCCCACCCCCACACAGTAGAGATCCCTAGATGTAAAAGATCTTTCTACTCCAGTAGTTTTTTCCCCAGAACCGCTGGACTCTGGAATTACATTCCAGGTTCCTGCTTCCCTAACTGTACTGACATGCAGAAATTCAAGTGCAACGTGAACCGACATCTTGCTGCCCAAATCTCTACATAGTGCCCCAGTAGTTGCTGCCCCTGATAGTAGCCCCCTACACCAAAGTGGCAATGCGCCTTGTTTGGGGTGAAAATGTAATAAAAAAAGAAAAAAAAAAAAGAAAGGTTTAAAAAACGTGACGTCTTAGCCGATGTCTCCATCGCCCGATCGGAAGTTCTGAACTTTGAAATTAAGTATAGTCAATCGAACCGATCCGATGACTTACGAAAATGGCGATGCAAAAACCGACACCTCCTTGTAGAAAACTGCCTATTGAAGGAATCAATGTGTTTGACCAATTTTTTTATATTTGTCGTCCGAGAGGTCAAGCTTCATAACGAGTCCAATCTCGTCAGGATCCGTCGTGTCTGTCGAAAGGTTTTGGTAAACATACAAGCATACATTCACACAAACCGACGATTGATTTATATTATAGACTAGCGAGGGGTACCCGGCATTGCCCGGGTGTTTGGAGGTATGTGTGTAAACTCCGAGGGTGGGTGGGGGGCTGGTTAAAAAATGTTTTGGTAGGTAAGTATGAGGATCGAACCCGAACCGTTGAGGCAAAGTTGTAAATTAAAGTGTGAAAAAAAAAACATGCGACGTTAACAATTGCCCCACCGCGCGATGCTAATGGAAACACGTTTGAATTTATTTAATTACTTGGATTTGGCAGGTACCTGTTTTAATGAGTTAATGAGGTCAAGTTTGACTGCGGGATAGTATTTCATTTACTGCTGAACGCTTCCCCCCCCCCCCCAAATATTATAGGAAAAGACTAACCCACACAAATGTTGAATATTTATCTTCCCGAAATCGAGCAAATTAAATAGACAGGCGAGCTTCGTTGTTAACTCTGAGATATTACGATTTATATGTGATATAAAAAGTTTTAAAAAGTTGTGAACCGACCGACCGCTTCTCTGAAAAATGTCTTTTGTAGACATACAGAAAAAGCTCACACACACACACATACATACATTTTCACTTTTATATTTATAGATTAAAGTTACTTTTTCAAGCAATTTTTTTACCCCAATGCTAAATGGCCGACTTCATGGGCACTGTAAAAGATATGCTATGAGCACTTTCATCTCAATAGAAGACTGGCAGAATTCTTTGTGTTTCTGTTTTGTAGATTCTGATGATGCCTACCATATCTAGCTTGGACAAACATTCAAACTCTCTTACTGCATGGCTGATTCCACTTCACTATTTTTTGCTAATAAATTTGATTGGATACAAGAGTAAAAGTCAAAGTTTTGAAATATTTGCATGTATGTGCGAGTTTTTGGTATGAATATCACTTGACTGAAGCTGTGAAAGTGATTGTGGTTGTTGGTGGATTATCACGGTGTCCGATGGTATGACCATGTTGAAAGAATAGACAAGATTTCTTTGGTTAGAAGTTATAGAACAGTTGAGGTAGCAAGGGCACTTAGCAGTCGAATGGCAAGGAAAACATGGGATGAAATGATAAGGATGGATTTGAGAGAAAGAAGGATAAATAAAGACCTGACCAGAGATAGGTTGGTTTGTTGGTCAATTTCTATAAGCCATCCAACATTGGTCTGCATGTAAAAAGGGCATTAAACCAAATATGAAGTTGGATTGTAATGCTGCGAGAGATGAAGGCACAGCTGATTGCAACAAAACTGGTTCAAAAATATTTTGCTTCAGCTGCAAAAGCATCAAATGATTGGGCAAGGTCATGTAGGCTTAAAACCATAGATTTTGAATGCGATACAATGTGATTTATCTTCAAAACCATAGATTTTGAATGCGATACAATGTGATTTATCTTCAAAACCATAGATTTTGAATGCGATACAATGTGATTTATCTTCAAAACCATAGATTTTGAATGCGATACAATGTGATTTATCTTCAAAACCATAGATTTTGAATGCGATACAATGTGATTTATCTTCAAAACCATAGATTTTGAATGCGATACAATGTGATTTATCTTCAAAACCATAGATTTTGAATGCGATACAATGTGATTTATCTTCAAAACTTTGCCAAAAACACAATTAGATCAAAGTTTTTGACCCGCATACATTTATCTAATAACTATGCACCAATTTCTCTGACATTTATTTTATAAAAGATTTTAGAAAAATTAATTATAAATCATCTTAAATTTTTACAAAAAATGGATCAAATAGATATAAAAGACGTTAGAATAGGCAGCAACTAAAATGCCTTTTTTTTTTTTTTTTTTGGACTTTTTGTTACAAAAAATTCCATAGTATTATGTTAATTTCAAACAAAAAAATTTGATTAATCAGATTTTTTTAATTGAAATCAAAACAAAATTCTTGGTGAAAAAAAAAAAAAAATGACCACTACACGTGCGCTTATAATGGAGAAGTGTGGGGGAAGAGTGGTGAGGAGTAATTGAAAGTTTAGCAACCAACCTTTCCTATTTTTGTGGTGATTTTCAATTGAGAAAAATCGTTTACTTCTGGACATGACAATCTGATTACACATTCTCTTCTTCAGAACCTCTTACAACCAATCTGTGTTTTGGTGGAACGAACTGGATTCAAACTTGGTACACCCAGGTTGTCGGTCCATGTCATTAGTCACCATCACTTCACAAAAGGACTTCATCTCATTTGAATCAGATAATTGATTTCCCTGATATGTTTTACGAGTTGGAATTCTTTCTAGAAAGACATTGAGTACTTATGGGAGGGACCATGTGAAGGTTGCCTACATCCCTAATTAAAATTGTTTCTGTAGAATGAAGTAAATTTGAACTTGGAACATCCAGGTTGTTAGTCCATGTCGTTAACCAATTAGCCCCCCCCCCTTCCTGTTGCTGCTATTTGTAAACCTACAAAATTGCAGCTTTTTATTCCTGACATGGAGAGTAGCAAGACTCAGCAATTGTATGCAAAGTTGGGGAACGTTTGGCCAAGAATGCACGAAGGAATGATGCACTTTCACTCCATTGATTGGTGACAAACATCTGTCCTCCTATCTTCATCGCAAGATGTAAAAAATTATTTACCAAGAAATACACATGCTGAGGTGGTTCACACCAATGAATAAATACCTTAACAAGGAATTTATATTTGCGCAAGTAACAATGAATGACTTCCTCGAAATCTTTCTCTTTTATCCAGGCATTTCACGTATGTGGAGGCTTTACTGTTTACAATGTGGAATGGTTAACCCACTTAAACAAGACTGATGATGAGGGGAGGTTCTGTCACAATTTCTCCATTACTTATGACCTCACTCAGATTGTTCTCGAACCCACCTGTGTGCCCAACACTGACGGCCAGTATGCAAGTCTCCTAGACCTTTTCTCACAACTTGCCCTGAACTGTGTTCAGCTTCTGTTCTGTCTCCAGTGGGATCTTCTCAGTTGTATAAAAACGAAATGTAATAAGTCCTCAGACGTACCTCTCCATCGTACAGTATATCGATACTCTATGGCTGACTGGGATAGTTTATATATAGATCTATCTCTGCATTCCATATTTAAAAAGGATATGTCCTCTATAGTATCAGACCTGATGGAATGGTTAATTGTAGGTATAGACCGTTTCATACCCTCAAAAAAGTTCCAGCAAAAACCTAACAGCCAGCCATGGTTCTCTCTAGAATGTGCTGCACACAGAAATCACTTTTTCTATTGCTTCCAACATAATAGATGTACTGAGACTAAATCTGCTTTCAGGACTGCCAGCAACAAAAAAATAGTAAAAAACGTAAGAGAGTTGTATACTCAGTCCGTCAAGTCCAAAGTAACTGAACAGCAGCTTGATTCCCACCAGTTTTGGCAAATAGCAAACAGAATCCTGAACAGAAGCATGTACTCTATCCCAACTATCATCAATGGACCTGAGGTAATTTCGTCAGCATCAGACAAAGCCAAACTATTTGCCAAAAACTTTGCAGCTAATTCTACTCTATGCGAAGAAGGCCATCAACTTCCCATATTTCCTCCTATAACAGACAGCATGCTATGCAACATACAAATATCTGTGCGTGAGGTCGTCAAGCTAATCAAGAACCTTGATTCCAGTAAAGCAACTGGCCTGACGGAATTCTAATTATAGTGTTGAAAAAGCTTCAACCAGAATTTGCCCCTATAATTACAAAACTGTTCAAGCGTTGCCTCAAGGAGAAGTACTTTTCAACACCCTGGAAAACCTCATCAGTATGCGCTGTATTTAAGAATTAAGGTGATAAGTCATCTCCCTCTCAATACAGACCAATAAGTCTCCTGTGTGTCTTGAGTAAGTTACTAGAATCTGTGTTAAATAAAGAAGTAGTCAACCATTTCAGCGAAAATAACCTTCTTAGTGACATGAAATATGGTTTCTGTTCTGCTAGATCTACAGCAAATGTGCTTACAGTTATATCTTGTAGGATTAGCGAATCTCTCGATCGAGGCTTCCTTTCTAGGGCAATTGCTCTTGACATATCAAAAGGCTTTGATAGGATATGGCATAAAAGTTTACTTCACAAGATCTCCAGCTATGGCAAAGCTGGAAATGTCTTTCTTCTCAATTATTAAATCATTTCTCTTTGATAGGTTCATAAGAGTAGTGATTGATGGGCAGAAATCAGAAGCTCGCAGTATTAATGCTGGAGTCTCTCAGGGCCCAACTCTCTTCCTGATCTACATTAATGATTTTCCAAATCACATCATTTGTAGACATTTATGCTGATGACACTACCATCTATGGTAGCACAGCAAAGACCGTAAACGACCAAGTTCTTTCTGATTCTCTCTCCTCTGATCTTGAGCATGTGGTACAATGAGGGAAAGGGTGGCTGGTTACTTTTAATGCATCTAAAACCAAGCTTTTATCTTTACATCATCAACGCTCTGATCCCCATCTGGCATCAGTTGAAATGAATGGCTCTTGTCTTGGGAAGGCTTTATGTTTTGACAATCTTGGCTTGACCTTTACTCATGATCTGAAATGGAACACTCACATCAAATCCATTACCAAGGCCAATGGAAAAATGGTGAGATCCTTCTATCGATCCAGTAAATATCTCACTGCTGATGCACTTCTCTACCTATATAAGAGCTAGGTATGTCCAAGGATGGAGTACTGTTGCCACATCTGGGCAGAAGCTGCTAGAAAAGACATATCCTGCCTTGATAGACTTCAAAATAGACTTCGTAGCCTCGTAGGGGATGGGTTTTTTTTTTTTTTTTTTTTTTTTTTTTTTACATGGGGGTCACCACTTATCACGGCCCGGAGGCCACTCAGGGATAAGGGTTATTGCGTGTATAGTAATCAATGAGATAGTATTGTAGTAATCATTAGTATTGGGAGTTTTGATTGAGTGTCTAACTTAAGGGGGCGGTTTGTCAGGAGTTTGTTTATGTTGGACTTGAAGATGTCCAAGTTGTAGTCAGGTGGGAAACAGGCAAGCGGCAGAGAGTTCCACTGGCGTGCAGTTCTAAGAAAGAAGCTTTGCTCATGGAATCTACGTTTGGATTTAGGCACAGATAAAGAGTGGGGAAAATTATTGACAGTAGTTTCAGCCAGACGGGTGTTTCTCGTGAAAGATTGGCGAGGGGGGACGAGGGATTGGAGCTCAGACGAGCACCTGCCATGGAAATAACGATAAAACAAAGACAGGCTCACAACGTCTCTTCTGTGGGAGAGAGGTTGCAGGGAAGAGAAAAGGGCATTCCTCTCTAAACCACAAAGTCTATTTTGTACTCTGTCAAGGCAGGATAGGCTGTTTTTAGCAGCTCCTGCCCAGATGTGGCATCAGTACTCCATCCTTGGACGTACCTGGTTTTTATACAGATAGAGAATTGCATCAGTAGTGAGATATCTTATGTCCTTTTCTCTTCCCTGTAACCTTTTTCTCACAGATGTTGCGAGTCTGTCTCTGCTTTATTGTTATTTTCATGGCAAGTGCTCGGCTCAGCTCCAATCTATAGTTCCTCTTTGCCAAACTTTCACGAGAAACACTCGTCTAGCTGAAAACACTATCAATAATTTCCCCCACTCTTTGTTTGCACCTAAGCCTAAACGTGGATTCCATGAACAAAGTTTCTTAGAACTGCACGCTTATGGAACTGTCTTGGGTTTGCCTGCTTTCCAGCTGACTACAATATGGTTGTCTTCAAGTCCAATGTAAACAAGTTCTTGATGAGCTGTTCCACTTAAGTTAACAAATTTATCGAATTTCTATTACTAACGATTACTATATTGTCTAATTGACTACTGTACACTTTTGACCCTTATCCTCGAGTGGCCTCTATGCCTTGATAAGTGATGATCCCTATTTAAAAAATATATATATAGAGATTTATATGTAGCTGTCTACATCAAAAATTTCTAAGCCTGTTCTTAAAAAATAATAATGAATTTTAATTCCATAGTGATTACCAAGCAAAAAGAATTAATACTCTACACCACTAATATAATAAAATAAACTACTGTGTTAAATAAAACTATTTTTCTATATTGCATGCAAAGTTAGGGAAGGTTTGGCTGAAAATACACTGAGGAATGATGCACTCTTGCTTCATTGATGTGCGGTTCCTCACCTGACAAGCAAAGATGACTAGAAGACAATGGATGCTTGTAGCGCTACCATGTTGCCTCCCTGTCATCGTAAAGAAGGATTAGTCTTTAATCAGATGTTCTTGATGTTATCTCTTTTGTAAAACGCAAAAATTCCTGCTGTTCTGATATTTCCTTCTTGGTTTCCTCAGATGATTCTACTTTTTTAAGCTCTTCTTGCTGCATTGCAACGTATTAAAATGTTTCGTAAAAACCCTGTAGGAAGAAGCCCATAATTTCTTAGCGTCAACAGTTTAGACTATCTTCGAAAAATGGAACAAGCATGCAATCTATCTGGTCATGCTCCTTGCCTGAACCAATGTGACTCTCTCCCTCCAGATTTCCTTGTCCTCCATCAGCTGCCTCAGATCTTCAGGATCACAGTTGGTGTCATGTGCAGTGTATGTGGATCTAGTTCGTCCTATGCTCGTGCGGCATTGCTGTGGAAACGTATTGCTGTGGAGTTCACAGCAATACATTTCTCACTAGCTCTTGCTCGCTCTTCTGACAGTGACCGGCAAATCGTAGACCTCACTCCCTGATGGTAGTAGATATGGCAGGCAGGTTACCATAAAGTTGCTGCTTCGTAGGATGATCTTGCCAAGATATATTTTACACTGTTCAACAAGCATGCAATATTTTATGAAACGATTGTAAAATGGTTGATTCTTTAAAACTACTTGATTTGCTAAAATGAAATGAGTTTTAAGGATTCCTCGTCATATGATTTTGATTAAAATAAATTTTTTTTTTTAAGTTTCTGTATTATTTCCATTGTCTTTTTTTTTTGTATGTAGGATGATGCTGGCCCAGCAAACCTGACTGACGATGATACAGGAACATATTGGGAAAGTGAAGGAAGCCACGGACAACATTGGATCAAGCTACAAATGAAAAAAGGAACAATTATCAAGTGAGTTCCATTCTTCTTTTTGATGCGTGTGTAGATTGGTGATCTTTTAAACGCATTTCAGGTGAAAACGTTATTACATACTTACATGTCATGGTGAAATTAGTATAAATTCCAAAAATTACGAAAAATGATTCAGTAGTAGATGTGTTAGATGTATTTTTAGCAACACATCATTCACAATTACATTCCAAAATGGTGGACCTTTAATTTAAGTCAAGGGCGATAAGCCAGTTTGTCATACTGAATTGATTGCACAGTCTTTCTACATTCAAACATGTGAATAACACTTGATAATTGGATAAATTCTATTTTTACTTGAATAATTCTACAGAAAAATAAATATTTTGTCATTTTCAGAATTTATACTAATTTTGCTATCACATGTATGTACATAATGTTTTCACTTGAAATGCATTTGTTTAAAAGATGACTAATGTAAAGAAGCACCTCTTTTTTTTTTATCTTTTAATAATTCTTTGATTTATTTTTTTACAGGCTACTGAGGCATATTGAAGTATCACTAAGTTTGGTGAATAAAAATTCATTTTCTTTGACTTATTTGCAGCCAAAATTATATATCAATCATCAGGACGTTTTCTTTTTAGGAAAAATCAGCTGCCTTTGACAAACTAAAGAATAAACTTCTTCACACATGTCTTTCCTCTCCTTCTTTGAGAGGATACTGGTTGTTGGTCAAAATAATAGAAACACCTTGTGAATTTTTCACCAATTTTAAAATGAAAAAAAAAAAAAAAATGCCAAAAATGTTGGTTCCATTTTTATTTTTTTATTTATTTTTTGCCCTGAATTAATTGGTTAATTTATTTTTATTTCAAACAAGGTGTATATTAGAAAAATTTAAATGACATATCTATCAGATTTTCAAAGAGGATAGATTGTTTGTGCTCATATGGCAGATACTAAGATACTGGTAATGAAAGTTGCTGAGATGGTGGTTGGTTTAAGAGGACCTGTCTCAAAGGTTATCCCAGCAAATAAGGAGAGGAGAAAAAAGGAGAGAACATCCTCCATTAAACAATGTTCTAAAAGAAAACCAAAGTTGTCGTAACAAAAATGTAGATCCCTCGTAAGGATTGTGAAGAAAGAGAACAAAACTACGGCACCTAAAATTACAAGATAATCCAGTTTTAAAAAAAACTGTTCATCAAACTCGGATTTCATGGGATGGCTGCCATCAGAAAAAACACTGCTTTCAAACACAAATGTCGAAAAACATAAAAAGTGATGTAGAAATGTCAAAAAAGCAAAATAGTGGAGAATGTCATTTTCTACAACGAATCATCCTTTATTATGTTTCCAGTTTTTATTATGTTTCCAGTTTTTATTGTTTCCAGTTTTTATTATATTTCCAGCTTTTATTATGTTTCCAGTTTTTATTATATTTCCAGTTTTTATTATATTTCCAGTTTTTATTATATTTCCAGTTTTTATTATGTTTCTAGTTTTTATTATATTTCTAGTTTTTATTATGTTTCCAGTTTGTATTATGTTTCCAGTTTTTATTATATTTCCAGTTTTTATTATATTTCCAATTTTTATAATGTTTCTAGTGTTTATTATATTTCTAGTTTTTATTACATTTCCAGTTTTTATTATGTTTCTAGTTTTTATTATGTTTCTAGTTTTTATTATGTTTCCAGTTTGTATTATGTTTCTAGTTTTTATTATGTTTCTAGTTTTTATTATGTTTCTAGTTTGTATTATGTTTCCAGTTTTTATTATGTTTCTAGTTTTTATTATGTTTCTAGTTTTTATTATATTTCTAGTTTTTATTATGTTTCTAGTTTTTATTATGTTTCTAGTTTTTATTATGTTTCCAGTTTTTATTATGTTTCTAGTTTTTATTATGTTTCTAGTTTTTATTATGTTTCTAGTTTTTATTATATTTCTAGTTTTTATTATATTTCCAGTTTTTATTATGTTTCTAGTTTTTACGTTTCTAGTTTTTATTATGTTTCTAGTTTTTATTATATTTCCAGTTTTTATTGTTTCCAGTTTTTATTATGCTTCCAGTTTTTATTGTTTCCAGTTTTTATTATATTTCCAGTTTTTATTATATTTCCAGTTTTTATTATGTTTCTAGTTTTTATTATGTTTCCAGTTTTTATTATATTTCCAGTTTGTATTATGTTTCCGGTTTTTATTATGTTTCTAGTTTTTATTATATTTCCAGTTTTTATTATGTTTCCAGTTTTTATTGTTTCCAGTTTTTATTGTTTCCAGTTTTTATTATATTTCCAGTTTTTATTATGTTTCTAGTTTTTATTATGTTTCCAGTTTTTATTATGTTTCCAGTTTTTATTATGTTTCCAGTTTTTATTATGTTTCCAGTTTTTATTATTTTACTAGGTTTTATGTTTCCAGTTTTTATTGTTTCCAGTTTTTATTATATTTCCAGTTTTTATTATGTTTCCAGTTTTTTATATATTTCTAGTTTTTATTATATTTCCAGTTTTTATTATGTTTCCAGTTTTTATGTTTCCAGTTTTAATATTTCTAGTTTTTATGTTTTTAGTTTTTATTATGTTTTTAGTTTTTATTATGTTTCTAGTTTTTATGTTTCCAGTTTTTATTGTTTCCAGTTTTTATTATATTTCAAGTTTTTATTGTTTCTAGTTTTTATTATATTTCCAGTTTTTATTATATTTCCAGTTTTTATTATGTTTCCAGTTTTTATTATGTTTCCAGTTTTTATTATATTTCAAGATTTTATTATTTTCAAGTTTTTATTATGTTTCTAGTTTTTATTATATTTCTAGTTTTTATTATATTTCTAGTTTTTATTACATTTCCAGTTTTTATTACATTTCCAGTTTTTATTATGTTTCCAGTTTTTATGTTTCCAGTTTTTATTATATTCCTAGTTTTTATTATATTTCTAGTTTTTATTATGTTTCCAGTTTTTATTGTTTCCAGTTTTTCTTATATTTCCAGTTTTTATTGTTTCCAGTTTTTATTATGTTTCTAGTTTTTATTATGTTTCCAGTTTTTATTATGTTTCTAGTTTTTATTATGTTTCCAGTTTTTATTATGTTTCTAGTTTTTATTATGTTTCTAGTTTTTATTATATTTCTAGTTTTTATTATGTTTCCAGTTTTTATTGTTTCCAGTTTTTATTATTTCCAGTTATTATTATATTTCCAGTTTTTATTATGTTTCCAGTTTTTATTATATTTTCTAGTTTTTATTATGTTTCTAGTTTTTATTATGTTTCTAGTTTTTATTATGTTTCTAGTTTTTATTATATTTATAGTTTTTATTATATTTCCAGTTTTTATTATATTTCCAGTTTTTATTATATTTCCAGTTTTTATTATATTTCCAGTTTTTATTATATTTCCAGTTTTTATTATATTTCCAGTTTTTATTATATTTCCAGTTTTTATTATGTTTCTAGTTTTTATTATATTTCCAGTTTTATTATGTTTCTAGGTTGTATTATATTTCCAGTTTTTATTATGTTTCCAGTTTTTATTATGTTTCTAGTTTTTATTATATTTCCAGTTTTTATTATATTTCTAGTTATTATGTTTCCAGTTTTTATTATGTTTCCAGTTTTTATTATGTTTCTAGTTTTTATTATGTTTCTAGTTTTTATTATGTTTCCAGTTTTTATTATGTTTCTAGTTTTTATTATATTTCTAGTTTTTATTATATTTCTAGTTTTTATTATATTTCCAGTTTTTATTATGTTTCTAGTTTTTATTATATTTCCAGTTTTTATTATGTTTCCAGTTTTTATTATGTTTCTAGTTTTTATTATATTTCCAGTTTTATTATGTTTCTAGGTTGTATTATATTTCCAGTTTTTATTATGTTTCCAGTTTTTATTATGTTTCCAGTTTTTATTATATTTCCAGTTATTATGTTTCCAGTTTTTATTATGTTTCCAGTTTTTATTATGTTTCTAGTTTTTATTATGTTTCCAGTTTTTATTATGTTTCTAGTTTTTATTATATTTCTAGTTTTTATTATATTTCTAGTTTTTATTATATTTCTAGTTTTTATTATATTTCCAGTTTTTATTATATTTCCAGTTTTTATTATATTTCCAGTTTTTATTATGTTTCTAGTTTTTATTATATTTCCAGTTTTTATTATGTTTCCAGTTTTTATTATGTTTCTAGTTTTTATTATATTTCCAGTTTTTATTTTCTAGTTTTTATTATGTTTCCAGTTTTTATTATGTTTTTCAGTTTTTCTTATATTTCCAGTTTTTCTTATATTTCCAGTTTTTATTATGTTTCTAGTTTTTATTATGTTTCTAGTTTTTATTTTGTTTCCAGTTTTTATTATGTTTCTAGTTTTTATTATGTTTCCAGTTTTTATTATATTTATAGTTTTTATTATATTTCCAGATTTTATTATATTTCCAGATTTTATTATGTTTCCAGTTTTTATTATATTTTTAGTTTTTATTATGTTTCCAGTTTTTATTGTTTCCAGTTTTTATTATATTTCCAGTTTTTATTGTTTCCAGTTTTTATTATATTTCCAGTTTTTATTGTTTCCAGTTTTTATTGTTTCCAGTTTTTATTATATTTCCAGTTTTTATTATGTCTCCAGTTTTTATTATATTTCTAGTTTTTATTATCTTTCTAGTTTTTATTATATTTCCAGTTTTTATTATATTTCCAGTTTTGGGCTGTGGGCATGTTTGGAGACAGCCAAAAGAAGCATTCAATCCAGATTGCCTTCTTATGATTGTTAAACATGGTGGATCTGTAATGATTGGGGAAGGACTATATCATTTTTTTTTTTTTTTTACAAACGAGTCATCACTTATCAGGGCCTAGAGGCCACTTGAGAATAAGGGTTTATTAGTGTACAGTAGTCACCTGGACAATATCATAGTAATCGTTAGTAGTGGAAATTAGGTAAATTGGATTACTTAAGAGGATGGCTCATCAAGAATTGTTTTACATTTGGACTTAGAAAAGAATCATATTGTAGTCACTTGGAAAGCAGGGAAACAGAACAGAGTTCCACAGGCGTGCAGTTCTAAGAAATAAGCTTTGTTCATGGAATCTATGTGTAGGTTAGGCACAGATAAAAAGTAGGGAAAATTATTGATAGTGGTTTCAACTAGATGAGTGTTTTTTGTGAAAGTTTAGCGATGGGGGAGGGGCATAGTTTTGAGCTGAGCTGAGCACTTGCCATGAAAATAACGATAAAGCAGAGACAGACTTGCAACATCTCTTTTTTGGGAAAGAGGTTGCAAAGAAGAGAAAAGGGCATCCCTACAAAGTCTATTTTGAACTCTATCAAGGCAGGATAAGTCCTTCTAGCAGCTCCTGCCCAGATGTGGCAACAGTACTCCATCCTTGGACATACTTAGCTCTTATAGAAGCCTGGTCCCTAATTCACAGTAGTCCCTTTACATCTCCATGGAATTGCGTCTTCTTTAAGATGAATAGGAATAAAAAATGTTAAAATATGACATTTTTTATTTTTCTGAATATTTAAACATTTTCTTCCAAAATTATAAAATAAACATTTAACATTTTAAATTTGAAATCCATTTTTTTTATAGGAAGATGAATTTTGTGGCAATATTTTGTATATGGCAACTAAAATTAAAACTACATAGTTTTCTAAAATGAATCCTGTCAAAAAGGCCTACTGATGAGCAAAACCCAACTAAAAGAATTACATGAGAAAGGAACATTACAGAATCTAATCGACGAGTAGAACCAAATAAGAAAACTTGTCCTAGTGAAAAGAAAATTATCACCGAAAGGCTATTCTATATATTTTTGTGTATGAACTTTATTATCTTTCAATAGATACATCATTACGGATGAAGTTAAGGACCGCTTTCTTTGATTTCTTTTTTTTTGTCACTTGTCTTTTGCATTTTATATCTAAAACTAGCGGGGGGTACCCGGCGATGCCCGGGTGTCTTGAGGTAAATCAAAACTCCGGGGAAGGGGGGTTAAATAATAATAAAAACATGTTTTGGTAGGTGAGTGTATGAGGATCAAACCTGTACCCTTGAGTTGGAAATTAATGTGTGAAAAAAAAAACCGTGCTACGTTAACCATTGAGCCACGGCGACATACAACTTTAAGTAGGTTTGAATTTATTTATTTAACTATAAAAACAGGCGTGCGCAATAAAAGTTAACTCTGCTGCTTCCATTTGACCTAATTAAGAAGGTCAAATAGAAGCCACGCAAACCCAAATTTGACTGTTTCTTCCCCCAACAGATGTTGGAGAGGGGAAAGCAGCTCCCAATTGTCCAGACTGATATACAAGATTGATCAAACGTTTTTCCCGGCGCAATGCCGAGAAGACGTCGTTTGAGTTTAGTTTCACATATTTATACTAAAAAGCCCAATCAACACGCGAGAAGCCAAAATAGCAATAATTTTGTAAAAGTCGACGTAAATAAATCTAGATGCGACGCGCTTTCCCAAATCATACATATTATTATTTAGGACCCATATAAACAGCTGTAAGCGATCGTAACGACCCCGGGAGCGCGTGCGAAAGAAGCCTTTTGAAGACATACACAAAATGATCACACACATTTTGCCTTTTATATATATAGATTTATCCCTTATTTTGTTTTTAGTTTATTTTAATATCCTAGGCTCAAAAACAAATATTTATTTAAAAATTATTCCATTTTGTGTCTGATTTTTTTTTTTATTGTTTTTTCCTTTTTCTGTTTTTCTTTGGCTTTTTTCTTTTTATTTTTCTTCTTTTCCTTTTTCTCTATTCTCCTTTTTTTCTCTTTTCCCTTTTTCCCCTTTTTTTTTTCTTTTTCCCCTTTTTCTCTTTTTCCCTTTTTTCTCTTTTTCCCTTTTTTCTCTTTTTTGTTTTTCCTTTTTTATCACTTGTTTCCTTTTTCTTTTTGTTTCCACACACTTTTTTCTTAATTATAATATTTTTTTATTTTATCTTTTAAATGATTTATCTTTTCAGAAAATTATTTCTCACCCTCTCTGGTGCTGATGATATTTATCTCCCTTCAAAAGTCATCGTCTGTGGTGGCGAAGAATTCAACATGAAAGAACTCAATACGGTTATATTGGAAAGGTAAGTTCTCGACATTATAATTAAAACCCCTTTATAATCTGTCCACACTTTTTATTGAGTTTCTTTTAAATTTCAAATTATTAGGATTTCTATCCCCCAAAAATATTGAATTTTTTTTCCTTTTTGTTTTGAATGAGATTGAATCTCTTACTCAATCTCTTCCATTTGTGAAATGAAATCTTGTAAAGAAAACCTACTTGATGAAGAGGAGCTAATCTTACCATAAACAGGCAGATTATCTTATATAATAATTTATTAAGTTACCTCATTACTAGCATACCACCCAGCGTTGCCCAGTTATAAGATATGCTTCAATATGATGTGCAGATTTCCTATTTATTATTATGGAGCCAATTCTCTATTGATTATTATCTTGTACCCAATAAATAGTAGTGATTTAAAAAGTTAAAAGAAAACAAAATAACTTGGGTGCCATCAACTAGAATTGAAACCAAGACATTTAGTGCTCCAGCTGTATTTGTTATCATCTGAGCTAACGACAGATAAATATCAAAACTTTAAGAGTTAACTGACTTTAACATATAAATGTATTGCTCTTAACATATCAAAGGCCTTCGACAATGTATGGCATAAGGACCTACTTCACAAGATTTCCAGCTACGGTATAACTGGAAATGGTTTCATTAAATCATTTCTCTCCGATAGGCTCGTAAGAGTAGTGGTCGATGGACAAAAATCAGAGGCCTGCAGTATTGATGCTGGAGTCCCTCAGGGGTCCATCCTTGGACCAACTCTCTTCCTGATCTACATCAATAATCTCCCTAAACACATACTTAAATCATTCGTTGACATCTATGCTGATGACATGACCATCTACGGCAACACATCAAAGGCTGTAAATGACAAAATTCTCTCTGATTCTCTCTCCTCTGATCTCGAGTGCGTGGTTCAGTGGGGGAAGACATGGCTGGTTACCTTTAATGCATCTAAAACCAAGCTCCTATCTTTACATCATCAACGCTCTGATCCCCATCTGGCATCAATTGAAATGGATGGCTCTCGTCAAGGAGAATCCCCATGTTTGTACAAGCTTCTGGGCTTGACCTCCACTCCTGATCTGAAATGGAACACGTACATCAAGTCTGTTGCCAAGGTCGCTGGAAAGATGGTGGGATCCTTCTACAGCTCCAGAAGATATCTCACTACTGATGCAATTCTCTATCTATATAAAAGCCAAGTACGTCCAAGGATTGAATACTACTGCCATATCTGGGCAGAAGCTGCTAAAAACAGCCTATCCTGCCTTGACAGAGTGCAAAATAGACTTCGTGGCTTAGTGGGGGATGCCCTTTTCTCTACCCTGCAACCTCTCTCCCACAGAAGAGACGTTGCGAGCCTATCCTTGTTTTATCGTTATTTCCATGGCAGGTGCTCGTCTGAACTCCAATCTCTGGTCCTCCCTAGCCAATCTTTCACGGAAAACACCCGTCTAGCTGAATCAACTGTGAAAAATTTCCCCCACTCTTTATCTGTGCCTAAATCAAACGTAGACTCTATGAACAAAGCTTCTTTCTTAGAACTGCACGCCAGTGGAACTCTGTTCCGTCTGCCTGCTTCCCTCCTGACTACAACTTGGATGTCTTTAAGTCCAACGTTAACAAATTCCTAATGAACCACACTCTTAAGTAAACACTTCATTAAATCTCCACACTAACGTACTGTACTTGCAATTACCCTTATCCCTGAGTGGCTTCCGGGCCTTGATAAGTGGTGACCACCGTGTAAAAAAAAAATATATATATATTGCATATATGTTGAGGAGCACTTTAAGTTCACTTACGCTTGCAAATTTTCAACTTACTAAAAACCGATTCTGATTTGTTCCACATGTCTTAATCCCTTATATATCAAGTTTCAAATCTGTAGATCAAAAATTGACAGAGTAGTTTGATAGACTGTTCTGCACCCACAGACAACGTCACATATATATATATATATATATTTATATATTTAAACAATTTTTCATATTATCTTTTTTGTATGTATGTCGAAGAAATGGATTTTTTTCATTTTTTTTCTTCTTGAAGTGTCTGGTTTTTTAACTTATAACTTTTCATGTAATCATTTACACATTTTCAGGAATTTGTGTGAGAGGCTCAGTGGGAATTATGGGTAGATTTATTTAAATAGTAGTTGGGTTGTGAGCGAAGGTGCAAGTGAAACTCGGTGGCAGTGGGTCTGCTGGCGGTGGTGAGGGGGGGGCGTTAGTATCATGGAGAACAAGAGAGCATGCTAGTTCTAGGGTCAGTAGCTGCCAGCAAACCCACTGATCCTCACCTGTAACCCAACTACTATTTAAATAAATCTACCCATAATTCCCACCAAGCCTCTCACACAAATTCCTGAAGATATGTAAATGAGTACACGAAAAGTTAAAAGTTTAAAATAAGTTAAAAAACCACGGACATTTTGAGAAGAAAAAATGCTTGGACCATACATTCATACCTTTGACAAATATACAAAAAAGATAATACAAAAAATTGAAAAAAATAAAAAAAGGTATTACAAAACAGAAGCGTTCTGTTATTTTTAACAATGCCTGTTTAAATGGAAAAATGCTGCCTAAAATATACCCAATATATATATATATATATGTAATATGTATATATATATATATATACATATACTAGCAAGCCACCTAGCTTTGTCCGGTCGTAAAATATGATATTTTAGTTGATGCAGATTTCCTATTTATTATTATAGATTCAATTTTCTATAGATTATTATGTTGTACCCAATAAATGATAGTGGCTACCAATCGTAGCCCGGTCATAAAATACACACTGATGCCTCCGTTCAGTCTCGAAAGACAAATGGAACCCCCTGTAGGGGCAACTGCGCATACAATTATGAGGCAAAGGTTGCGCAATTCCAACCATGCTTCTCCTGAATTGGCACTGTTTGAGTCTAGTAGCAATGAGAAGTCAAGGACGACTGGAAACAATAAGCGGAGAGCACATATAGTAGCAATACACACGGATGATAAAACACTTTGGATAATTGTGGATTTCAAAAGGGTTCTGCTAAAATCGTCATATTTTAAAAACCAAAAATACCACTGTTTTGTTCGAAAATGAATATATTTTCAAATAAATTAATAAATAATAATGTACATTATATATTTTAAGAGTTTTAAGCAAATAAAGTTTTTTAATTTTTTTTTTTTATTACATTTTCACCCCAAACAAGGCACATTGCCACTTTGGTGTAGGGGACTACTATCAGGGCAACAACTACTGAGGTACTATGTAGGGATTTGGGCAGCAAGATGTCGGTTCACGTTGCACTTGAACTTCTGCACGTCCGTACAGTTGGAAGCAGGGACCTGGAATGGAATTCCAAAGTTTAGCAGTTCTGGGGAAGAAACTACTGGAGTAGAAAGATCTTTTACATCTAGGGATCTCTACTGTGTGGGGGTGGGATTTTGCAGCCTGTCAGGTCTGTCGAGGGTGTTCACGTCGTGGGGGCACAAGTGCTTGCAGTTCATTAGAGCATTCACCATTAAAATACTTGTAGAACAGTCAGAGGGATGCAACATTTCGTCGATGGGACAGAGGCTGAAGCTTAGATACCAGTTCAGGGCCTATTAGATTTGCGACTCTCTTTTGAACCTTGTCAAGGAGCGAGAGACTAGTAGTCGATGCACCAGCCCAAGTATGACAGCAATACTCCATACATGGGCGAATGGTGGCCTTATAGAGGTACAGGATACTTTCGGGCGTTAGTAGTTTTCTAGCACGGTAGAGAGAGCTCACCTTCCTTGCAGCAGCCCTGGCAATGCCCTCGATGTAATTGTTCCAACTCATGTTTCCTGTGAACGTTAAGTCAAGGAGCTTGAAAGACGTACTCTAAGATAAAGAGTCGTTGGCCATTGCTATAGGTGGTAGAGAAGGTTTCTTGTAATTATTGAATGAAACTAGTTTAGTCTTGGCAGCATTGAACATGACCATCCATTTTTGTCCCCATTCCATTACAGATTGGAGGTCTTCCTCTAGTGTTTCTGCCATTTCTTTAGATATATGTTCATTTGTTTTTCTGTCGTGCCTGTTATAGAGTATGGTGTCATCAGCATATATACCCATCTCAGAGGCAGTTTTGTCAGGGAGGTAATTTATGAATATCAGGAACAGTAGAGGTCCAAGGATAGACCCCTGGGGCATTCCATCCGCTCAAACGTAAACAAAACAACCGGTCCATTTGACACCATTCACTGCTCTCCCCAGTCTCTTTTTCTTTTTTTATCTTTTTTTTTTTTGCCTCTCAATTTTTTTATACGAACACTATCGTTTTTCACCGTTGACAAAACGCTAAGTTCAAAAACTGCTTTCTTTATTCGTCCGCGTCGATTTCACTTTTTATTTCTCTCCCTTTTCCTTTTCATCAGCTTCGCTGACAGTTGGCTCTCTCGCACATTGCATTTTCAGAGGGAGGGAGGGAGGGGCGTGTGTGTATTTTCTGTAAGCTGTTTTTGAACCCAGTCAACGACGGGTACTTTTGCTAGTATATATATATATAAAACAAAAATACAAAGTCAATATTTAAATATCTGTAGGAGGTGCTCAGTTTCTAGTTAAGTTCCTATTTATTTGCATCCCCACGAGGACAGTTAGACGCAAGGTCAGTTAATGTGAGGAAAATCCAGCTTCCCAAAAAGGGTTAATCTGGATAGAAACAAACATAAAATTTTATTTATTTGTTATTATTTATTTTTTTTTTTTTTATTGAATTTAAATTCACCGTTCGCCGTAGGCGTTCCCTAAGAGATAAAAAAAACAAACTATTTCTTATTCCATTATGATTATTTCTTAATTTATCAACCTATATCAACCAGCCTCTCTACCAATATAACAATATCTATCTGCGTAAGTTTGATAATTATGTTTCAGTTTGAAGGAATATGGTATGATAAAATTATAGGGTATTCGTTCGCGCCTGACCTCCATAGAATGGAAATATGTCCCAAAGTTAAACAAGGTTTTTTAATATAGGCCCACAGAATATTGTGATAAGTGTTTCAGTGTGAACAGGTATGGTATAATAAATTATGGGGTTTATCTATTTTATTTTTACTTTCATCATATTTTGCTTTAGTTTTGATACCCCCAAATTCGAAGCTATCTCTTTACAACCCTTCCTTTTCATTGCCTATCATACTTCAATAAATCAGAGTCCATTTTCTGTAGGCTGTTTTTGAACCCAGCCAACGACGGGTACTTTTGCTAGTATATATATATATAAAACAAAAATACAAAGTCAATATTTAAATATCTGTAGGAGGTGCTCAGTTTCTAGTTAAGTTCCTATTTATTTGCATCCCCATGAGGACAGTTAGACGCAAGGTCAGTGTGAGGAAAATCCAGCTTCCCAAAAAGGGTTAATCTGGATAGAAACAAACATAAAATTATCCCAGTCATGAAGGATTTCTCCTTCACTGACAGAGGACAGAAAAGGTGAAGTGGCACATCAGAATACTACACTGTGATCTTGGCATGAAGTTCAGGTAGAGAAATAAAAAAAAACGTCTTAAACTGGAAAGTTTAACGAAATAATGTGTCACTCGGACAAGAAATGTAATTGAAAGTACATCTTTCAAACTCCTTGGCCTAACGTTCACAGGAAACATGAGTTGGAACAATTACAAGCATTGCCAGGGCCGCTGCGAAGAAGGTAGGCTCTCTCTACTGTGCTAGAAAGCTACTAACGCCCGAAAGTATCCTGTACCTCTATAAGGCCACCATTCGCCCATGTATGGATTATTGCTGTCATATTTCGGCTGGTGCATCGACTACTAGTCTCTCGCTCCTTGACAAGGTTCAAAAGAGAGTCGCAAATCTAATAGGCCCTGAACTGGCATCTAAGCTTCAGCTTCTGTCTGTCCCATCGACGAAATGTTGCATCCCTCTGACTGTTCTACAAGTATTTTAATGGTGAATGCTCTGACGAACTGCAAGCACTTGTGCCCCCACGACGTAAACACCCTCGACAAACCTGACAGGCAGCTAAATCCCCCTCCCCCCCACACAGTAGAGATCCCTAGATGTAAAAGATCTTTCTACTCCAGTAGTTTCTTCCCCAGAACTGCTAAACTTTGGAATTCCATTCCAGGTCTCTGCTTCCCCAACTGTACTGACGTGCAGAAGTTCAAGTGTAATGTGAACCGACATCTTGCTGCCAAATCCCTTCATAGTACCCCAGTAGTTGTTGCCCCTGATAGTAGCCCCCTACACCAAAGTGGCAATATGCCTTGTTTGGGATGACAATGTAATAAAAAAAAAATAAAAACCAAATTTATCAAAAATTTGTGAACGATTTGTTAGCTTTAGTGAAAAATGTTTTTTGATATTGAAATAAGTGGGCAAAAAATACTTAAAAAGTTTTCCAAACGTCACGTTTTCTGTTTGTGACGTCACGTGTTTTAAATGAAATTTATTTTTGTCTATTTGTCGTAATTCTTAAGTTTCACACCCCTTAACAAGAATTACAACAAAAACAAAAATACTTTTCATATTTAAAAGTAATTTGATGTCCAAAATCTAAGGCTAAAATCTAAGCTAATAATTATGACCCACTAACCGTAAATATGGGGGTCAAATGGCTTTTTAAAAAAACAAAAAAAAAAACTCCCTATAACCCTAGGTACGAGTGGCAAGCCTCCTCTTAAAACCTTTTTTAGCCCTAACAATAACACTAAGTCATTAGTTTTTAACGGTGAATTAAACTTTTGTTTTAAAAAAAAAGAAAAAAAAGTGAAATATGATTTTTTTGCTTTACGTGTGCGAGCAGTACCCTCTCCCAATATATTTTTTTCGTCTTTTTTACAATTTTTGTCAGTGGATTATAATCGAATGGACATTAATCTACCCAATTATATATATAAAAAAAAAAAATACAAAATCAATATCTGTAGGAGGTGCTCAGTTTCTAGTTAAGTTCCTATTTACTTGCCTCTCTATGAGGACAGTTAGACACAAGGTCAGTTTATGTGAGGAAAATCCAGCTTCCCAAAAAGGGTCAATCTGGATAGAAACAAACATGAAAATTGTCTGTCATGAAGAATTTCTCTTTCACTGACTGAGGACAGAATACTACACCATGATCTTGGCCCGAAGTCCAGGTAGAGAAATTAAAAAAAATAAAATAAAAAAAGTCTTAAACTGACAAATGTAATTAAAAATAAAAACCAAATTTATCAAAAATTTGTGAACGATATGTTAGCTTTAGCAAAAAATGTTTTTTTGATATTTAAATAAGTGGGCAAAAAATACTTAAAAAGTTTTCCAAACGTCACGTTTTCTGTTTGTGACGTCACGTGTTTTAAATGAAATTTATTTTTGTCTATTTGTTGTAATTCTTGTTAAGTTTCACATCCCTTAACAAGAATTACAACAAAGAAACAAAAATACTTTTCATATTTAAAAGTAATTTAATGTCCAAAATCTAAGGCATAACATTTTCAAAAGCCAATAATTATGACCCACTAACCGTAAATATGGGAGTCAAATGCCTTCTTAACAAAAACAAAAAAAAATCCTACGTCTAACCCTAGGTATGAGTGGCAAGCCTCCTCCTCTTAAAACTTTCTTCAGCCCTAGCAATAACACTAAGTCTAAGTGGCAAGCTCCTCACCAAATAAAGTTCCTTGGTAAGCTACATATAAGTATCTAAAAAAAACCCTTCTTTAAACAAAAGTGCACCATTTATCACCCATAAAAAAATAAATTAGTCAACTGTCCTAAAACACTAGAATGGTCTCAAAATGGTTAATTCCCATTAAATTTATGTGAAACTAACCCCCACTCTAAATTCTAAAATTGTTTTCGTTTTGTTTCTATCAAGTCTTCAGGGTGTTCACACATAATTTTCCTTAGCTCTATCATTAACCCAAAGTCAGAGTGGCAACCTCCCCACCCTCTCATAATTGCACAAAGACCCTCTTAAAACCACACATAATCGCCTTTAGACAAAAAAAAAAAAAAGGCGCACAAGATTTATCTCCGATAGAAAAAAAAAAAATGCTTAACTGCCATAAAATGCTAGAATGGCTCAAAATGGGGAATCATTTTACATTAAATTCTAAAATAATACTTGTTTATCTTTCATTGAAGTTCTTTAAGGTATTCACATGTAATTGCCTACAAAGATAAAATCGCATATTTTGGAGAGGTGATCAGATAGGGGTTAACGGAAGGTATTAATCTACAATAATACAAAAAAAAAATATTGCAATATATTCATTTTTAAACAGCCCTAGATTTCGATTTCAGTTATTTGTACATAAAATGCATTACAATTCAGCTTTGAGTTCTTTAACTTTTCTTTTAATGGATACATAGTATTTTTAAGGAATTGCAGCATATTTATGTGCATTTACTGCAGATTATTTGGAAACCATTAATTTTTGGAGATTTTCAGTCGCATATTCTAATTCCTAGCACAAAAATACACTTATATGGTAAATTTCATTGCTTAATCTTGTGTTTTAACAAAGATATGATAGTTTTACTGAAAAAGTAGTGTAAAAAATGTGACAAAACGCATATGGTCTTAAAGAGAGGAAAATATCCAAACATGTGAGGCACAAAAATAGTCATAACTTCCTTAATTTTAATTGAATTTTAAAAATTTTAAAAGATTCTTTCTTAGCTCATCATGTTCTTTCTATGTAAATACCAATATTGAAATATCGTAAGCTATTTAAATTTTTTATGTGTACTAGCAGTTCCGCCCGGCTTTGCTCGGGCCCTATATACTGTCCATAAGGTTATGTGCATATGTATATATTAAAAAGTGTGAATATGTAAAGTAATGTATTTCTGTATAATAGTCTTCCTTAATTACCATAGAGAAAAGACAGACAGACATTTACACTTTTATAGATGTAGATAGATAGATTGGATACAATATATAGTAATGATTTAAAAAAAAAAAAAGACTCATGCGCCACCATTGAGAATCGAAACCAAAACGTTCAGCTCACGATTTATTTTGCCTTTGCCATAAATGACTGGGCTATGAAAACATGTTTACTGCAAGGCTAAAAATTAAAACATGAACCAATATTAACTACATTATGCATTCGTAATGGCGGCATTCGACCTTCACCTGGCAAATTTCATTTTTTTTTAATTTTCACACTTTTGCACGGATTTTTCCAGATATAAAGTTTTGCATGGATTCAAACATCTTATATATGAAATTTTATATCCGTAGACCAAAAACTCTAGGAGGAGTTTGGTAGGCAAAATCTGTGCAACAAAAATATATACGTATATATAAATATATATGGAAACAATTTTTTTTTTTTTTTTACAAAGGCATCACCACATTATCAAGGCCCAGAGGCCACTCAAGGATAAGGGTTAAAGAGTGTACAGTAGAAATTGGTCAATATAGTAATCATTAGTAATGAAAATTTGGTAAATTTAATAACTTATATGGAACGGCTCATCAAGAACTTATTTACTTTAGACTTGAACACAACCATATTGTAGTCAGCCGGAAAGCAGGAAAACGGAAGACAATTCCACAGGCGTGCAGTTCTAAGAAAGAAGCTTTGTTCATGGAATCTACGTTTAGGTTTAGGCACAGATAAAGAGTGGGGGAAATTATTGATAGTGTTTACAGCTAGACGAGTGTTTCTTGTGAAAGTTTGGCGAGGGGGGACCATAGATTGAAGCTCAGTTGAACACTTTCCATGAAAATAACGATACATCAGAGACAAACTCGCAACATCTCTTCTGTGAGATAGAGGTTGCAAGGAGGAGAAAAGGACATCTCCTACGAGGCTACGAAGTCTATTTTGAACTCTATCAATTGTGTTTCCTGTAAACGTTTTACGCAAATATTACGCAAGTATAAATCATGTAGAATATCTGCATGAATATAATTACACGTAATAGTTAAATAAAGATGATCACCCCATAAGAAAACCGAAAAAAACTAATAGGAAATTAATTAAAATGAATGTTTAAAAGAATATGCAAATTAGCTAGATCTTTTGCAGATGGATGCAATTCCACAACCCATATATAAGAAAATTGTATTTTCTTTTTAAATAAGTAGAAAAGGGGGTTTTTAATATGAATATCAATACACCCAAAAGAAAAACGAATTTATAGGAATATAGATTGCTACATATAGCACTCAGAAGTCCCAAATGATCACCCATTTAATACTGACCAGGCTTAACTTTGGTGATCCAGCAGGAACTGGAGTGTCAACTTGATTATGTCCTATGATATTTTATTCAATCAGATTTTGTATTTATTATTTTAGAGTCAATACTCTATTGATTATTATATTGTACCCAATATATAGTAGTGCTTTAAAATCTTTAAAAAGGTTTTTAGTGATACAGAATTTTATTAAAGTTTTAAAAAGGATAAGTGGAGTCATTAGAATTTTGAGGAAGATCGATGCAGGGAGAAAAAAATATAGACACTAAAAATAGTCAAAAGACTATTCGACTAAAATAAAAAAAAAAAAAAGAACCTCGAGGTACCTTTCGTCCGACCCTTGTCAAGAGATTACGTTGGCAGCGATTGAAATAAAACAATTTACACAATTGAAAAATGGAGGTGAAGAGAGAGGGGTGAAACCAAAAAAAAAAAAATTATAAAATTACACAAGGTGGATTAGATGATATATCGTTCATATTTCAGAACCTGGGACACAATTTAAAAAAAAGAAAATGTTAACTTGCCTGCAAATAAGTGCAGAAACAGGAAATAATGACGCAATGTAGGCATTTTTTTTTTTTTCCCCGGTAAATCAGAAATCTTTAAACAGGTCTAATTTATGCGACAACTCCTTTTGCCTACAGTGCGATGGTTTGCGCATGGGTACAGTTACGGCCTCCAAAGTATTGAGATGTTGGGCCTTGTGTACAATGCAACATTTGGATTACTTAGAGGGACAGTTCATCAAGAACTTGTTTACATTGGACTTGAAGACAATCAGATTGTACTCAGCTGGAAAGCAGGCAATCGGAAGAGAGTTCCACAGGCATGCAGTTCTAAGAAAGAAGCTTTGTTCATAGAACCTGCATTTAGGTTTAGGCACAGATAAAGAATCTGGGAAATTATTGATAGTGGTTTTGGCGAGACGAGTGTTTTTCGTGAAAGTTTGGCGAGGGGGGGAGCATAGATTGAAACTCAGCTGAGCATTTGCCATGAAAATAATGATAAAGCAGAGACAGGCTTGCAATGTCTCTTCTGTGGGGAAGAGGTTGCCGGGAAGAGAAAAGGGCGTCCCCCCACTAAGCTACGAAGTCTATTTTGAACTCTATTAAGACAGGATATGTCCTTACTAGCTGCTTCTGCCCAGATGTGGCGACAGTACTTCATCGTTTATTTTATAAAGGTAGAGAATTGTATTAGGAGTGAAATATCTACTGGAACAGTAGAAGGATCCCACCATTTTTCCAGCGACCTTGGCAATGGATTTGATATACGTGTTTCATTTCAGGTCAGGAGTAAAGATCAAGCCCAGAAGCTTGTCAAAACATGGAGCCTCCCCAAAACAAGAGCCATTCATTTCAACTGATGCCAGATTTTCATCAGAGTGTAGATGGTGTAGAGATAGAAGCTTGGTTTTAGATGCATTAAAAGTAACCAGACACTTCTTTTCCCATTGTACCACATGCTCAAAATCAGAGGAGGAGAATCAGAGAGAAATTGGTCGTTTACGGTCTTTGATGTGCTACCATAGATTTTAGTGTCATTAGCGTAAATGTCTACGAATGATGTAAGGATGTGATTTGCTACCATCTTAGTTTTTATGTGTATATAAAAACTTACAAAAAATAACATTGTTAAACATATAAATGTATATTTGTGCATGTGTAGAAGTAACATATTTAGTCAACTTATGCCTTCCAACTTCTAATTTGTTTCAATTTTGGCCCTATAGCAGCTATTTTTACCAGCTGAAAACCAAATCAAATTTATTCCACAAGTTTGAATCCTCCATATATCCAGTTTCAAATCTGTAGACCAAAAATTGACAGAGGAGTTTGGTAGACCATTGCACACACAGACAAGATCCCTTTTATATATGTAGATGAGGAGGGTAGACACAAGGTCAGGTACTGTAATAAAAGAATTATAAAAGGAAAACAAAGCCTTTTTAACTAACAAATTATATGTATTTAAGTGAATTACTCTGTTGGGTCAAAGTTTAAACATTGAAGAAAAGCATAATAATAATAACAATAATAATGATAAGCTACCAAAATGTATTTTCTTTGAGCAGTATATCTTCAAGTGAGAATAGCCTGACTCACTGTCTCAGCAAAAGGAGAAATAGAAAGTATCAACGACTTTCTTTATGGTTTCCTATTGAAGCCATTCATTTGATGTTCGGTAATGGTGGCAGACATGCCAGCCAAGAATCCGATCTCAACAATCAGAAACTGAACTATTTGGAGACCTTTATCTATCAGGCTAAGATATTTGTTCTGGGTAGTCCTAGGAGATTAACCCTCCCAGGCCTTGCCTCTCCTCTGTGGAGTGGAGTAAGTTTGTTGCTTACTGCCTGAGGCACCTTGACTAGAGAATACTGAGGGGGTACCCAGGCAGTTTTTAAAAGGCCAAGATGTTACAACTTTGGTGACACTGGCTTGACTCACTTTACATTTTGACCTTGTGTTACATCTTCCTACAGTGGGGAGAAAGTAAATGCTGTCTAGAATCTCTCCGTCTGCCTTCCAATTCTGTAAAGATCAGGATGTAGTTCTTCAAAGATCAAAATTAATATGCCCAGAAATCTGAATGGTCCTTCTTTGACTGAACAATCTTATTAGTTACTATTCTTGACCTCTTGACCTCTTTGGTGAATAGTCACACCCCGATCTTCCAAAATGGCAGCCTTAACTTAACTTACAAATGCCTCATCAATGGCAGAAAGAGGTGATCAGGTCTGGGAGCTGTTTCTACAGATCTCCGACCATGTTTGAATTCATGATGCCTGTGTTTAACGAGGTCATATGAATGAGCATCATTACTATGCGTTTTGTCTCATTTCAAATACAAAAATCTTCTGTGATGTGCGTCATTTCAAATACAAAAATCTTCTGTGATGTGCGTCATTTCAAATACAAAAATCTTCTGTGATGTGCGTCATTTCAAATACAAAAATCATATCAGCGTGCAACACTCAATACGCTCCATGTCACTTGTCTCAGTTCTAACTTATGTAACTCAGAAACAATGATTTGTTTAGAGCTATAATTTGCCACATAATCCATAGAGATATAAATTATTGCATATATAAAATTTCAGTTAGGTCTGCCAAAATCTAGCTGCAGTCACATCACTGCAGAGTTGCTTCCCTGTACTCGTATTCCCTCAATGTAAATACTGCTGGAGAATTAGGCTAGCAGCCAAATGTCATCTCTTCACTGTAGAGATCCTAGATTTCTTTGGATCTTGCTTTTGAAACTTCCTTCCTGCTACCTTGACCATACTAACATACAGAAATTTAAATGAAATATGAAAAAATATCTTGCTGCCCAACTCTCCACTTAGGATGACTCTCCCACCTCTAAATCTGGCCCCATATCACAGTAGTTCCTTTTTTCTTTTGTTTTACTTTCTTTTCATTTTTTTTTCAGGCCCGTTAACAATATCAAAGACATTTGCATATTGGAAAGCATGACAGACCATTATCCACTTATTATGATCCGAATCAAACAAGGTATTTTGAATCTCATATAGAACCTCCCTTACCCGTTTATTTTTTCTGTTAATTTAAAAATAATGAAATTGACTTGTATATGAACGTATAAAATTATTTTTCTGTCTTCATATAAAATTATTTTTATGTCTTCAGATAAAATTAATTTATCAATTGTTTTACACGATTATAGATTTTCCAGAAATCACGAGTTCCTACCTTTTACAATTCTATGCGTTCCCTGGTTATTTCAGCATGCATTCTTTTGTCGCTATTTCTCTCTTACAATGATTTTTGGTATCTACAAATTTTTGCCTATTTGTATTTGACTTATGAACCAATGGAATGCGTGCTGTCTTTGTGCAATGGCAACTTTTTTATTTGCCTCCCTGCCAGTACTCTTCTGACTCAGGAGGGTATAGCATGCATGGTATGGCGCCGTTGTCTCAGTTTTCCTGAATTAGATTGAAAGGTAATGTTTATGTAATGATATTCATTTTTGTGCTATTTCAATTTATGGAAACATTTTGTGTTCATCATAGATATTAAAAAAAAAAATAACACAAACTGGTGTATCCTGTGGGTATTTTTTAATAAATGTGATCTAAATCTAAGATTTAAAAAAATTTTCCTTAGTTTCATAATTTGTTTTATTTCATTATTTTATATTAATATCAACAAGCTACAAGTGATGCAAACTGTTCAACAGCAAATGTAGATATATCCTGAATCAGCAGGATAATTATGTTTTACAAAATGATAACACTATGAACATTTTTGTATTGAGGTGTATAAAAACCCTATGGGACTAACCATGTTTGGAACACCCAGGTGACTAATGCAGGGTTAACCAGTTCAAGGAATAGAATTTGTAGCAGAATTTTGTGTAGCAGGAAAAAAAATAAAATTCTAAACTTACTTAGTTCTAAGATGGGTACTCTTGCAAAATTCCTTATTTATAAAAAGATGCAAATATGTTTCTTGAAGAATCGATGAGCTCTCTGGAGCATATCTCTCAATGAATTGTCCTTAAAATATTTTTTAGATGAAACAAACTCTGAGTATTATGAGGCATGATATCAGTTTATCAGAAAATAAATTCATTTTTTAAATCTCTAACAAATTTTTCTCGCAGTTTATATTTCTCTATCCATGATTTAAGTTTCTACAAAACGCATTTATTAGTTTCTCTCATAAAATAAACAGTTCCATATCATTGGTGCTGAATAGGTTTAATTTTCTTCTGTATACTAGCATTTCAACCCGGCGCTGCCCGGGTGTTTGGATGTGTATGTTGAGCAAAAAAAAAAAAAGTGCTAGTAGGAAGGCAGGCTCGAACCCGTACCGAAAAGGAGGAAAAGAACGGCGTAAAACCTAACGTTTATGCTGTTACGACCACCGCCAAACCAGAAGCGACATTTTTTTAAATTAAGGCTAGACAATCTAAAGGAGAGGATAACTTTTAAAAATATCAGCGAAAAAAGTGCCCCTCCCCTGTAGAAAAGTGCCTAGTTTAAGAGGAAGATATTAATGTTTTTAGCCAATTTTTCGATATTTGTCGTATGAAAGGTCGAACTTTAAAACGATACTGATCTTGGTAAAATCCGTCGCCTCTATTGAAAGTTAAAGACAGACATGCAAACAGACATACATACATACATACATTTATATATTGGTAACTTAAACATTTTTGACCCAAACTGATGAAAAAGCTTTCCCCCATCTCTGAATACCCTTTATGTAAAATTTCAAATATTTAGACCAGAAATTGTCTGAGTAATTTGGAAGAGACCGCAGAGGTCAATTTTTAAAAAACTTTGACCCCTATTATGACACCTTAAAATTTATTGTTTTGGGCTCAAATCAAGTTATTAAGTTAGATCCATGTCCAAGGAACCTATATCTAAAATTTCAAGTGCGTAGACCCAAAATTGTCGGATGAGTTTGGTAGAGTTCTCAAAGGTCAAATCATTGAACTTTGACCCCTTAATCGCCAAATTTCTGGTCAAAAACCGATCACATCGATTTTCCCAAATCTCAGTACCTTGTATATCAAATTTTAGTCTGTAGATTAAAAATTGACAGAGTTATTGCATAGGGAAATGTACACAAACACACACACACACACGCGTTTACTTTTATATATATATATATATATGACATAGATTTTTGCCTTGCTTTGATTGTTTTATCATCAATGACACGTTTGCGTAAAATTCGCCTTTGAATTTCAACCTATTTCCAGAAACACTTCTGGCAATTTTATAAATGCTTTGTAGTTTCAGTTGTCTGATTTTTACTTCATCGATTAGAGATATGTCACTTACTGTATCAAGAAAGCAGCTTACTGTTCAGCCATTTATTCTGATGTCTATATATTTTCTTTTTCCAAAGTTCTTTATGTTTTTTTTAAACCCAATTGTATTCATCCTGGTCTGTTTCCTTCTTGCAAACAATCGCTTTCTACCTTTTTCGGCCACATTCATAACATTTTATTTTTGAAATAAGTTACCATCCATCAATTTTTCGGTAGATTCTTCTGCTTTCTTTTTTTGCTTCTTTAATACATTTCGCAAAGGTTTCTTGTTTTAATATTTGCTTTTGTAAATCTGACTGTTGCATCTGTTGTTGCTAGTTACTTGTCTCCCCACGAGGGCAGAGATAGGCATCAAGGTTAGTTTTTAATGTGAGGGAAGGAACAAAAATAAAAATTGTCTTCATCGTGAAGGATTTCTCCTTCACTAACAGAACAAAAAATTGAGAAAAATTCAGAATAAAATTATCTAACAATCAACTGGTATGGAAACCTGTGATTATAAGTTTTACAAAATATTATTGGCAGTAATATTCTATAAGTACTATCTCATCTAAATAACAATTGCTTAATATACAAGATAGGGCAAATCAGATTTAAGTCATTCAATGAATTTAATAAATTTTAAAATTTATTGAATGACTAAAATTTGATGTGTGTGTGTATGTGTTATGACGATTAATTGGAATCACGAATAAAAAAAATTTTAAAAATCAGAACTTTTTGTGGTATTGGCATCGGAATTGGGAAAATTTAAGATCAAGTTGAGGAGTTAGCGAGAAACATGTTAGTGAGTTGACTACCCCGTTGGAAAAAGAAGGGGGAAGAACCAGAGAAAATGTAGAAAAAGACTTGGCATGCTAACAACAAGAGAATCCATAAGATGAATAAAACCCTTGTAAAATATAACTTGTTATGGTGTTTTTTCAGGGTTTCGGCAAATAAGATATGTGTGCCTTTTGGTCTTAGACAAGCAGACACATATGTTATCTGTTTGATTGTAAAATATCTGTCTATAAAAGTTTGTCACGTTTGTTAACTACATGTATTTGTGAACAAACAGTCGCACCCATAATGAATATTCCTATACTCTGTATACACACATTCATTTTAAAGACACTGTTATATACACCAATAGACAATACATGAGCTCATGTAATATATATTGACACATGTAAGAAATACAGACACGTGTGTGTGTATCTATATATATATATATAGAGAGAGAGAAAGACAAAGACACCAGTTATCCAACATGTCTATATTCCACTACAGATTGGACATCATCTTCTAAGGTTTCAGCCATTGCCTTAGATATGTGTTTATTTGTTTTCCCCTCTATTCTGTTATAAAGCGTGGTGTCATCAGCAAATATAACTATTTTATCAGGAAGGTTGTTTATTATATGAGGAAGAATTGAGCCTTGTGACACACCTGTCCATCTTCTTCCTAATCTTCTCAACTCCCATAACTGATTTACTGAACATTAAAGAAAAATTACAAATATACCGCGCCCATTTCTCATAAAAAAAAAAAAAACTCATTGCCTGTTTCTTTTTTATTTCTTTTCCAAAAGCTGATGGCTTAGATGTAAGGGTACGCGGCCTGAAAATGCAATCTTGTCGAGAACGCAGTCACGACTTTGACAGAGACTTCTTCTCCAAAAGCAAACTTTTTCGTTATCCTCGCTTAGAGGGCTACACTGCTGACCAACTGTATTATAGAGCCATCCTTTTACAAAGGTTAGTGATGATCCTTTCTCCATTTTTATTTTTTTAACCTATAATTTTAAATAATTTTCTTCCTTTGGGAAGTTGATATCTAAAAAATCAAAATGCATTTTAAATAATAACATTACTATGTAATTACGTGTCATGTTGAAATTAGTAAAAATTACAAAAAATGGTTGAATAGAAAATCTACTTGAACTATTTGTTCCAAAACAAAAACATTGTCATTATCAATCCACCATTTTCTTATTTGAAATAGCAAGTTAAAAAGGGAGATAATTCAGTTTGTCATAACCACTAAAAACTGCATTATTCGATAAATCTTATTTTTTCTTGTAATTATTTTTCTACCCAATCATTCTCCATAATCTTTGAAATATTTACCAATTTCGACATGACAAGTAAGTACGTGATAGTATTTTTTACTTAAAATGCATTTTATTTTAGATATTCACTTATAATACATGAGTACCTTTTTTTTTTAAGCTATTGAATTTTATTTTGTGTTCCTGATGAGATTTCTAAAAATAAAAAAAAAAAGGCAAATTGATAATGAAATGATACACATTAAAATATGTCGTCTTTGTCTTGTAATTTTGTAGGTTCATCTCTTTACTTGACAGTGTTCTTCATTATTTAATTCCCAAATGGAATCCTGATCACCATCCCATTATAGATTTGGAGGTAAGCAACAAAAAAAAAAATAATCCATTTTTTCTCTTCAACCAGCCTTTTTTTTCTTCTTTTTTCTTTTCTTTTTATTTCCTTTTCTTTTTTCTTTTTATTTCCTTTTCTTTTTTCTTTTTATTTCCTTTTCTTTTTTCTTTTTCCTTTTCTTTTTTCTTTTTATTTCCTTTTTTCTTTTCCTTTTCTTTTCCTTTTTTCTTTTTCTTTTTTCTGTTCCATTTTTCTTTTTCTTTTCCATTTTTCTTTTTCTTTTTTTTCTTTTCTTTTCTTTTTTCTTTTTTCTTTTCTTTTCTTTTTTCTTTTCTTTTTTCTTTTTTTTTCTTTTCTTTTCTTTTTCCTTTTTTGTTTTTCTTATTGTTCTTTTTCTTAAGTTTCTTATTACATCCTCCCATATTTCCTTACATGTAAGCTGAACATGCTATTTCAACTTTCTACACCTATTAGTTCAAAAACTCTCATCTGTTCTTTCAACATGACCATACCATCAAAGTCTCCTGTTCTGCACACATTTTCCTCTGCTGTCTCTTCAACCAGCTTTTTCTTTCTTTTTTCATTTCTTTTTTTTCATTTCTTTTCTTTTTTCCTTTTCTTTTTTTTTTCATTTCTTTTCTTTTTTCTTATTTTTATCATTCTTTTTCTTAAATCTATTCTTATCACATCCTCCCATATTTCCTTACATGTAAGCTGAACATGCTATCTCAACTGTTCTACATTTATTAATTAAAAGTTTCCTGTTCTGCACACATTTTCCTCTGCTGTCTAGAATTAATCTTTCTCTGATATCCTCAGATCTGAGCCAGTCTTTAATACTCACATTACACACCCATCATTCTGATTCTCAGCATTCACTTATGAACTGACCCTGCTACCTCAACTGTTTTACATCTACTAACACAAGAACTCTCATTCATCCCATCCTTCTGCCTCTATACTGTTCAAATTTAATGTTGCTCTGAGATTACCAGATCTAAGCCTATCTTTAAATACACCCATCATATAGGTTTCATGTCATTTCTCTCCATGCAACGCATGTCTTCAACCCTCACTAGTTAGGTTTCACTTTCATACATCATCATAATGTGTACACATGCCTGATATGACTCACATTTTTTTTTTTAATACAAAATCTTTTTCAACCTTCATTTCCATTATTGTTGTTACTTTTAACAATTTTATTTTCGTTATGGAATATTAGTTTCATACGAATCGTATACTGCAGTTCTTTACCTATTTTCCAACAACAAAGCATTTTTAGGCTCTCATCTCGCAACCAAATCGTTTACACACAATCAAATTGCATATTTCTGGTGTATCATTTTTAAATTCTCATTTTGTTTATTTTCAGTCAATCCGTCAATTATTGCCTTTGTCCCGAATGAAACCGATTTTGATTGAAACATTCCTGCGAGAAACAATCAAAGAGTGAGTATTTGACTGTAGATGGCACAAATGTGTGTGTGTATACGTGTGTGTGAGCGTGTGTGCATGTAAACTTTGGCAAGTGTCACAATTTTGTTTTCATGAAAAAAACTGGAAGTAGTGAGGTATATTTTAGGATCTCGACGAAACCACGTCTGTAACATTAAGTCGCACATAATTTCTCGTATCGATTCTGATTACTCCAGCATTTTTAACCGTTGCTACCTGAATTATGAGGCAAAACTGTATTTAGGGTATTGATCCTGATCCACGCATTTGCGATCATCACCTTGAACTTAGGGTTAATGATAGGCATGTTTTCATCATGATCATTGTAAAGATAATTCCAGTTTTTACTTTTTGACTTATCACCGATTTAAAACCGATTTACTCATAACTGACAGGAGACTGATTAGTCTGTACTAAGATGCAGAAGACCGATTTCTTGCCTTTTTTAAAACTTGGAAGACTGACAGTTTTCTATGGTAGGATTTCCCAAACTTCAGGAAACTATGGAACCCCTGAGCAGGACAAAGGTTTTTCACAAAGCACTAACAAGATAATTTCTAAAATAAAAATGAAAAACATTAATTTCAAGTTCAAGATATGTTTATCAACATCCCGAACAGATATACAGATATTGTTTAGTGTTTTACAGTTATAGGGGAAAATTTAGATGGTGGCAGCCCTGATTGCAAATGGTGGAAGTTGATTCAAAGTTTTTTTGCAAGAGTTTGGCTTTATTGGATGCACCACGTAGTCTTATTACGGTAGAAACATCCCTCTCTTGCGTGCTACGTATATCCAATATATTCATTTACTCCAAGACAACTGTCATTGTCTGATTTGCATGTTAAATAAAAAGGAAAAAAATATTTTTTTCTCTGTAACTAAATTTTACTTGACTTAAATTTTAAAAATTAATTCTACTGTATTCTGTAAGTTAATCCTCTCCTAAACACTAAGTCTACCCTAATCCCCAAGCTGCTACTAATACTCATACATTACAAACACTTAATATAAAGTCATTCTGTAACGTGTTATCCTATTCCTAAGCCAACGTATAAATAAATAAATAAAAAAATTCTAAATTTAAAGGAAAAATATTAAGCCATATCTTAACTCTTTCTAACTAACCTGTTGTAAATATAGCTGCTTCCACTGCATGAACTTTTACTCACCCCCTCCTCCTCCAGTAACAATGTAATAGCCATGTCCCTTAATCACTTTGAGGAGTGTAATTTCTCTGTAGACATAACATTTACATACTAACCCAGTAACATTAACTACCCACGCGGGGTCGCAGAAATACCTGGATTAGGACCCAGGCGCGGGGTAAACCCTCTCGGTGCTGATGGACCCATAGATCTTCCCAGGTCATCCGTCTAGGAGAAGGAAAACTCTGAAGCTAAACCTAAAGGAAGGGAGGCCCCTCCATTCTTGGATGACATCCTTCCTAGAGCTGGTGACTCGAACAAATTACCAGTCTGCAAATCTAAACTGCTTAAGGAGTAGATAGGCACTGTCTATCGCCCCGCTTCCATACTCCTTCTTTGCCTATTAGCCAGGCATACAGATCGAAGCACAGGGATTCGACTGAAACACTCAGTGGTCGATCTTGTTTCCTGACTAGGGCAATGAACGCCAATATCCCCCTCTAAACTGGGCAGTTGGGAGTGCTTGAACATCATAATGCCAGTACAAGTAGATTGGGTTGACCATCGTCTGATGGGTTGAGGGTACCGAATTGACAGTTCCTGGCTGCTGTTCCCGACTGGTAGTACAGGAGCCCTAAGTCTTTGGTAGCGCTTAGAGCGGCTGCTCGATCAACAGTTGAATAATGTTTAGTGCCATGTCGCGCATGGAAAGAGACCCTGCACTCATCCCCAGTGGACTTTCCTGAGGCCACAGTCCTAGTAGATGGAAGATCAGCTGATGGTCTACTTGTGTTGCATGCCTGGTGTTCTGCATAACCACTTGTTCAGCACCCCTTACCTAACTGAAACTTAAAAAAAAAAAAAAATCACAGTACAATCTAGAATTACGCTTAAACCAGGACAAAACTCAAAGAAAATCAAATTCCCTCCTCCCTTGAGGTTTGCATTTACTAACATCTGTGGGCTTAGAACTAATTTAAATGATGTTGAAGCATTTCTCCTAACAAACACCCCAGATATCTTAGCACTAAGTAAGACTAACCTACACTCCTCCATCCCCTCTAACTACTTTAATATGCCCGGATATCTCCCACTCTGCCGTAAGGACTCTGAGAGACATATGCACGGGCTTGGAGTCTATATTCGAAACACCCTTCCCCTGACTAGAGAAAGAAAACTAGAATCAGACGATCAAGCCTTTATGTGCTTTAGACTTAACATGCAACAAAATATTACTTTTATTTTCTCTACTGCTCTCCCCCGACCCAGGACTGTACCTTAATAAACAAAGTCTCTGACAGCATAGATACAGCACTTCCCCTCGACACTAGCACACAAGTTCAAGGCTTTTGACAGGGTATGGCATGAGGGTCTCCTCAGTAAAATCAGATCATACGGTATCACTGGTAGAATACTTAACATAATTAAATCCTTCTTAGATAAGAGAAAAATCCAGGTTGTCCTCGACGGTCGTACATCTAAACAATATGATATAAATGTGGGGGTGCCCCAGGGTTCTATCCTTGGACCTCTATTGTTCCTGATATTCATAAATGACCTCCCCGACAACATTGCCTCTGAGATGGGTATATATGCTGATGACACTACACTCTATGGCAGGCACGACAGGAAGACGAATGAACACATTTCTAAAGAAATGGCAGAAACACTAGAGGAAGACCTCCAATCTGTAGTGGAATGGGGACAAAAGTGGTTGGTCGCGTTCAATGCTGCCAAGACTAAACTAGTTTCATTCAATAATTACAAGAAACCCTCTCTACCACCCATAGCAATGGCCAACGACTCCTTATCTGAGAGTCCATCTTTCAAACTCCTTGGCCTAACGTTCACAGGAAACATGAGTTGGAACAATTACATTGAAGGCATTGCCAGGGCCGCTGCAAAAAAGGTGGGCTCTCTCTACCGTGCTAGAAAACTACTAACACCCGAAAGTATCCTGTACCTCTATAAGGCCACCATTCGCCCATGTATGGAGTATTGCTGCCACATCTGGGCTGGTGCATCTGCTACTAGTCTCTCGCTCCTTGACAAGGTTCAAAAGAGAGTCACAAACCTGATAGGCCCTGAACTGGCATCTAAGCTTCAGCCTCTGTCCCATCGACGAAATGTTGCATCCCTCTGCCTTTTCTACAAGTATTTTAGTGGTGAATGCTCTGACGAACTGCAATCACTTGTGCCCCCACGACGTGTGCACCCTCGACAAACCTGACAGGCTGCTAAATCCCACCCCCACACTGTAGAGATCCCTAGATGTAAAAGATCTTTTTACTCCAATAGTTTCTTCCCCAGAACCGCGAGACTCTGGAATTCCATTCCAGGTCCCTGCTTCCCCAACAGTACTGACGTGCAGAAGTTCAAGTGTAACGTGAACCGACACCTTGCTGCCCAAATCCCTACATAGTACCCCAGTAGTTGTTGCCCCTGATAGTAGCCCCCTACACCAAAGTGGCAATGTGCCTTGTTTGGGGTGAAAATGTAATAAAAAAAAAATAAAAAATGTATTTGGTTACTTTGGTACCACAACACATAGCTTTTCTATATCTCATTACCTATCACAGACAGTTACATTTCCAACCCGTTTCCTAGACCAGCAAGAGCAACACACATCACTTTTAGATCTGTTCCTGATGATTGTGTTACGAACGCCCACAGCCCACTTGGGAATGCTGATCATGTAGTGATAATAGTTAAAATCACCCGAAACTCTAGAGCCAAACTGGAAGAGCCATTACTCAAAACAACAAGATATTATAAAAAGGCCGACTGGGAAGCCATCAGGGATCTCATTAGAGACGCCCCATGACAAAATATCTTTTCACTCCCTGTTGAACAGTGCGCAAATGAGACCACTGAATGGTTCAAAACAGCAATTGAAGCACATGTCCCCACGCAGAAATTTTATAGCAAGCCCATCTCTCCCCAATTGTTTACTTCCACATGTGCAGCTGCAAATTTAACCCACATAAATCCAGTTCAAACAGACAGAATTATATAGAAGCTAGAAATAACGTTAAGAAAGAAATAGCGACAGCTAAGAGAGAATTTACTGAAATCACCCAAAAACGCATCGAAGCTCAGAAATTCAGAACCCGTGACTTCTGGAAAATCTACAACAGTGTAGTAAATAATGGCCAATCAACAATTCCCCCACTATCTAACAATCATGAAATTGTTTGCTCAGCAATCGAGAAGGCTAACATGCTTGCCAGTCAGTTTGCCTCCAACTCCACACTAGACCCTGCTAACTACCCTCTCCCAGACTTTCCTTTGCAGACAGACGCCACACTTGATGATCTGAAAATCACCCCTTCTCAGGTGCATGCCATTATAAAAAATCTTGACACTGCAAAAGCATGTGGGCCTGATCTCATCCCGACTTTGCTATTAAAAAAGTGCTCCGCTAAAGTAGCTCCAATCATCTCCAAACTTTACAACAAATGCCTTAATGAATCTTGCTTTCCTGCCTGCTGGAAAACTGCTTCTGTGGTACCAGTTTTCAAGAATTCTGGCGAAAGAACTGACCCAGCATATTACCGCCCCATTAGCCTCCTCCCACTTTTTGCCAAAATATTTGAGTTCATAATAAATCAAGCTCTAGTCCATCACCTTACAGATGCTAAACTTCTGACCGACCAACAATATGGATTTAGGCAAGCCCGTTCCACAGCAGACATTCTAACTGTAATCTCTGAGCATATATACCATTCACTTGACAAAGCAGGGGAGGGTAGAGCGGTAGCTCTAGATATATATAAGGCTTTTGACAGGGTATGGCATGAAGGTCTTCTCAGGAAAATCAGATCATATGGTATCACTGGAAGAATACTTAACATAATTCCTTCTTAGATAAGAGAAAAATCCAGGTTGTCCTTGACGGTCGTACATCTAAACAATATGATATAAATGCGGGAGTGCCCCAGGGGTCTATCCTTGGACCTCTATTGTTCCTGATATTCATAAATGACCTCCCCGACAAAATTGCCTCTGAGATGGGTATATATGCTGATAACACTACACTCTATGGACGACACGACAGGAAGACGAATGAACATATCTAAAGAAATAGCAGAAACACTAGAGAATGATCTCCAATCTGCAGTGGAATGGGGACAAAAATGGATGGTCACATTCAATGCTGCCAAGACTAAACTTGTTTCCTTCAATAACTACAAGAAACCTTCTCTACCACCAATAGCAATGGCCAAAGACTCTTTATCTGAAAGCACATCTTTTAAACTCCTTGGCCTAACGTTCACAGGAAACATGAGTTGGAACAATTACATTGAGAGCATTGCTAGGACCGCTGCGAAAAAGGTAGGTTCTCTCTACTGTGCTAGAAAATTAGTAACGCCCGAAAGTATCCTGTGCATTCGCCCATGTATGCAGTATTGTCATATTTGGGCCGGTGCATCTGCTACTAGTCTCTCACTCCTAGACAAGGTTCAAAAGAGAGTCGCCAACCTAATAGGTCTTGAACTATCATCCAAGCTTCAGCCTCTGTCCCATCAACGCAATGTGGCATCCCTCTGCCTGTTCTACAAATACTTTAATGGTGTATGTTCCGACGAACTACAAGCACTTGTGCCCCCTCTACGTAAATACCCCCAACAAACCTGACAAGCAGCTAAATCCCACCCCTTCACAATAGAGATCCCTAGATGTAAGAGAGCCTTCTCCTCCAGTAGTTTCTTTCCCAGAACCGCTAGACTTTGGAATTCCCTTCCAGGTTCCTGCTTCCCCAACTGTACTGACATGCAGAAGTTCAAGTGTAACGTGGACGGACATCTTGCTGCCCAACTCCCCATCTAGTACCCCTGTAGCCTGTGTCCCTAATAGTAGCCCCCTATATCCAAGTGGCAATGTGTCTTGTTTGGGGGTGAAAATGTAATAAAACAAAATAATAATAATTTTTAAGGAATTATTTGTCAATAATTAAAAAATTAAACAATATGCTCCGTTTTGCACTGAAACTGAAGAATGAAAATAAGTGGCGGAGGTTGTTGCTATTGTTTGTCTTTTGTCTCGTCGACACAATGTTGCATCCATGCGCTTGTTTTGCAAGTACTTCAATGCAATGTGCTCCAACAAACTTGCTACTTTGGTGCCCCTATCCAATCCAACAATTAGCTAAATCTCATCCATTCGTAGCGGCGATCTCAAATGCCAGAGGATTTCTTCTCTAATAATTGCTTTCTTTGAACAATTAACCTTTAGAATACCCTCCCTATTCTCGGTTTCTCTAACCATATCAACATGCAGAAATTTAAATGTAATGTGAACAAACGCCTCACTGCACAACTCCGCATTTAAAACGCATTCTATAGCATGCCTTATTTGGCGTGAAGTAAAGTAAAAAACAAAAATCGGTTGTTTGGGTCAGACTAAATAATTTTCAAAATAAGTTGTAACAAAATATGTTATTCCAAAAGTAAAGCCTCTTTTTCTTTTTTTTCTTTTTTACTCAAAAAGTTGAAGAGCTACAAAGACGGAGGTGGTACCATTAAAACAGGTGACCTTTTGTGCTTCAGAATTTGTTTTTCTACATAGTCACCACCATTCTCAATGCACTTTTGCCAGAAATTCAATGACGCATCTCTGCTTCTGATATACATCCATGACGGGGGTGGCTTTCTTCGTCTCACACCATCGATATCTACAATAGAGAGACGAAACTTTCAGGTCATGGATGCATAAGTTCAGTCATGATAACAATGCAATTTGCAATCTTCTTTGATTTGATAAAAAAATAGGCATTATTTTTGGAATGTTCACTCGTATATTGTTAATAACATGGTACAACAATAATAGGTAATAATTGGCTTGTCAGAAGCGAAGTTTGTCTGCTTAAATGCTATTGGGGTCTGTTTTTTTTTGTTTTTTTTTATATCTGACAAGATAATTTTGTATGTTAGATTAATGAAGACATATTTATATTTTTATTGAGATTTGCTTAACAAATAATAAATGTAAATGGATTCAAAATTTGAATGAGTCATTTTTCTTTTGTGCTTCTCTCCGCTAATAATTTCTTGCTCGTTTTGTGATGACAGACGCCCACTTGATGTTCAGACGATCTTCATTAATAGACGGTCAGCCACCGAACATAAATCCGATCCTTCCAAAGATCCTGAATGTAAAAGCACCATTTGTATGCAAATCTACGAAGGCCTCCAACCCAGGGAAAAGAAGAATAAACCTTTAAATTATCGGTAAGTTTTTTTTGACTCAATAATTACCGGATTTTCCTTTGCAACATAAATAATTTAAAAATTTTTAAATATTTTTATTCATCATCCTATTTCGTTTAAAGACCATTTTACATGCAAGCACGTGTTGGACAGCTTTTTCAAACTAACGTGTCTCTGGCCAGGTCTTTATTCTTCATTCTCTCAAGTCTATTCTTCTTATTTCCTTCTACGTTTTCCTTGGCCTTCTCTAGTGAATTGAACTTGCTACCTCAACTCTTCTACATCCAACCCATAAACTCTATCTATTTTTCAACGTGGCTATGGGATAAAGTCTCCTTTTGTGCTCACAACTCTCTATAATATCCACATTTAATCTTTCTTGTTTAATCAGATCTAAACCGGCCTTAAAGACTCAGATTACACACCTGTCGTATCATTTTCATGTCATTTATCTCCATGCAACGCATGTCTTCAACCATCAGTAACTTGGTTTTATTTTCATACATGTACACATACCTAATATACTTTTCCATTGGTCGACATAAGTACCACTCTTCTGTTTATATTACTTGCATCGATCAGACTATTGTTCTCATCTTAAGTTTGATTTGTGCAACGTTTTGGTCAACTTAGCTTTCGACCATCCTCAGGCATGTTGCTTGTTGTTTGGAAAAGAAAAAATTTACTGGCTCCGTAGATATTTTTGCATTCTTTGAATCAGTATTTTATGGCTATTGTTTCGTGTTTGTGAAAAATTGATTAGCAAAGGAGAGGTAACTCTAATAAAGATCAACAGGGGATTATCTCCCTTCTATCACCGAAATTTTAAGGTTGTATAATGTTTGCTTTTTCTACAATTAGAGACTTCCAAGTGCTACTAATTTCTAAGCTTGGTCTGCTTATTAATTTTTCTGTTTTTAGCATACATGCTGCCTCTTTGAGTCACCTGACCTTCTACTTTGCGTCCCTGTCAATTAAAGCTTATGAAATAATTTGTGCCAAGCATGCAAACACATTATATTCAGGCTTTACAACAACTGTTAACAAGACCGGACATATACACTCTCTCCATAAGACCCCCCCCCCCCACACACACACACCTTGAGATTAATACCACCAGAAAAATGAAAGAAAGTTTTAAAAAAAGGTGTATACTATTGAAAATCTCAGAAAATCTTTAGTAAAAAAAATATATAATAAATATTATTTTATGTTCTAAAATATTGTCAGTTATGAAATAATGTTTTCAATATGACTAAATTCCTTCTAAATAAACTTTTGTTGAAAACAATTCTTAAAATGATGAATACAAAATGTCATTAAATGAAATAAAAACCTTTGAAATCAAATGGAGAGCAGAGAGAACAAAACATTTTTGTCAAATGAAAAAAATAATTCTAAATTTGTAAAAATTAAAAACCATTCAACAAGGAACATTTTTGTCAAATGAAAAAAATAATTTTAAATTTGTAAAAATTAAAAACCATTCAACAAGGAACATTTTTGTCAAATGAAAAAAATTATTTTAAATTTGTAAAAATTAAAAACCATTCAACAAGAAGCATTTGTCAAATGAAAAAAATAATTTTAAATTTGTAAAAATTAAAAACCATTCAACAAGAATTTCTTCAGAAACTTTTTCAGATACTTCCTTGCAATTTTGTGAGAATCACTTCTTTTTGTCAATCCGTTTTTCACACTTGAGTTTTTTATTTTTCTAAATAATTCTTGATATTTTCAAAACTAAGAAAATTGTTGTCTCAATTCAATAAAATATGCACAGTAACTTGAGAATTTAAAGTTATTTAAAAATTACTTTTTTCTTTTTTGTATTAAGTTTTAATTTGAAATATTTTCATTGCTAAACTTGCAAATTGAGGTCATCCAAAGAATACTAGTTTCATATTGTCTTGTAGAGAGGAATTTTGAGTTTACCACCTTTTTTTTTTTAACTAGAATTCCACTTTTTTTTTAAATTTACAAAATGTGGCTTTCCACTTGAATCTCTTGTAAGTAAATCAGCTTTTTTTGTTTAAATAAAAAAACTGATTTTTGTCTGATTACATTTTTTGTCGCTTTTTGGCTGGATTTCGTTCCTCTTTCTTGCTTCATATTTCTTATTTTTTCTGTTTTTTCTCTTTTGCTCATTTCTTTCTTGTTTTCCTTTTCCCTCCTTATGATAGTTCTCTTAAAACTGAAAATGATGATTTTGCCGTAGAGGCTAAGACTTCAAATGATTCATGAATGTGATAGGAAATTTACATGACATTTGTTCCATCAAAGAATGACTTCCTGTCTCCTTCCTCCTACATACTCAGATCTTTTCTCTTAATTTTGACTTTGTTTGTCAATAATGATATTTCACTAACTAAACATTTGTAAAATTATTTTAAATACATTTTTATTACTTGGTCGTATTCAAGGCAATAGCTTTCTATTAACTGTCCTCACAAATATTCAAACTTGGTCTTGCCATTTCAGCTCATTAACCCTTATCCACAAAAGGCATCTAGATTTGATAAATAGTGGCCATTTTGTAAAAAATAAACAAAATATTTCATTGAGTGATTTTTCAAAATGGTTACTAAAAATAATAGAACGCTTATCTTTTGGTGACTGTTTTTTTTTTTTGTTTTTTTTTTCTTTAACCAGCAATCTTCCAAAACTCATTATTGAGTGAAAAATGTCTTTTCAACCATTTTTTTTTCTTATGAAATGAACAAAGTCAAATCAATTAAAAATTAAAAGTTTAATAGAAAAATATACTCTTTTTTAATGAAGGCTGTTTAAAAAAACCATCTGAAGAAATTCAAATGTTTATACCTTAAAATTTCAACATAAAATTTGATGCATATTTAAAATGACACTTTTTTAAGGAATCTTTATGCTGTACATACTCATCATGGAGCAAAGATATCATATTCTAAAAATCATGTGGGTTTGGCTAGCAACTTTTCTATTTGATTAATAAACGAAAATATTTAGTTTTCAAAGGTCAAACAAAGATAAATTTGTCCATAGAACTCTGATCGCATGCATGGAAGAGGAGGGGGATTGAACCACAGGTTGGAAAATTCATCTCAATTTCAGCCATCTTTTGCCATTTGATACCCACATCCATGAGTAAACCCCGCCTTGCACTCCTTTCCTGATTCTTTATAATTTTGGTCACATCTTTGAAACCATTATTCTTTATAATAAAAACTTAGAATACCAAATGATGTTCGTATTATTTTTTGTTAAAAACATAAAATAATTTTTATTTTTATGGAGACTTCTGGTGATATACACCCTTTTCACAGAAGATTTTTTTTCTTCATTTTGCTAAAAAAAAAAAAAAAAATTATTCATTTAAAAAAAAATTATACAAACATTTTTTGGTATAATGTTTCTGATTATTGAGATGAGAATTATTTCGATTATTTGAACTACTGTTCTCATCTTGAGTGTCATTTTCACAGTTCCAGTCAACTTCAAGTCTATCTTGTTCAACTTTGGTATCTTTCTGTCGGACTCTAGAATCTTTCTGTTGAACTTAAGAACTGCATGGAATTTCAAACAGGATCCTTTATTTAATCCATGGGAGTAACATGCTCTTGTTTCAGCAACTATAACTTTGTAAAAGTCATACGTGATTTGCAATTATATTTTAAGTGTCATTCGCACCGAGGATTGAACCTTCAACCTCCAAATGAGTGTCATTTTACTACTGAATTTTGATAAGTATTAATCATGTGTCCATGCGGACAATTTTAATATAAATTTTAGAAGAATTATTTTTGTTTTTAGATGTACAATTTTACTACTTAGCATTATATATCAATATTTATTATTACCGATTTATTACTATATATATATATATATATATATATATATATATATATATATATATATATACTTGTTTATTGTTATATAAACATGCTCACATCCCGCTGCTACAAATAGCCACTTGTTTCAATCAAACAACAGATATCATCAGGCAGCGACTTGACTATTCAAAAGTTCAATGAATAATGGATTTTTATTTTAGGTAGGAACTCTTTAGAAGTTGGAGTTAAAAAACTTAAAACACAGGACTTTAATTAAATAAAAAAGTAAAAAGGGAGAGGCAATTTAAATAAAGTTAAAAAATTACAATGGGGAGAGAGTGATTGAGAAGAGGAAAAAGGAATAGAGACAGAAATAGAGAAAGAAAATATAGAGAAAACAAAATAGAGAGAAAAAGAAGAGAGAAAATATATATATATATATATACATATATATACATATATATATATATATATATATATATATATACATATACATATATATATATGATATGGAGAAGAAAAGAAAAAAGAAATAAATGGTTATAATAAAGAGAATAAAAACTAGAAGGAAAAGGAAAGAATAATGAGATCTAGTTAAATAGGGAAAGAGAGAAAGTAAGAATTTGACAGTATATAGAAAAAGAAAAAGAAAAAACCTGCGTGTCAACCAATTTATGAACAATTATACAATTCAGTAATGAAACATATTATTACAAATACAAACAGAAGATACAATCCAAGCGTCAGAAATGAACGTGTCAAAAAAGGCAGTGAATGTATTCGGCTAGCATATTTATCCTCTTACATACGTCCACGAGTAAAATCAACGCAATTCAAACATACGTCTACCATTAATTAGGCCCTTTATGCTAAATGATATAAGTTTAAAGTTTTCGCGTTTTTATTAGATAAATATATGAATAAAAGAATAAAATAATGATAAAACAATATTAAAATTATTATTAATAACAATAAACATAATAGTGATAATAATAATAATAATAATAATAATAATAATAAAAACAGAATAAAATTAATATTTATTATCTTTTTAATATAACATATTTAGCCATAAGAGGGGATTAAATAAATTAAATAGGTCCAATCATGAATAAAAAAAACTACTAATATTTATGTATATAAAAAAAGAATACAATACAAATATATATATATATATATATACGCACACACATATATATACCCAAATATACACACACATACACACACATATATATACATATATATATATATATATATATATATATACATATACATGCACATAAGTAAAGGTGTAACTATACTATTAAGTTGGAAGTTTAAGCTATTTAAGTATAGATATAAAGTCATATTAAATCACAAAATAATACATTCAATACCAGATTACTAATAACACAGATACAAGTACACTTACCTATAAATATATTCAGGCAAAAGAGGTAATTAAATCAACGAAATACTCAAAAATAGCGACGCACAGGTAGATAGTACCCAAATTAAAAATAAGATACATATGTATATACTCACAGAGAACCAACCGACATACTAATAAGCACATATATACATATATACATATACATACATATATATATATATATACATATATATATATATATATACATACATATATATACACATATACATACATATATGTAATCTTATGTATACACATACATACAAAAAAATACACAAATATATGCACACAATCATATACTAATAAACAACAACGCACACACACACACATATATACACACACATAAATATGTATAATTTACATAAATTATATATATAGAAATACATAAGAATACAAATAATTTGGCAAGGGTACAGATAGATGCATACACACATAGAAACATACAAATGGATTGAATAAACATGGGAGGGTATACCAAATAATATAGAAATATATAGATCTAAGTACACAAGGTCATAAAATAAATACATAGACACATACATATACACATAGACACACAGGTATATAAGATAGGAGAAGTAAAGAATGAAATCAGGAGAGGAGAAAGTATATTAATAGAATATTAATAAATTATAGAAATCAGTGACAATTTTTAATTTATTTAAGTTTTATATCTAAACTAAATTACTTAAAAGATGGGTTTTATAATGTTTGCAATTAATTGAATTTTCGTGCTTCTTATTTAATAATTTATCTCTTTCTCTAAAAGTAAGTATAAATAATTTCTCATAAAGACATAGGTAGCAAGGCGAGTTTAAAGATGAACAGGTTTTCGCTTTCTTTAAAATTTTCCAATTTACTATTGGGGAGTAACCTTGCTCTACTAGTTCATTGTAATATTTAGACAAGGAAGTTCTATTTTTGTACTCATTATTTTCAAAAGAGCACTTGTGACCGGTAAATCTTTCTTTAAAATTGTTATTTGTCATTCCTATGTAATATTTTTTTTCATTCGGATTTTCCTTAGTAGAAATAGTTGCTTGGTACACTACAGAAGTAATTTGACAATTTCCTTTAAGAGGGCATTTTGATTTAATTCTACAGTTACAACTTTCGGTAGCAATGGGTGTGCTATTTTTGTTTAATATTTTGTTATTATGTTTTTTAATTATTTTTTCAAGGTTTTCATTACAGCTATAACTAAGTTTTATTGTATTTTTATTGAAAATTTTATGTAGTATATTATTAATAGGGAAGTGCTTTTTAATTAAGTTTAAGAATTTCATTCCTAGATTTGTTTTAAGTTTCAGATTAAAAGGGGGATTGTACCACAGGATTTTTCTCTTACGGTTTCTATTTGTATTTGTGTTTGGGTGTGTTGGTTCTATGAACTCAATTTGGGTGTTTTTGTATCCACTATCCTTAAGGGCCCTGTTATAGAAATATTTATGTTTATTAAATGTTTCAAGATTGGAAGAATTGTCACTGATTCTTTTACTAATGGATTTGGGGATATGCCTAATGATATCAAATCACCCAAAATCTATCATTAGGCATATCCCCAAATCCATTAGTAAAAGAATCAGTGACAATTCTTCCAATCTTGAAACATTTAATAAACATAAATATTTCTATAACAGGGCCCTTAAGGATAGTGGATACAAAAACACCCAAATTGAGTTCATAGAACCAACACACCCAAACACAAATACAAATAGAAACCGTAAGAGAAAAATCCTGTGGTACAATCCCCCTTTTAATCTGAAACTTAAAACAAATCTAGGAGTGAAATTCTTAAACTTAATTAAAAAGCACTTCCCTATTAATAATATACTACATAAAATTTTCAATAAAAATACAATAAAACTTAGTTATAGCTGTAATGAAAACCTTGAAAAAATAATTAAAAAACATAATAACAAAATATTAAACAAAAACAGCACACCCATTGCTACCGAAAGTTGTAACTGTAGAATTAAATCAAAATGCCCTCTTAAAGGAAATTGTCAAATTACTTCTGTAGTGTACCAAGCAACTATTTCTACTAAGGAAAATCCGAATGAAAAAAAATATTACATAGGAATGACAAATAACAATTTTAAAGAAAGATTTACCGGTCACAAGTGCTCTTTTGAAAATAATGAGTACAAAAATAGAACTTCCTTGTCTAAATATTACAATGAACTAGTAGAGCAAGGTTACTCCCCAATAGTAAATTGGAAAATTTTAAAGAAAGCGAAAACCTGTTCATCTTTAAACTCACCTTGCTACCTATGTCTTTATGAGAAATTATTTATACTTACTTTTAGAGAAAGAGATAAATTATTAAATAAGAAGCACGAAAATTCAATTAATTGCAAACATTATAAAACCCATCTTTTAAGTAATTTAGTTTAGATATAAAACTTAAATAAATTAAAAATTGTCACTGATTTCTATAATTTATTAATATTCTATTAATATACTTTCTCCTCTCCTGATTTCATTCTTTACTTCTCCTATCTTATATACCTGTGTGTCTATGTGTATATGTATGTGTCTATGTATTTATTTTATGACCTTGTGTACTTAGATCTATATATTTCTATATTATTTGGTATACCCTCCCATGTTTATTCAATCCATTTGTATGTTTCTATGTGTGTATGCATCTATCTGTACCCTTGCCAAATTATTTGTATTCTTATGTATTTCTATATATATAATTTATGTAAATTATACATATTTATGTGTGTGTATATATGTGTGTGTGCGTTGTTGTTTATTAGTATATGATTGTGTGCATATATTTGTGTATTTTTTTGTATGTATGTGTATACATAAGATTACATATATGTATGTATATGTGTATATATATGTATGTATATATATATATATATATATGTATATATATATATATATGTATGTATATGTATATATGTATATATGTGCTTATTAGTATGTCGGTTGGTTCTCTGTGAGTATATACATATGTATCTTATTTTTAATTTGGGTACTATCTACCTGTGCGTCGCTATTTTTGAGTATTTCGTTGATTTAATTACCTCTTTTGCCTGAATATATTTATAGGTAAGTGTACTTGTATCTGTGTTATTAGTAATCTGGTATTGAATGTATTATTTTGTGATTTAATATGACTTTATATCTATACTTAAATAGCTTAAACTTCCAACTTAATAGTATAGTTACACCTTTACTTATGTGCATGTATATGTATATATATATATATATATATATATGTATATATATATATGTGTGTGTATGTGTGTGTATATTTGGGTATATATATGTGTGTGTGTATATATATATATATATATTTGTATTGTATTCTTTTTTTATATACATAAATATTAGTAGTTTTTTTTTATTCATGATTGGACCTATTTAATTTATTTAATCCCCTCTTATGGCTAAATATGTTATATTAAAAAGATAATAAATATTAATTTTATTCTGTTTTTATTATTATTATTAATATTATTATTATTATTATTATTATTATCACTATTATGTTTATTGTTATTAATAATAATTTTAATATTGTTTTATCATTATTTTATTCTTTTATTCATATATTTATCTAATAAAAACGCGAAAACTTTAAACTTATATCATTTAGCATAAAGGGCCTAATTAATGGTAGACGTATGTTTGAATTGCGTTGATTTTACTCGTGGACGTATGTAAGAGGATAAATATGCTAGCCGAATACATTCACTGCCTTTTTTGACATGTTCATTTCTGACGCTTGGATTGTATCTTCTGTTTGTATTTGTAATAATATGTTTCATTACTGAATTGTATAATTGTTCATAAATTGGTTGACACGCAGGTTTTTTCTTTTTCTTTTTCTTTTTCTATATACTGTCAAATTCTTACTTTCTCTCTTTCCCTATTTAACTAGATCTCATTATTCTTTCCTTTTCCTTCTAGTTTTTATTCTCTTTATTATAACCATTTATTTCTTTTTTCTTTTCTTCTCCATATCATATATATATATGTATATATATATATGTATATATATATATATATATATTTTCTCTCTTCTTTTTCTCTCTATTTTGTTTTCTCTATATTTTCTTTCTCTATTTCTGTCTCTATTCCTTTTTCCTCTTCTCAATCACTCTCTCCCCATTGTAATTTTTTAACTTTATTTAAATTGCCTCTCCCTTTTTACTTTTTTATTTAATTAAAGTCCTGTGTTTTAAGTTTTTTAACTCCAACTTCTAAAGAGTTCCTACCTAAAATAAAAATCCATTATTCATTGAACTTTTGAATAGTCAAGTCGCTGCCTGATGATATCTGTTGTTTGATTGAAACAAGTGGCTATTTGTAGCAGCGGGATGTGAGCATGTTTATATAACAATAAACAAGTATTATCAGCTCTTTTTATTGAGCACTATCTAACAACCTCGTTGAATTCATTAGTCCATTACTTTTGAATATAAAAAAAAAAAAAAAAACCCGAGTATATATATATATATATATATATATATATATATATATATATAATGTTAAAAGTCCATCTATGCTTCTAGGATAGTGATTTAAAAGTTATGAGGTTTTCTGAAGCATGGAAAACGATATTACTTTTTGTATTTAATATTTTTATTGTTATTTTTTATATTTCAAGTGGATCTCCGCTCTTGGTCACAAAAATGTATCGAAAAGAAAAAGAAAACCGTTGAAAGAACTGAAAATTTGTAGTGTGAACAGCATTCATTCCTAGCAATCATGTTCGAAAAAGTTCATGTGAATAATTTTAGCCGTTGTTGGAAGAAGATTGTGTTTTTTAATATTTTTTTTTTTTTAATGTTGCAACGTAAAAGTGTTTAATTCAAACGGCAAAAATGAGACGCAAGTTCATCCGATTCTCCTGTGCCTCTCATTTTTGCCGTTTGAATTAAATGCTTTTACGTTGCAACATTAAAAAAAAACGTTAAAAAGCACAATCTTCTTCCACAAATGGCTAAAATAATTCACGTGAACTTTTTCGAACATGATTGCTAGTAATGAACGCTGTCCACACTACAAATTTCCAGTTCTTTCAACGGTTTTCTTTTTCATTTCGATACTTTTTTGTGACCAAGAACGGAGGTCCGCTTGAAATATAAAAAATAGCAATAAAAATATTACATACAAAAAGTAACATCGTTTCTCATGCTTCAAAAACCCCCATAACCTTTTTATATATATATATATATATATATATATATATATTTTTGTAAAAAATAACGCTCAAGATGAGAATAGTAGTCAGAAGAATCCAAATAATACAAGCATTATTTGATGTTCTAAAATCTTTACAATTAACATTACAAAATAATGTTTTCAAAGACCAAACTCTTTGCATTTAAAATTTGTGCCAACCACGCACACACATTGGATTCAAGTTTTACAACAACAATCAATAAGATTGGATGTATACTTTGCTCGCTCTCTCTCTCTCCATGAGGGGTTGACCCTTCAAGGTTAATACTACCAGCAAAATGATAAAAAGGTTTTCACTGCCAAAAGTCTCAGAAAAAAAAAAAAAAATTATTTAAAAAAAATAATGAATGTATAATCTTTTTTTTGATGTTCTAAAAAATGTTCAATTAAATATAATTTTGATTAATTTGTTTTCTTCTACAGATGGCCGAACAAACACGACCAATGGTGGGAATGTAAATTTTTAATGGAAGGCATAATTGATCAGGGTGGAGGTTTTCGTGACAGCCTCTCTGATATTGCTGAAGAGTTATGCCCAAGTTCATCCGATTCTCCTGTGCCTCTTCCCTTTTTCATCCGATCTCCAAATCAGGTTAGCATTTTGCACAAAAAAGAGTGCAATATAAGTTTGCGATTGATGATCCGTGTTCAATACACTTCATCATTTTTATTCAATTTTGTGTAAACTTTAAACGTTGGTGATTTTCTGTATATAACTTGTATCATGCAGTTGAAACGAATCAAAATATACACAGATAAAATGACAATTATGCAAAATACATGAAGGGAAGAAGAAAACATGGTGCTTTTTTTTTTACTTGGAGGTCACCACTTATCAAGGGCCAGAAGCCACTCGGGGATAAGGGTTATGGTGTGTACAATAATCAATGGGATAGTATCGTAGTAATAGTTAGTATCGAAGAAGAAAAACGTGGTGCTTGTTCAGAATTCCCCTTATAATTAAAAAAACGAAAATAAAGAAAAATCTTTATGATGTACATATCTGTGATGAAACAAAAATATCATATTCCAAAAATCATATAAAGTGATAAAATAGTTTTTTAACAAAAAAAATCAAATTTTGTGAGTATTCAAGTGATATCTGCTATTTTGAAAAAAATATCAAAGAAGAAAGGAAGATAATTTAGCAATAATTCATGTTTAGTAGATTTATGTTGTGATGCCTATGATTTCCTGTTAATCACTAAAAAATGATTTTATTTATAAAAAATAAAACTACGAGATCAATTTACATGATTTTTTTTTTATGTGATATTTATGTTTATCATATAGAGTTTTCTTTCTTTTTTAGTGAAGAATTCTGGACATGTGCTGAAAACATTTAATTCTTTTATAAAATAATGTTTTTTTTCTTGTTTGGAAAAATATCTACAAATTTTTACACACACATATATATATATATATATATATATATATATATATACATATACAGTGACTAACTAAATGAAAGCTACAAGGATGAACTGAAACAATATAAATTGTTTTCACTGTAAAAGAAAACAAACAAGAATTCATCTATACATTAATACGATAGCGTGCGTGTTCTTTTGTGTGTCACACTTACATCCGGGTCATTTAATGGTTATGAAATTCCATTTCTTGTCATAAATAATTTTATCAAGAATTCTTCATAAGTTCTTCGTTTCGGTTTCGATTATGGCTGAAAGAACTCAAGTTATATTTTTTCATAAGCTTTTATTTCGGTTTCGATTTAAGCTAATGTACCCAAGTCATATGGATACATTTTTTTTATTTTGAAATCTCAACTTTATAACATATAAAAATCGATATAACATTAATTCTATAATAATATATACAAAATCTGCAAGAATTAAAATATCATATTTAAGCGTACTTTACGACCAGGCTTTACTGGGCGTTCATGCTAGCTTAGATAAATACTTTTGCAGTTTTAACAAAAAAGCTACAATAATATCAGAGCATTTACACTGAACATCTACAGAACAACAACATATATATTACATATGAATGAGTCCTCTGGTATTTCCACAGGTCCCGCTAATCATCATTATTATAATTATTATCAACATCATTATAATTATCATCATTATAATTATAATTATCATCGTAATTATTATAATTATTATCATCACCATTATTATAATTATAATTATCAGCATCATCATCATTATAATTATCATCATCACCATTATTAAATAAGTAATAATTTAAAACAATTAAAAAACAATTCATCAAGAATTTAAGATATTATTTGAATTCAGACTACTGTTCTCATCTTGAGTGTGATTTTCACAACGTTTCGGTTGATGTAACCTCCAACCTTCTTCAGGTGTATCTTGTTGAACTCGGGAATTTTGAGCACAACCCTTTATTTACTTCACGGGGGTAATCCTCATCTCAAAAATTCCGAAACGTCAAGAATTTAAGAGTTTGATTATTGATAACACCATCAATCGGCCATTTTAAAAAAATAAGATGGCTTTTCCCATCGTGATAATGCATCCAAATTCCAGTGGCTTTTATGTTTATATGGTTTCAACAGAGCTGAGAGGGAGAAGCTAACGAAATACCAAGGTCTTATGTATGACATGAAAAGAAATTGGAATCTTAGGAAGATCTTCATTATTCCAGTAATTATAGCCAGACTCATGAAAAAAAATTTAAAAAACTACCTGGTGAATATACTTTGTGAACCAAGTGCAAGAGAGATTTTTTTTCGTTTTACCTGGAGATGATGCACCCTCTATTTCAGATACTCCATATATCTCAAGAAATATTTTTATGATTCTAACCATCCTTTTAATTTCAATTGTTTCACTTAAAGGGATGCTTAGAATCATAAAAAGATCTTTTGATTGGAATCGCTGAAATAATGGATGTTGGATGTTATAATGGGAGTTAAAAAATTCTTATGATGTTGTTGAGACATTTTCAATGAGAATAGTTGTATTTTTTCTCTTCTAGTATTTCCTGCGAAATATAGATTATTCCTTTTGAGTAATCCTTTCAATAGCTTTGTCAACCATCAGATGATTATTCCAAAGAATTTCTCAAGTTGCATGAAAGTCTTTGACAAACTGTGGAAAATAAGGTAAAAATTCAAATTGTAATAATATCATAGATAAATGGAATTAAAAAAGTGTTCTGTGAAAAGATAATCTGCTGACAAAGTCATGAGTGATTTGGTAATGAAGAACTTGTTTCGAATAATTATATCCATTTTTTTTTTTTTTTTTTTTTTTTTTAGATCCATGAAGATTCCAATGTGAATCGAGATGCCTACATACCAAACCCATCTTGTACTTGGTTTTCAGAATATGAATGGATCGGTCAGTTAATGGGAGCCTGTTTTCGTAGCAAAGAAAACCTGGTCAGTTTAGACTTTTTTTTTTTTTTTTTTTTTTTTTTTTTTTTACACAAAGGCATCACCACTTATCAAGGTCTTGAGGCCACTCGAGGATAAGGGTTAAAGAGTGTACAGTAGTCAATTGGACAATATAGTAATCGTTAGTAATGGAAATTTGGTAAATTTGTTAACAAGTGGAACGGCTCATCAAAACTTGTTTACATTAGACTTGAAGACAACCATATTGTAATCAGCTGGAAAGCAGGAAAGCAGAAGACAATTCCATAGGCGTGCAATTCTAATAAAGAAGCTTTGTTCATGGAATCTACGTTAAGGTTTAGGTACAGATAAAGAGTGGGGGAAATTAGTGATAGTGTTTTCTGCTAGACGGGTGTTTCTTGTGAAAGTTTGGTGAGGGGGGGGCCATAGATTGGAGCTCAGCCGAGCACTTGCCATGAAAATAACGATAAAGCAGAGACAAACTTGCAACATTTCTTCTGTGAGAAAGAGGTTGCAGGGAAGAGTTTTGTTATTTGCTTCAAATTAAGGAGGTTAGGGTTCTGCAAATAAAATAACAAAATTGGTAGAATTACCCATTTTTCAATTAAATCGATTGCTTGATTGTCTACTCTAGTCAGGGACCCATCATGGTGCATTTGGGGGAAGCTTCACATGCCTCCCCGCATTGACTAAGTCCACAATACATTGTAGTATACATTGCACTGTAGAGAACCTGTGGTTGATTTTATAAAATTATTTGGATACAATGGCTTGAATTAAAGTTTAAAATGCAAAATTCAAGTATCATGGTTCAGTTGTGTTCTAAACAGAAACATTTATTTCAAATGTGTCCCTGTCTTATCAAAGAACTTACTGTTGATTTTTTTATGCCTGGCCCTTCTACTTGTGCAGTGATAAAACTTTTGCAATGCACTTTTGATGTTAGGCTGTATAAGAGTGTTAACTTTTGTCAAATTCAGACTGTTACTTCAATGATCAGATTTTTCGGTTATCAATTTTTAAAAAACTTTTCAGGGTAAATCCAATACTAAACCTATCTAAGAACAATACCAGGCACATAAGACACATTTTTGTGAAATTTAAAAAAAATTTGCCCAGCTGTTTCCAAGTCCATAGGGACCAAACTCTTACACAGAAAATGCCTTTTATAGATTTTAATGATTACAAGTTAATTTTTGTCAACAATGTCAATTCTTGCACACATTAAATGATTATATTCAATTTTTTGTTATCTCTTCAGGTTTTGTCTCTTTCTCCTTTTGTCTGGAAACAATTGTCTGGTGAAAATATTAGTTGGTATCAAGATTTTACGACAGTTGATGCAGCAGAGGTGAGTGTCCTCTCTTAAGACCAAACACTTTGATGACCCATTACTTAATGTGTCACTTTTGTTTTTTGGTTTTTGTTTTTTTTTCTTCTTAAGATCAACTATGGATTAAAAAATAATTTTTTTGATCATTTACATATTTTTAATTTTGATGGATAGAAAAAAATGTAGGGAAATGTTGAATCATTTTTTTTTTTAAACAAATCTGAAGACATTTTTGTTTTTTATATTTTCATAATGCAACCCTAACCTGCAACTTTTTTCTGTAATGTTCACAGGTACAACTTTTGGAAACGCTACTCAATTTAGATGAGGATAAATTTCCCCAAGAAAATCGTTTTTGGAGTACAACGTTGAGTAACGGTACTGAGGTGAATCTCCGGTTTGATAGCGATGGTAATCTACGACGTCTTCGCTATGACGAACGAGAAGAATATTGTGCTGAAGTTCAGAAAATTCGGATGAATGAAAGTTGGGAACAGGTAAAAGCATTTCAACGTGTTGGCTGCTTTTTTATTATTTTTTTTTTTTTTGTTATTTTTTTGTTATTTTTCGTTACTTTGCAGGAATCAGGCTAAAGGTATTTATTTCAAGGAACTATTTTATCATTTTATAATTTTTACCCTGTCGACAGGGCCAACAATTCTCTGAAAACAGGGCCATCTGTTGGCTGTGGTTGGTAATACCATGGGACGGGATCATGATGGCTAGTGATTCGTCCACTTTGGCTGGACAGGTGAAGAGGTCTGATCCAATTAATCAGCTTGTCACATCTTGCTGTAGTATCTATAAGTTTATCTCTAACCATATTATTGGTCCCCCCAACAAACAAGAGATTGGACCTAGTAATTCACTCCTGTTTTTTTTTGTTTTTTTTTGAGATTGCAACCATTCGTAAAGGTTTACTTCGTGTGATACCCGAGGATGTGTTACGGCTAATCACTTGGCAAGAATTGGAGAAAAGAATCTGTGGTGAAGCAGAAATCAGCCTCGAAGCTTTGCAGAAAAGTGGTAAGTATCGTCGTCTTTTACATTTCATTATGATTGGAAGAAGTTAGAGCATTTACTGGTCATGCGATAAATGGATTGAAAGGAACAGTTTAATAATAGGAATGCAAAACCTAATGTAAAGAATTTTGGCATTTAATTTCCTGGCAATTTGAAGCAAGAGACAAGTAAATGCAACTGTCAAGTTTTTGTCTTTCTTCGAGAAGAATGGATGATGATGAAGAGAACGATAAAATCCAACATGGAGATTCTGATGAGATGATGAGAAATTCAATCATAAAGAGAATATGCAATAGAGGGTCAACTTTGCTCATAACTTTAAATTAAAAGTCAAATTTCTGTCTTAACTTTTGTCTTTCTCTTTTCCGCTTCTTCTCTCCAATTTGTCTCCTTTTGTCTTGCTTCCTTTCTCCTCTCTCTGGAAAAAATGTAAATTTTCCTAAACTGCAATAATTATTCATTAATTACATTATTAAAATCGACAGAGGGAGAGGATCATGACCCTCCAGGTTGGGAAATTCATCTCAATTTCAGCTTTTCTTGACATTGGCCACTCACATCTATGCTATTTAGAAGCAAGTGATTATTATTTAGCTTTCAGAAATGAGTTCTTTAAAAACCAACAAGGGAAAGAATTATACATATTTTCTTGACAGAAAACATCATGGTTCTCACTTCCTACGGAAAGACCAGCTTTTTATGTATAAATTTATATGCACACACACACACACACACACACACACACACACACACACACACATATATATATGATGATTGCAACGTCTTGTCAGACGAGTGCCACTCCCTCAGTCACTGAAAGTCCATGAGCCCGAAGATAACATTTTTTTTTTTTTTAGTCCTGCCAGCGAATTCACACGCTCAAGCAGACATGACATTGAAGACGGTCCTTGGCATACATACATATATATACATATACACACATAATACCCATAAACATATACACATGCACACATCTATACATACACAATACATACAAACATATACATACACACATGCACATACATATTCACATACATATACATACACATGTATGCACATATGCATACATACGCATAAAGTTACCTACATATACCTACATATATATGCACCTATACGCATACATATATATGCATATATACATATACGTATATACATACAAACACACATAAACATGTATACACAATAAATAACTAACAATATATACACACATACATATATACATACATATACAAATAGGTATACATACACATACATACACTAGTACATATATTAACATACATACATGATGATGATGATTGCAACGTCTTGTCAGACGAGTGCCACTCCCTCAGACATTTAAAATCCATGAGCCCAAATGCCTGAGGGAGTATCTATACAAATATGATGTTACAGAGTCTTAGCTTTGTACGACAGCTAAGTCTCTCTCTCGGTTCAAAATGTTCAGATCCAGCAACAAGCAAGAGCAAGATAGCCAGCAACAAATTAAACTGCAGACCAGCTTAATGCGGGTAATGGTCTTCCGCTTTATGGTTTTTTAAATCAGAGATTTGCTTCTCCTAGAAAGGTTGCCTTCACCACGGCTTACGGGAGCCCTCTCCACCCCAAACATACATACATACATACATACACACACATATGCATATATAGAATGATGGCAGCTTAATGCGGGTATTGGTCTCCCGCTTTATGTTTTTTTTTTTTTTAAATCAGAGATTTGCTTCACCCAGAGGGGTTGCCTTAACAGGGCTTTTGGGAGTCCTCTCCACCCCACACACATATCGAAATAAAGATATACACATACACATACAAGCATGCATACAAACAGATGCACGCAAACATACATTCGCAAGAACAAACACACATGACAACATGCACATACACTCAAACATCCATACATACACGCATGTACATACATATGCACACACACGTACACATACACGTACATGTAGAATATATATGAAGGAGCATTTATCATGACGATGATGATGGTTGTTACGAATAGGTGAATTCAACATGAATAAAAGAGTAAAACAATCCCAAATACACAGAACATAGAATAGAGAGACGTTCGTTTCGCCGGTTGTACAGTTATAACCCTAACACCCTCTCTGTCCGAGGGCCGGGCCGCATCCGTCGCTATCCTGGTTCATGGGAGCATATTTGTGATGTACTTCTGGCCGTGTTCGTCGCTCCCAGCTCATAGGACCATAGATGCAACCCAGCAGGGCTAAATTCTTACTTGTCTAGTGGTGGACCCCTCAAGGGTGATCAGACTCTCACTGGTCACTGGAAAATATCTTTCTGCTGCTCAGGGCACGCGAAATGTGCATGACCCTAAGTCCGTGTGGCAACATTGTCGATTTTGGTCGTCACTCTTGCTTCGTGCTGGATCCAGTCTATCTCTTTCATCATCTGGCATCAGGGCATACCTGAAATAAACTGCATCTTCATTCAGGCCGGCAATCGAGAACAAGGAAAAACTCTGGGACATTTTTATATAACGAAACAAAATAATTATTCATAAATCGTTTACACTTGTTTATAGTCGACTTCTTTGATCCAAGCTTCATGATGCAGGTTGTATAACAAGTTCCTCTAATTAATTTTCCAGCTAAGAACAAGAGCTTTTCAACTTAGCTCTTATGAGATTTCGCCCCCCCCCCAGGCAGGGTGAGAGCAATGTGGACGCTTCGATGCCAACCAGTAAAAGGGACCCTAACTCTAAAAAGTCAATTGTTTTTATCAAATCAGAAATTCCCCTTCCACCTTTCTGGAGTTATTCTTTCTTTTCTCTTAGAGCTTATCTCTACCAGACCTCAACCCCCACCTGCACTGAGGTTTTTTACTTATTACCAATTAGGTATGATTAGTCACCCCAGGTCGAACAATGCCTGGCGGCGACCCCTCACCCTTGACCCCCATTCTTAATCTCGCTCAACTGAGATTTTAAAAACAACCTTTCCGTTGTTGATAGATATATAACATCAGATGAGATAAAACAAATTATTTGTTTTCTCTCTTTCTGACAAAATCCCATAGACATTTGTTTTGTCCCAATCAGACATTAACACCCCCCTCTTCTGCCCTCTCTTCCTCTATTTGAAAAACAAGACCATCTCTTTTGACATGTAGATAATTCCAAATCTGTCTCCCTTCTTCTCTTCCTCTATTTGAAAAGCAAGATCATCTGGTGTTGCCAGGGATCTCATCATACAGTTTTTAAAATGAAAATGCGTTCATATATACATACACACACCACACATTTATATTAACTGTGTTTAAATAACTAGCAACCTGGAAAGTTGAATGCAAAATTGTTATAGGGTAAGCCGATCTACTTGTTTCAGGAACAATGAACTTATTCAGTAACTATAAATAAAGCTATATTTAACATGTTATTGGTAGCAGTTTGTGGCAGTTATAGCCTCAGAATCATGATGTGCACTTCTGTAACCAATTTTTGCTAATACACTTATTAACTACTAGCAAAGATACCCGTGCTTCGCACGGAGCTTTGTTGCGCACTCGGGTACCAAAATCTGTGGGCACCTTTCCAGTAAGTTGATGTTGTAAGAGCAACGATTGCATAAGGTGATTAACATTTTAACTACCTCTTGTAGTGACTGAAATTCAATCAGGAACTTCACAAAACATTTTCATCAAAAAGGAAGGTTACTTGATGTTACATAGTAAATTTTTCATTGAAGTAATTTTCAACTCTTGCTTAAATTTTATCTTGCACATTCAATACTAAAAACTTACCACAATCAGATCATGTCAGTTTTTCCTCATATCCATTTCTCGAACTTTTCACTGAAGAGCCTCAGGGTAAACTACATTTCTGCTGCTTTGATTTGGAGCCAGAATGTAGAGTTTTTCTGAACTTCCTGTCCGGCTGATGGAGACGTAGAACATACCGTGACTGAAGCAGTCTGATGTCAAGTCTACGCCAATGGTGTTAAATGTCTGACCTTGACTTTTGTTTATGCTCATTGCAAAACACACCTTCACAGGAAATTGGAGTCTCTGGAATTTAAATGGAAGTTCTGAGTCCGATGGAACTAAGGGGATCCTTGGCAGTAGAATGGTTTCGCCTTTGTAGGGACCACAGGAAATGGTGGCCTCAAGTACATTGGTGTGCAATCTGGTGATAACACATCTGGTTCCGTTTGTTGTTTTTGGCGGTTCCAAGGATTGAAGAATCATGATTGGCGATCCAATTTTGAGATTTAAAATGTGTGGAGGCATTCCAGATATCTCCAAAGAGTTTAAAAACTCCACAGGGTAGTGAACAGCTTCATATTCATTAGTAGCCGAATCAACTGACTTGTATTGCTTTGTGTCTCCTGGAAATTCATCCATTATTGAATTGTTCAAATGATTCACATTGCTGTTTAATGGCGAAATAATAGCCCTCTCAGCAAGCCAATCCGGTGATTTTCCATTGTTTTGCAGGTCTGGGTACACTTTGTCTTTCAGTTGCTTCTGATTACCGACACATTTACCAAGCGCAGTTGGAATCTTAATTGTGTCAGGTGAAGAAGTGATAGGAAACTGACCATTACCGATTTGGAGAAGCAATTTTGAGAAGTCTGCTGCAGCTGTGTTATCAGAGATATAGGCTCTCATATTAGTAGTCAGTCTCTTCACTATAACGTGCCTCCAGAGATAGGATTGTTTCAAACTTGCATTGACAATGTTAGCCCTTGTGCCATTTTTAACCACTGGGAGGATTTGACGGAAATCACCGCAAAATAAGGTTGGAATGCCACCCATGGGATTCTTGTTTCCTGTGATGTCTTGCAGTGTTCGGTCAATTGCTTCATAAGCACTCTTGTGCGTCATTGGGGCTTCGTCTACAATGATTGCAGAGGTGTCTCTAATTACATTTGCCAAGGCTGAGTTACCAGTAATTTTGCAAACTGGCTGATCCATTCGATGAGTATCCAAGGGTACTTTAAAAGTGCTGTGAAGAGTGCGGCCACCTTGTAGTAGAGTAGCAGCAATGCCACTGAATGCTGTTGCAAGCACAATCTTTCTCATGGATCTAATCTTTGCAAGGATCAAATTGATTACAAAAGTCTTGCCCGTACCACCTGGAGCATCAAGAAACATCATGTTTTTGTTCATTTCACCTTGTGCTTCCAACATTGCCATGAATGAATTGTAAACTTCTCTTTGAGAATCGGTCAGTTTTTCTTGCATATTTTCTGCTTGTAGGGAAAGTTCTTCAAGATTATAAGTAACTTCACGTTGATACTCTCTCGCGAGTCTTTCATCTCTCCCTTGCGTTGGTGCAGGTAATCCATAGCTTGCCAATGGTTGACCGCACATAAGGAGAACTTTTTCTTCAATTAGACAAAGAGTTTTATTGTAGATGTCCTCATTAAAATCTGCTTCTGGATTGTTAACTTCTTGCCTGTATCTGTGAAGAATGTCTTCAGATATTACATCACGAAAAGCCATCCAGATCTCAAGAGGATTTCTTGGCTCACAGGCTGTTAAAATTATCACAAATAGGCTTCGCAAATTTGAAGGTGATTGAGTGGCACTTGCCTCTCCTACTGCTTGATGCAAGTGATGGTCATTTTCTAGAAGGCCTCGAGCAAGGCACGCTGCTCTGTATGTTTCAAACACCTGACCATTGTATGCTCGCAAATTTTGAAATGAAATTGGACCAGCAACCTCATTGAGCAACAGGCGTAAGAAATAACACTCCCATGCTTTTGGACTAATCGTGTAGATTCTCCCAATGCATGGTGCCTTCCATACATCATCATTTTCAGTACCTTCAACTTGTACCCCACGCATTCTTTTCATCCATTTCTTTGTCGATTTGTTCCAAGTGTAAAACTCAGGGACTTCTACGTATTTGAGACCCCTTGCAAAGTCATCCTCATGGCAGAGTTGAAAAAATGCTGTCAAAGTTGTGGCAGGCGGTGGACCTTGGCCTCGTTCCAGAGCAGTATCAGCTGAGAACATGACACGCTGCCCATTTTCAAGATGAACAGAAAGTTGTACAATTGGGGGGAAATGTTCATGGATGGGATGTTCCAATATCCTCCAGGCCGCCTCTGAACTGCCGACATACCTTGCATTCTGGAACTGCTGGATCTCATCCACAATGTGACTTTGTACTTGGCCTTGTTGGTTAGCTGCTCCATCAGTTCTTTGTAGTTCAAACACTGCTTGATCACATCCTTTATTCACGTATTTGAGGACATATTTGATGCTTTGGATCGAGCTGCAAATTTCTACGTTAATGTGAGCGTTGAACTGCTGAAGGAGGACCTTGTTGTACGGAACAATCCACTGGTTTGTTATTTCTTGATTAACATACCGACCATTTCTCTTCATCCTTATTGTACCAGTCTGGCCTCCATCTTCTGGTTTTCTTCGCCTGTACTTGGGGTAAGAGTCTTGGCCTTGCTCGGTACACTGAAGAAATTCTTTTGGGTATTTTTTGGAACATTTGTTGTCAATCATACATGGACAATTTGGATTAAATGGTCCACAAGGTCCATGCACCATATGTGCCATCACTTTAGCATGAAGATCAGGATCTTCCTCTTTGTCAGGGATCTCTGCAGATATGCAGAGATCCATTTTTTCTGGTAGAAGTTTGTCCTCTGGGGCCTGCCAGGTGAGGATGTGTGCATGCGGCAGTCCTCTTTTTTGATATTCAATACTGTACAGGAAAGCCCTCAGCCTGCCAAATCCTCCTGTTATATATTCGGGGGTGTCATAAAGGAGATTTTGTCAAGGAGATTCGTGTACGTGATCGTCTAGTTTCTAATCTTATTGTTCATGTCTTCGTGGGTGTGTGTTTGTGTACATGCATTTCTTAACATACCTTTATTCATGTGTCGTCGGTTGTTCCTCTGGTTTTCATTGTCTCTTGGAGGGGAGCTGGCCTGTTGGATGAAGAATTCACTCCAAGATGACAATTAAGGTTTTTATGTTTTTATTCACCTTCCAAAGGTCGACACAGAATGGAGGTGAACCTTGCTTGTTTGATGATACACGTCAGCGTCCTCCCCAGCCCAGGGGGGGGGGGACAGCTGAAAAGCCGTCTGTCTTATTCAACACCCGAAACCAAACTGCCAAGAAAGAATCAGCTAACCTCATCACATGATACCACGTCATCTGGTCAGCTGACCCTTCTTTTGCAAACGTGTCCACTGTCCACGTTATTCACCTCTCTCTCTCTCTCTCTCTCTCCCTCTCTCTTTCTCTATTCTCTAATAGAGACACACAGAGAGAAAATAGAAAGAGTAAGAAAGCCAGAGAGGGGGGGGGAGAGATGCTCTTTAACATTCCTCCACCCCTTTTTTATCAAAATGTATGGCAAGCCATACATTTTTAATAACTAACTAACTAAAAAAAAATAATTATGTCCGAAGTACATCTTTATTTTTTCACTTTCCGGACTCACCCCTTTTCCAAGAAAGATCAGGCACCAGTACTCTTCTACAACACTATCAACCCTTCTGCTGCTTCTCGAAAGTCCCTCCTCGACATTAACTTGCTTCCAAGTTAGACAAAGATACAGCTTTGCAGATATACATCTTGTCTAGGCGGTCGCATTGTTGGATATTTTCCACTGACTCTGCTCTTTATTTGGACCACTTGGCCAAACAAATGGAGACTCCATTTTCGATCACTTTTTCGAAATGGGGCCAGCATACCGCAATTACGACCAGAACGTCGGATGCTCCATGTTGGTGGTAGCTTTATCGCATGGGGACTCGAACCCCAGACTCTCAGATTAAAAGTCTGATGCTCTACCGACCCAACCATCCCACTCGCGTTCTCGACTTTCAGCATAGGCCTAAGTCCCAGTTTTTTTTTCCTTTACTGTAATGCCCTGACGTCTTTCTCTGAGTGGTCCTATTACTGGAGCTTTGTTCTATTCAATCTACTACTTCGGGACTTCACAAAGCTCTTCTACTAACTCCCTTGGTTGGTCTAAGTCAAGATACGCCTTCACACTGATTCACTCGGAGCCTGTTTGAGTTCCTGGAACCCGACAAGATACGGAATCATCACTCCCTAACTAATGCGCCATCGATTTCTAACTAAGTAGTTTTCCCTTTGTGATTTTTCCGCATTCCCAGCAAGTCCCAAGATTCCAACCCAGATATCCCTCACACATTCCTCTAAAAAAATAAAAAAATAATAAGGCTCTATCTTGTCCCTTACGTAATCTGCATCTTTCCCTTTCTTCTATCTCCCCGTGATTAGGCTTGGTACCGACTGTCCAGTCGCTCCGTACCCTGAGGAATTATCGCGACCTCGCACGCCAGACTTTTGTTGGACAAGACTTATTGCCGTTGCTTGGGCCTACGTGGCATCTTCCAACTCACTGGAACCACTAGTATTGTTTTAACAGGGTTCTCATTACTCTAAAATAGTATTTCCCCTGCCAAATTTTCTAATTTGTGACAATACCGTGGCTTATAAAAAAAAAAATAAAACAACAGAAAAAACTGCTTTCTACAGCCTAATCGCCTTGTAATTCTCATGAAAAAAAATGCAACTACGCGCTAAACGTCCCTAAAATATAATTAAACCAACCAAATCTATTCCAAAATAATTTAATTTAATAATACCAATTAAATTCACCCAGCATGGTTTTTTTTTAATTTTGGTACCTTTAATTCACAATATGGTAACATTTTATTTTCCTAAGTACTTGCATACATATTTCATTCATCTTCTCTTGAGCGATTCGTAACATAATGGCCACGTCAGCCATTGCACCCCCTCTGCCCCTTACACCATGTCAGAGGGCATTTCATTTGCTCCCTGAAGTTGATTACAACTAGATCCGCTCACGCTGGACAGAATACATTCCGTTCACTGCTATGTCAGAAAAAACTTTCTTTTTTTTTCCAAAGTCGGTAAGCGCAACCTGCCTTGAAGACACATAGCTTCACGGAAAACATCGGATTTCCACACATGAAGTACTCAAACTTGCTCCATGTTGATTCTACTCGAAATCAACAGAAATCACGATAAAAAAATAAAATTCGAATCATTTCCCGAGAATAATGAAATTAATAACTACCCATGTAATTCAACACCTCTCCAAAATTCTAACATGCTTGCCACAGAAATTAAATTCCATTCACGCCCCACTTTTTTCTTTCATTTCTTCATATAGTTTATTTAACCCTATATTTATCCTTTTTTTTTTTTTTTTTACCTTACTTATGTGGTCAAAACGTCACTCATGTCGAATAGAACATTTATTCTACTTTTCGAAAATTGAAATTAATACCGACTGAACCTTTGACTCTTCCGAAACTTTTTTTTTTTTTTTTAAATCATTTATTACACTGTTTAAATCTTATTTCTTTCTCCCTATTTTATTATTACTATTTAATTAATTAAAAACACATTTTTGCTTTTATTAATCCTTCTTTCCATAGACCCCACAAGCAAGATTCCACCTCCCCATTCTGCGAAAAAAAAATACATGTCACAGAGTAAGAAAATCCTGCACAATACCATTTTAGAACACATCAATTACATAAAGAAAATAAATGAAAAAAAATACAAAAATATCCTATAAGCATTCAGAAAGTCCCATCTTAGCAATAAATAAAATCCAAACAACAAAATTTTGTCCACGTCAGCAAAAAAAATTTCCTACGAAAAAAATCGCACAATCAGCGAAAAAGAAAAAAAAATCATTTTACAGGACATGATCATTGTCTTTTCATCAACAGTTCATATTGTTTTTTCACTAAAAGCACATGAAGTTTCGCAGTTCAAAATTGCAACAAAAATTATTATTAACAACAAACCTTTCGTGATTGACATGTTTTTTTTTTTTAGTAAGGTGACAGGCTCATTTCTGACACACACGTTGTAGCTAACAAGTCATATGTTCTATTTTCTTTTTCTTTTTCTTTCTTTCTGTCCTTCTGTTTTACACTTGCTGTTTAATTCAAAATTAACAATATTTTATCAGTTTGTCTTTCGTTATAGCTGTTTTTTTTTCCAAGTTATTCTACTGTTTTTCTCACAGAATTTTTTTTTCTTTTCTTTTCTTTTTTTTCTCTTTACTATTATTTTTCCTTATTACTTAGTGTTTTAACGGACCATCGTTGTGTGTGTGTTGATTTGTATTTCTTTTTTTTTTCTAATAATGTTCTTTCTCTTTTTTTTTTCTTCCAGACATTTTATTGTGTTGTATAGTTTTTTTTTTTTTTTTTTTTCTTGTCTTAAAATCTCCTTTCCCTTTTAAGGACCTGTTTCCACGTCGTATTTCTTAAACACAGGTTCGACTTCACATCGATGATGTGAACTTAGTCACGAGCACCAAAACGAATATGTTATATATTCGGGGGTGTCATAAAGGAGATTTTGTCAAGGAGATTCGTGTACGTGATCGTCTAGTTTCTAATCTTATTGTTCATGTCTTCGTGGGTGTGTGTTTGTGTACATGCATTTCTTAACATACCTTTATTCATGTGTCGTCGGTTGTTCCTCTGGTTTTCATTGTCTCTTGGAGGGGAGCTGGCCTGTTGGATGAAGAATTCACTCCAAGATGACAATTAAGGTTTTTATGTTTTTATTCACCTTCCAAAGGTCGACACAGAATGGAGGTGAACCTTGCTTGTTTGATGATACACGTCAGCGTCCTCCCCAGCCCAGGGGGGGGGACAGCTGAAAAGCCGTCTGTCTTATTCAACACCCGAAACCAAACTGCCAAGAAAGAATCAGCTAACCTCATCACATGATACCACGTCATCTGGTCAGCTGACCCTTCTTTTGCAAACGTGTCCACTGTCCACGTTATTCACCTCTCTCTCTCTCTCCCTCTCCCTCTCTCTTTCTCTATTCTCTAATAGAGACACACAGAGAGAAAATAGAAAGAGTAAGAAAGCCAGAGAGGGGGGGAGAGATGCTCTTTAACACTCCCTTTTTAATAAATTCAAGTAACTTTTTTAGCTTCTGCCTGAAAACCCTGGCAACAATATCTGGACGATCCTGAGGGTCTTGCCCTTGAAGACAATTTTCTGTAATTTCTGTCCACTTTGGATTTGTTGTGAACGTGATGAAGAGGTCGGCTCGGCCCATTCGCCGAACATATGCCATGGCATCACTTTGACGCTCAAACATGTATCGAGGGCCTCCTGTATAAGTTGCCGGAAGTTCTGGATTCCCATCCTCCCTAAGAATTGAATCTCTCAAGTTGCTATAATTGTCAGCTCTCAGGGTCTGTTGCTCACGCCTCAGGAACTGTAAACGTTCTGTTTCAATCTTGCAGTACACATCCACCAGCCATTGTTGAAATAGCCTTCGGTACCAGAGAAAATAGTTTCCAGGCCGAGTCATTAAATGGTACAAATAAAATTGCTGTTGGGTAACTTTTCGCCCATTGGATGCCTTCATGTAGATGTTGTAAGATGGAGAACCATAGGGGTACATTAACGGGTACATTAAAGTATCGTAGAGGGGATGTAGTTCGGAGATCCATTTTAATGTATCATTTCTAAAATGCAAGACAATATCCCGGTTAGCTGTTGGTTCATTCTCCATTAATATTCCAATCTCATACGTTGTTGTTGGAGCATTGAATCGCCGTGGATGCTCTTCTTGCGGCCTTCGGTCTTCCCTTATGACAACTTTATGTTCTACCAAGTGTTCTTCTTCAATCCTCTCCTTTGTTGTTTTCAGCTGACAAATAAAGCTGTTGTTCTCATGTAAAAATTCAGTCAGACTTTGGAGAATGTCTCTATTGAGTCTACTGTCACGTCCCCGATTATGTAGTTCCTCTTCCAGACTATCCAAGAAGTAGACTTGAATAAACTTTGCTGTTTCATCTTCAGGTGGTAAAAGACTCCCAATCTGGTGGCAAACCTGGCCTCGAATTCTAAAAGAAGGATTCCACCCATGTACTGCCGCAATTTTGTGACCAAATGATGTCATTGCAAAACAATTGTTATAACAGCGTAGATTTTGCAGAAAATCTTTAGAGATGGGACCATTACCGGAGAGCAAATCTTGAAGCAACTGAGGCAGTGGTGGAAAGCTATCAAGCACAACTTTGCCAGAAGAACAACAACAACCAGGGGTTTCTCCTTTAAATTTTACAGCTGAGCAATGTTGACATACTTTGTCCATTTTTCCTATATCAGCTGTAGTGAGAGAGTCATTTTTGTTGTAGAGCAATCCTTTTCTATTGCAGTGTTCTATTTCATGGTGTCTCAAAGCAGTCATTCGTTGTCTAGCTGCCTCGTTTTCTGTCAATTGCTGGGGCAAAGTCATACTCTCTCTCCATGCAGCCTCTCGTTGTTGCCCTTGGTATAGGCGAAAGCTTCGTTGGGTTTCCGATTCATTCTGATGTCGTTGAGCCACTCTCAACTGACCTTGTGTACGTCTACTTACCTCATATAATTCATTCGATCGTAATATTGCTTCTCTTTCCAGTGCATATCTTTGCCTTTCTTGAATTTCATCTTGTGATGAATTTAACCGCCTTACAGCATGTCTAGTTCTGTCAGCTTCACGTTGGGTTTCTCTTTCTAAATCTGACAGTCTTGCTCTCCTTTCTCTTTGACGTATCCTTCTAGACGTTCTAGACGTCTTTCTCTATCTGAATTGTTTTCATTGGAGCGAATTGCAGCAACTCTTAGTCTATTAGCTTCCAATCTTTCCATTCTTTCTTCCTCACTTTCGTTTCTACTTCGTTTGGGTGGCATAATTTCGGTTTTAAACGGAATTGTTTAACGATATTAATGATTGTAAATTAATTAAGCGTAAAGGAAATGTATACTAACTGAAATGGACGAACTATAAATAATATTTCTGAATAGTACAATTATAAACAATTATATTGTACTTATTTACTATGCCTCCCCAGGGGACAGAGTTAGACACCAGGGTCGTTTTTTAACGTGGAGAAAAGGTACAAAAATAAAAATTGTCTCAGTCGTGAAGGATTTCTCCTCCACCGAAAGAGAACAAGAAAATGAAGTGCAGCATCTGAAGAACAGATACTACACTTTGATCTTGACCAAAAGGAATGAATAAAAGCGACCTACGTGTGACTCATTACTTCCGGGTGTAAACGTCACAGTCTAAAAGTAATAATTAAAAAAAAAAGTAAATGTAAAATAAATGTAATACCAACTTAGGTTAACTAAGTAAACAGTACAATTAAAACAGTTCTATTAAAACAAATAATTACTAAGATCTAGGTAATTGTTAGTCTCATTGTTATGGTTTTAAAGAAAAAAATGTGTAAAAAAAGTTCTGCTTTTGTGAGTACGTGTATTTCTTTTAAATTACATAACCTTTTTATTTGATTAATTATATCTCTTTTAAATTTATATATTTTGTTAGTAAACTGGAAGAAATTCAGTTGAATAAAACCTTGTTCGTGTTCTTTACGTTAAACTCATATTTTTATAAAAGGTTCATCCGATTTAAAGAAAGCGCTAAGTTTAAATAAGACTGGAAATAACTAATTCAATATATAAATAGAAAAATGAAATAAATATAAGCTTTAAGTCTTAAGATAGTAATAATCAAAATGTAATAAATTATTTGTAGTTCAAATCTATGATAAGACAGGCTTTCGAAATAGGCTCGACCAGAAAGATTAAATTGGAACGAAATTATAATCTCCGTGCCATTTTCAAAACAACCCCACAAAAGTAACGATATCCTGCAGTTGGTTAAATGACAATGGTTGTAAGAAAAATGTAAAAGAAAATGCGCTTATCTGTTTATTTTGACCTGTTTTATTTAATTAAAAAAAAATTGGCTATAACTGGAAGAGAGCGTTATGTTTTGGGGGTTGTTTAAAAAATAGAATGGAAATAAAGTTAGTTCCGTTTTAATTGTCTTTAATTGCGGCAAGCGCTAACAAAATCGAAAAATCACTGTTTACATTCGAAATGTTAACTTTTATAGGTTTACAGGTTTGCTGACAAGGCTGGGGGTGTTTAATACAATTATTTTACTAAATTGATTTTTTTCATTTAAAAATAAAATTATTTCTTTTTTAATAAAGTTTTATTTTAAAATATTTGTTTTTGTTTATTTATATAAAATTACGATAGTTGAATTGTATTCTTTCAATTATATTGGCAAGTAAAATATAAAAGATTAAAACGGAACGAAATTGAAATTTCCATTACATTTTCAATACAATCCCAAAACATAAAGCTTTCCTCGCCAATGAATTGTTTTGATAATATACGTAAAGTGAAATAAATCGAATATAAAATTAAATGAAAATATATTAAATAATTAAATGTTAAATAGATTTTGTAAATAGTACAGTTGAAATGATTAGAATATTTCCAATATGTAATAAGGTCGAGGTAATTAGTTAAAGAGATTTAATATAATGTGATATGCAAATGAGCATAAGTCATTCGATATGGGGGTGGTTTGTAGACTAGTATATAAAGAAATTAGGCATTGATTCTTATGTCTCCTATAACAGAAACATCCTAAAATGGGTTCTAATGTTTCTCTACCAGGAGAGATCTACCCTCTTACCTCCTTTATATTTCGTTGATGATGGAGAGCTGTACACACAGACAGAAACACACGAACCCTATTACTTTATAAAAATATAGATATCACTGAGTTTTTATTATTGATTATAATTGATCTGCCAAGCTACAACAAAAACATTTGAAAAAAGAAAATGCTAACGTCCAGCAGGATTTGAACATGTGCACCAAAGAAACCAACTTTTTATTTTTTGTTTTCAAATCATAACTGATTAGATTTTCTATTGATTTATTCAAGAGACGTTTTATATATGAAAAAAATGTCTTCTATAATTTTCACCCAATTTCTTTTTTAACTGAAATTGTACTTTTAAGCATACTTTTTTATAATGTTGTACTTTTTGAAACGAAAACTTTTTTGTTTTTTCTTTCAGTTCATCTTGTTGATTTAGAACAAACCGATTTACGTGTGATACATTTTTGGGAAGCAGTGAAGAATTTCTCAAATGAAGATCGAAGCCGCTTATTGAGATTTGTCACTGGACGTCGACGCTTACCAGCACCTCTCTATTTGTCATCAGCTAAACCGTAAGTAGATACAACACCTTCCTAATCCAGATTGTAGAGTCGTTAACACACTTAAGTTAATGCTTAACTGAGACTCTTGAAATTTTAAAAGCTCTGATTCTGACTTTGGCCTAAAATCTTTCTTTCATTAGTAATCTATATTATATTTCTCTTTGGCTGTCTGTTTGTCTGTTCCACATTTCTCAGATCCTAGAGTGGCCTCTATGCCTTGATAAGTGGTAAACCTTAAGTAAAAAAAAAAATGTTCAAGGGAACAAACAAGAAACAGTATAGAATGTTTTCTGGCATCTATAAACCTCTAAATTGCAGGTGTAGGAATTTGTTGATTGGCAGGTTAATCAGGAGTATGTATGTCAAGGCGACACAAGTGCTATGAGTTTGTCAAAACACATTTCATTAAAGTACTTGTAAAACAGATGCACAGGGATGCAACATTGTGGCATTGGAACAAAGGTTAGAGCGTTGTTGATAGTGTGGAACCAATCAGACTGGATACTTTTTTTTTTTTTTTAGACCTTGTCTAAGAGAGAAAAAAAAAATAAGGCTAATTTGAATCAAATAGTCAAATTTAGGTCAAATTTTTTAAATCGGACTGACTGAAATTTATATGCGAGATATATTTCATAAAAAGAAAGTAAAAAAAAAAAATGCTTAAAAATTTGATGCAACTCTTTAAATGTATTCATTGGGAAACGTTTAAAGAATTTAACACTCATTTGTGTTCCAGTAATTTAATTTTAAAATAAAAAATTGTTTTTTGTTTTAATTCAACTTTAACGATTTTATTTTATTTTTGTAAAAAATTTTCTGCCTGAAATTATTTTTAATTGAGATTTCATTTCAATAGTTGTTTTTTTTTTTTGTCCTTTTTAGGGAAGCTGATAACGCATTGCCTGAATCATCAACCTGTGGGAACATGTTATTCATGCCGAAATATTCGAGGTAGAAACATTTTATCTTTATTTATTTTTTCCAAATTTGTGGTAGTTGGTGGGCATAATTTTCAAGTGTTTGGAATTTGCATATAGAAGTCGATTAGTCAAGGCTGAATGCCTACTGGAGAGAACTTAAGTGCCTACTAGACACTGTCCTTGAGTGTCTAACGTCTCTCTGTACAAAGGTTTGTCAGGACAACCTGGTATGAGTCAACCGTAACTAAATATTCAAAATAACATGAAATTCACAGCCCAAATAAAATCTGCACAATATGTGTGCCCTACACTGGCTTATGCAAGGATTAGTGCTTAGTGCACCTTCTCTACATGATGTTGGCTAGAATAACAACACTTAGCTGGATACTCCACCAGACTAGAGGTATTCTTTTTCTGCAATCCATTAATACCAAGAGACGAAAAGAAAGATATTTTACAAGATAGTTAACTGATCAATAAATGAGATGAAAAATAATATGAAAAGAAAGATATTTTACAAGATAGTTAACTGATCAATAAATGAGATGAAAAATAATATGAAAAGAAAGATATTTTACAAGATAGTTAACTGATCAATAAATGAGATGAAAAATAATATGAAAAGAAAGATATTTTACAAGATAGTTAACTGATCAATAAATGAGATGAAAAATAATATTCCTTAATATTTTATTGAACTCGACGTTTGAGAGATAAGAAATGTAAAAGATTCTAATCGCATATAAAGATTACGTGTTTTAATCCGCAAGAAGGGGTCCCTTGAGTTTTTTGAGAATTTCAACTTTTTTTTTTTTTCAACTGAAGTAAAAAAAAAAAAAAAGTATTATTTGCTTTTTGTAGAAAAGATTGTGGCACAACATTATGTGTGACACAACATTATGTGTGACACAACATTATGTGTGACACAACATTATGTGTGACACAACATTATTTGTGACACAACATTATGTGTGACACAACATTATGTGTGAGGTTTTGAAAGTCAGCTACTAGAAGTGCATTTGACCTACAAAAAATGTACAGCGTTGTGAATTTGATTTACTCATTGAAGGCACAAGGCCATATTATTTGAGCATTATGCATCAAACGTATTCAAGGAAGTCACCGTGTTGTTATGAATTTCAGAATCTAACATCTGAGGGTTTTATTCATCTGGATATAAGATCAGTGAAAACGGTTGGTTTAATTGGAGTATTTTAATCAGTTGTTTGAAAAATTTAATCGACTATTCTTTTCTTCTGAAATTGTAATTTAAACTTTGAATGACTTTATAATAAATGGCATGCATCAGTTGTGGTGACTCGTATTTCCTTTTGCAGCCAACAATTCAGAACATTGTTTACAACTATTTCAATTCAACAAAAATGATATTTTGTCCCTCGATACATGACACCCAATGGATGTAACGTAGATCAACCACTTTGTCAAATCGGCTTAGTACACTGCAGCAGGTGACCAAAGACACAAACATCCGAAGGCAACGTTTTGGTTTCCATATTTTAGATGTGCAAAGTACTTTGTTCATTGATTACTGCGAGAAAAGAACCGTCAACACCAAATATTCGATAATGTATGCGTTTGAAGAAATCACCAAAAAATGATTATAAACGAAGAAAAGTGTTATTTCACATTATTATATTTGACATTATTATATTTGACATTATTATATTTGACATTATTATATTTCATCAAAATAATGCACCATGTCACATGTCGCAGCATGTAATACTTTGAATTGCTTCCGACTTTAAAAGAATGCCTTAAGCAAGAAAAAAAAAAGAAGGTATAAATATTGAGGCCAAAAACAAATTATTCTGCAATAAAAAAAGGTATAAATATTGAGGCCAAAAACAAATTATTCTACAAAAAAAAAGAAGGTATAAATATTGAGGCCAAAAACAAATTATTCTACAAAAAAAAAAAGAAGGCATAAATATTAAGGCCAAAAACAAATTTTTCTATAAAAAAAAAAAAAAAGAAGGTATAAATATTGAGGCCAAAAACAAATTATTCTGCAAAAAAAAAAAAGAAGGTATAAATATTGAGGCCAAAAACAAATTATTCTATAAAAAAAAAAGAAGGTATAAATATTGAGGCCAAAAACATTATTCTGCAAAAAAAAAAAAGAAGGTATAAATATTGAGGCCAAAAACAAATTATTCTACAAAAGAAAAAGAAGGTATAAATATTGAGGCCAAAAACAAATTATTCTATAAAAAAAAAAAGAAGGTATAAATATTGAGGCCAAAAACAAATTATTCTAAAAAAAAAAAAGAAAGGCATAAATATTGAGACCAAAAACAAATTATTCTATAAAAAAAAAGAAGGTATAAATATTGAGGCCAAAAACAAATTATTCTACAAAAGAAAAAGAAGGTATAAATATTGAGGCCAAAAACAAATAATTCTACAAAAAAAAAAGAAGGTATAAATATTGAGGCCAAAAACAAATTATTCTATAAAAAAAAAAAGAAGGTATAAATATTGAGGCCAAAAACAAATTATTCTAAAAAAAAAAAAGAAAGGCATAAATATTGAGACCAAAAACAAATTATTCTAAAAAAAAGATATTGAACTGCAAAGTGTTGGAATCTATGTATCTTTATTATTAGGAGACTAAATTGCTGAATGAAGTATTTTGTCTGAAAGTTGTTTTATTGTTTACAGCTCGATAATTTTTGAATGATGTTGACAAAAAATATTTACTTGATTCTGAATATTCGTGTTTGATTGTATGACAATGCAACAACAAATCTGCATGTTTTTTTTAAATTTTATTTTTTATCATTTTTAATAAAAATGATAAAAATAAAATAAAGTTTATTTTATTTTTATCATTTTTAAATGTATTTATTTTATTTTATTTTTTATCATTTTTATTATCATTTTTATTTTATTTTTTATCATTTTTATTTTATTTTATTTTTTTATTGTATGATCATTTTTGTTTTATTTTTATTAATTTATTTTTATTTTACTTTATTAATTTATTTTATTTTACTTTTTATTTTTATTTTATTTTTTATTTCACCTTATTTTTTATTTTATTTTATTTTTATTTTATTTTTTATTTTATTTCTTTATTTTTTATTTTATTTCATTTCATTTTTATTGTATTTTTTATTATTTTAATTTATTTTTTATTTTTTTATTTTATTTTTTATTTTATTTTTATTAGATCAATGATTTTGCTGCTGGCATTATATTTCTTGATGCATTATTTTCATAATTTTCTGTTATTTCAGTGCAAAACTTGCTGCAGAGAAGCTACAATATGCTGCCTACAACTGTATCGCCATCGACACCGACGTCAGTCCGTGGGATGATTAGTTTGTTACTCAACTGCCCCATCCCTATTTCTAATCCACAGACAACTAACAAATTCTTACTGCTGCCATTTCTGCCCCTCATCTCCAATTTCTTTGCTTTCTATCTCTATCTTGTCCCCAGGGTGCATGTTGCTGAAACGACCCCCGCCCCTCTGTATCCACGTTGCTGAAACGACCCCCGCCCCTCTGTATCCACGTTGCTGAAACGACCCCCGCCCCTCTGTATCCACGTTGCTGAAACGACCCCCGCCCCTCTGTATCCACGTTGCTGTAACGACCCCCGCCCCTCTGTATCCACGTTGCTGAAACGACCCCCGCCCCTCTGTATCCACGTTGCTGAAACGACCCCCGCCTCTCTGTATCCACGTTGCTGAAACGACCCCCGCTCCTCTGTATCCACTCACAACAAATCATTTTTAGATTTCCATTTTTCTGGCTGTGATTAATGTTGGCTCCTCTCTCCTCATTTTCTCCTCTCCTCCTTCTCTTTTTTCTCTTCTTTCCCTTTCTTCTTTCCCTTTCTCTCTCCCTTCTCCCTCTCTCTTCAACTTCCCTTCCCAACTGTTCAAAATGAAAGATGAGTTCAGTTTTTTAAATTTCTTTTTTTTTTTTTTGTCAGTTTATACAATATTTAAAAAAAAAATAAAAATTTTCTTTACTCCCCCTCCCCCTCCTCCCATGTTATTTAAAAAAAACAAAAAAAAAAACAACTTTGGCGATTTACCTTATTTGCAACTAAATTTTAAAAAAAATCAAACAAAAGAAAGCATCTTGGTTGCATCTGAAGCCATGTCGTTATGAATTTTGTTGCTTGGCATT